>NC_090929.1:1219875180-1220180805 GCF_040938575.1 Ambystoma mexicanum | reverse complement strand
TGGTGGAATGTGGAACCAGTAACTAGAATGAACCGGTGGCGACCAGAGCACTACTGACTTATATTGAACTAACTATCACGTTGCCAAGCAATTCTTTGAATGGGCTGCGATGCGGAGCTTGGATAGCGCATTCAAAATTGCGCTAATGCGCGCGTGTATATAGACGCGGGGAGCTGCCCGGATACGCTGTGCACCAAGCGGATCGCTCAGAGGGAGGCGACACTGGGAGCGTCCGTCTCCTTTAACGAGGTGACGGGAGGAGAGAAAAGAGCACCGTAGCTGCTCACAGACAGCTGATAAGCTGAAATGCCCATGACACAATAAACCCAGCGCCGCACCGTGAGACGAAGAGGCGCAGGCACACATCTGCAACCCAACCTGCAACAAACTCCACTAAACCATCCTGTGGAGGCTAGTAAACACAATAGCACAGCGAAGCACAAGACATGCCTATTATTGACTTACGAATGCTGATCCAGCCACCCGAGGGGCACAGGCAGGCATAGACAGAAACACAGAGACTTGCAGCCGCCTGAAGTGGGAACAAAGAGACGCACACAACGTGCCCGAGGTGGCCGCAAGAGGTAACTGCAGATGAAGGTGTACGGAGTTGCCCCATGAAAGTGGGGACCGGCAAGAGTGGCCACCGAAGCCCGCAGAGCCACACCAGCGCCAGGCAGACAGCCGGGGAGCCAGATCGACTGGGGCGGGGTCCTTAGTCCTGTGAAGGAGGAATGAACCCACATGGGCACGTGGGAGGACACAGTCCATTCTAGAAATAGGGGAGGTCGCTGGAGGACACCCCTGAAATGATCAGGCCGGGCCTAGACATTTTGGGCAACTTAGCACGTTCTAAAAGAGGACAGCACGTTCTGGGGCCGACTCACTTTACAAACCCATCAGACAGAAAGGTAAGCAGCCCACACTGGACGATTTTGCCAAAACACCACCAGGTGCTGAAGGGGCCAGGAAGAAAGACGGGACCCCCGCTGGGGGCCCAGACATTATGGGCAACCAGGAGGTACTTGCGGCGATTGCTGACCTGAAATTGGCCTTAGAGACCAAACTGGGCCTGGCAATCAGTGAATTGAAAGCTGCACTTGAGCTTGCAGTTGGAGCTATGCAGGAGGACGTAAATCTTCTCCGGCAAGATGTACGATTGTTGGCTGAGCGCACGGAGGACCTGGAAAAAGAGGTGGCCCCGAACACAGCAGCCTGTGCTGCCCATAAATCTGAACTTCACGCCTTGGTACAACGTGTGGGCAATCTGGAGAGCAGGGTGGAAGAGGCGGAGGGACGCGCCCGAAGGAACAATATTCGCATTGTCGGAAGGAGCTGAGGAAACTAACCCTACGGAATACATCAAGTCTATGCTATTACAAGAGATAATGGGGGGAGCCCTGTCCTAGGGGTTCGCTGTAAAGAGGGCACACAGGGCCCTGATGAGGAAGCCACCGCCGGGGAACACCCCCAGGCCGGTGATAGCAAAGATCCTAAACTACCGGGAAAAAATCCTTGAACACTTTCGGAAGGGCGGCACGATACAAAGAGGTGCTGCGAACATAACGGCATACCCGGATTATACCTTGCAAGTACAGTGCAGCCGCATGAACTATGGGTCCGTGAAAAGAAGATTGCGGGATGCGGGCCATAGGTACATGCTGCTTTATCCAGCTAAACTGAAGGTTTTCTACAAGAGCAGAACCTTGTTTTTTGACACCCCAGAGGACGCCATGGGCTGGTTAGATGCGCAGAGCTGTCCCCAGGAACCGGACATCCAGGGAGCAGAAGGTGGAGATAAGTAACATGCGTCGGTAAAGCGCCCTAGGTGCTGCAGCTCATGACAATGGGACTTGAATATAGCATTGCATATACCGGCAGAGGAGTGTGTTCAGAGCTACAATTATAAATATGATACGGTGCCACTGGAAACCTTGATATATATATATAGGAGCTATACGGAGCATGACCTCACAACCCCATAGCGAATAGTTTAGTTAGGTCACTGGTAGTTCGGTGACACCCTGCTGGGTTCTGGGCCCGGGCCTTTTAGGGCAGAACCAAACGCGGGGGCGCCTGAGATCCAGGGATGGAGCTGGGCACTTGTTGGGGTTGGGGTAGACGAAGGGGGGGGTGGGTGTGCAGGGGTTTGAAGTTGGGGAATGGGGAGTTGGGAAGGGGGTTGGAGGGAAGTTTGATGGGAGGGAAAGGGTATTGAGCCAAAATGTGACACTTAACAGGCGGGATAAGAGGCGGGGAAGGAGTGCGGGATATCATGGTGATGGCGCCAGGGTGCCTTAGAGTGGTTACCTGGAATGTCAGGGGCCTCAACAGCTATTTGAAACGTAACAAGGTGATGATGTATCTGAAAAGGATGAGGACCGACATAGCATTATTGCAAGAGACCCACCTCACTAGGGAGAAATTGGAGGTGGTTAAGAAGAAGTGGAGGGGGTGCCTGGTGGGATCCACATACTCGGCCTACGCTAGAGGAGTTATCATCTGGGTGGCGCCGCAGGTGCCATTTCAGCCGCTTCAGGTCACGGGTGACCCAGATGGCAGATTGATTGTTGTGAAGGGTATATTGGAAAACCGAGAATTGTGTATTGTAAATTTATATGCCCCTAACCAGGACACAGCGGCTTACTTTAGGACCCTGTACGGTAGAGTCGGCCCTCTGCTGGGTTGTGGGATTATTTGGGGAGGTGATTTAACTGTGTACTTAACCCTAATGTTGACAGGTCGGATAGTAAGATAGACAAACCAACCCCAGCAGCAAAGGTGCTACAGGCCCTCCTAAGGGACTTCGACCTAGTGGATGTCTGGAGGCAGTTGCATCCAGTGGATAGACAATACTCGCACTATACGGCACCACACGCCCTTCATACAAGATTAGACTATGTGTTTGCCTCCACAGAGTTGGCAGGAGAGATGGAAGGTGCAGAATACAAAGCTAGGGTGCTTTCAGACCACTCCCCCCTGGTCCTGGAGTGGCGGCATCAACCTCCCAGGGCACGGATTCCCACTTGGAAACTCAGAGCCGAGGCTCTGCAGGACCCGGGATTCAGGGAGGATTTAAGCGAGGCGATCACTGAGTACTTCGAGATAAATACTGGTAGTGTAAGCTCTATGGGAACTGTTTGAGAGGCGTTTAAGGTGGTTTTGCGGCGGGTTGCCATTTCGAAGTCTAGGGGGCTCCAGGGGGGCATAGAGCAGGAGTTGAAGGGAATTGAGGAGGAGTTGGAGGGCAGGATGCGTACAGAAGGCACCGCTGATGAGGACAGAGACAGGACAAGGCAATTACAACAGGCCAGTGGGGACTGCTGGGACAGGTTATGTAAACTAAGCTATAAGAAATATGTGGAGAGACAGCACACAGGGGGAGATAAGCCTGGCAGGTTGCTGGCCTGGCTATACAAGAGTGAGACGCCGCGAACAGTGATCAGGGAAATTAAAGGCAAGGGAGGGTGGACTCAGAATACCCAGGAGGGGGTGAATCAGGAGTTCCTGAGATTCTATAAACATCTTTATGGGGACCCAGGTGGCCCTAGAGACCACGAAATTCGGGTAACATTGGAGGACATGGGCCTACCCACATTAGATGAGGCAGAACGCGCAGACCTAGATGCCCCTATTACGATGGAAAAACTCAAACTAGTGGTTCGCTACTTGCCCACCTGTAAGGCCCCCGGGTCCGATGGGTTTCCAAGTGAATTTTATAAAACCTATAAACAAGAGTTGCTTCCCCTGCTGCTGGCCATGCTTAACGAGTCGTATGAGCAAGGCAGGCTACCAGAGACCCTGCGAGAGGCGGTGATTATCCCGCTTCTGAAGCCGGGCAAGCCTAGCACTGATTGTGGGTCGTACAGGCCCTTATCGATGCTCAATCAGGATAGTAAAATCCTCACTGCTGTACTGGCAAATAGGCTTAAGGCTGTCATTGGTAAACTGATACACGCCGACCAAACGGGCTATGTCCCGGGCAGGAACATAACTGATAATCTCAGAAGACTGCATCACATCCTTGACCAGACAAAAAATGACCCAGGTGAACTGGCAATAGTTTCACTAGACGCGGTCAAGGCCTTCGACGAGTGAGATGGCCCTGGTTGATCGCGACCTTAGAGGGCTATGCAATGGGTCCGGGGTACCTCAGGTGGGTGACAATGTTATACAGCTCCCCGATCGCCAGGGTCAAAACGGGTGCTATCATTTCGGACAAATGGCAACTAAGCAGAGGCACTAGACAGGGCTGCCCGTGGTCGCCCATGTTATACATATTGGCACTGGAGCCATTGGCCACCTGCCTGAGACAGCAATACGAGGGGATAGGTATTCGCACTGCGGGTGGCATGCACCTGGTATCTTTATATGCGGACGACATACTGTTATATTTACGCTACCCAGAAGAGAACATGAAATATATTCTAGACATGATGGAGCAATTTGCCGTTCTCTCTGGCATAGTGGTTAACCCCAAAAAGTCTAGCGTGTTCCCTCTGGGATACAAGCTTGTCTTGCCGGGAGTCTGCCAGTGTTGCCGATACCCTGGCACACAAAGTCGTTCCGATATCTCGGAATTGACATATACCATACGGCAGAAGAAGAACATGCACGCAACACGGTTAAAGCGGTAGAAGGAATTAAGAGCAGCATGGGATTCTGGTCCAGGTTACCCCTGGCTATGGTGGGGAGGGCTGCTCTGCTAAAAATTGCAGTTTTGCCCAGACTGTTGCATTTCTTTGTTAACATCCCGCATGGGATCCTAAGGCGCTTTTTCGCTAGCCTCCATAGCCTGTGTAGGGGCTTCATCTGGGGCAACTCCAGGAACAGGGTGGCCCTCTGGAAACTCCAGAACTCGTGTGATAGGGGAGGTATCAACCTGCCAAATTTTGAGCTATACTATCTGGCAGGGCAGCTGCAGTATGTAACAAGATGGCTGTCTGACGAGGAGACGGCAGAAACCAGGCTGCTGTGCAGGGAACCGCTCCCCTTCTTCCTCAAAGAAGTGGTGTGGCTGTCCAAGTCGAGGGTCCGGGGGATGGCGGGCTGCTGGTACTGGGATGGGAGATATGGCACAGAACGTGGCAGATTGCGGGACACCCGGTTCCGTACTCTATGCAGGTGCTGCTTGCAGCACTATGTGGAGAGGATCCCCAGCTGATACAAGGGGTCCGCAAGTACTGGGAACCAGTGGGCCTGGCCACCCTGGGAGACATATGGCATTAGAGTTCCCGAACCTGATCGAAGATACTGGGGTGCATAAAGGGCAGTACATAACTCACACCAGCATTTTCAAGAGAGTACGAGCGAAGTGGCCAACAGAGGTGCTCACCAGACAACCGGATGCCACCATGGAGGCTATATATGATATTTCAGAGAGTGGGCATGAGATTTCCCGCATATACGAGCTGTTGGGGTCCAAGGTGGGGAAGGACTTGACCCAACTGAGACGTCTTTGGGAGGATGAGGTGGGAGAGCCTATGTCGGATGGGCTCTGGAAAAGAGCCCAAAGATATCATAAAAAAGTGTCCCGGAATCAAGGCTCCAGCAGATTCAACTATATGTCACACATAGAGCATATCTCACCCCCAGTAAGATCGCTAGGTTTGGTGGCCATACGACTCAGAAATGCCCTAGGTGTGGGGTGGAAGAGGCTGGGCTACTCCACATTTTTTGGGCCTGCCCTGAGGTGGGGCGGTTTTGGCAAGAAGTGAAGACACGCTTAGCAGGAACCGGTATTACACTGGAGGTGGAGTCGGCCTGGGCATGCATGCTGGGGGGATTCCCTAGGCCACGTAACTTAAGGCACATAAGCAAAATGAAAGATCTAGCATATGTCCTGGCCAAACGAAGGATAGCAATGTGCTGGAAGGCAGCCCAGAGGCCGAGGATAGAGTTGTGGTGGGCTGACCTCTTACAATGGGCAGAGGCAGAAACGGCTGTTTGGTGGAGGAGGTAGGACCCCTAATTGAATGGAGGCAGCTGGTGGCTACCATGAGTGGCCCCCACAGTCTGATCAGAGGGATAAAGAGATGACGATAAACCCGCCTGAAAAATCACAGGATGATGACATGGACATATTGGCTCAGGTTAGGGGGGAGGGAGGGAATGGGACTGGACAATGCTGATTGTAACACTGGCGCTGAATCTGATGATGGAAGTCCCAAGTATTGTAATGTTTAATGTTTGGTGTGTTATATAAAATAAAAATTGTTTTAAAAAAAATAACAAACAAAAAAAAAACTCTGTGCGGCTCCCGCCGGCTTCTCTGGGATCATTTGCATTACCGCACTGGACGCCGCAAGGGCGCCCGTCCCTGCCACTCTGGGTTCGGGGATCTGAACCCGACTTCCTGTCGATCGGCTGAGGGCAATGGAGGCCATAGCCCATCCCTTCCGAACGGCGCTCGCCCATCTCTTAGGACTGACTGACCCATGTTCAACTTCTGTTCACATGGAACCCTTCTCCACTTCATCCTTCAAAGTTCTCGTTTTAATATTTGCTACTACAACCAAGATCTGCACCTGCGGCGGCTCCACGCGGGCCCTCGCCCTGGGCTTCTGTGCGTACTTCAGCAGCCCTCCTACTCGCCTGACTTAGCCCACGCGGCTCTCAACGCCGGCCTGGTATGGGCCTGATGCTCCAGGGCCATCCATTTTCAGGGCTAGTTGATTCGACAGTTGTTACACACTCCTTAGCGGATTCTGACTACCATGGCCACCATCCTGCTGTCTATATCAACCAATACCGTTTCTGGGGACTCATGAGCATCTGCATCATGCGCCTTAACCCCGGGTGCGGTTCATCCCGCAGCGCCTGTTCTGCTTACCAAAAGTTGCCCAATGAGCACTTTCATACAATAGCCGGCTCCACGCCAGCAAGCCGGGCTTCATACCCATTTAAAGTTTGAGAGCAGGTTGAGATAATTTTGGCCCCAAGACCTCTAATCATTCGCTTTGCTAGATAAAACTGGGGTTTCCGTGCGCCAGCTATCCTGAGTGAAACTTCGGAGAGAACCAGCTACTATATCATTCGATTAGTCTTTTACCCCTATACCCAGGTCGGATGACCGATTTACACATCAGGACCGCTATGGACCTCCACCAGGCCGAGTTCACCATCTTTCTGGTCCTATCACACACGCTCATGCATCATCTCTCTGACAGAGCGGGCGAGACGGGTCGGTGGAGGGCCCACCGCGACAGGATGCCACTGCAATCGCCGGGCACCGGCCCTCAACATCATTACATCACAGGGTTTCATTCATCCCTCTGACTCGGGCAGGCGTTATACTCTTAGTGTTTCCAGACAGGTCGGGTGGTTAACCGACATCATCTCAGACCCCTGGCGCCCTTTGTGGGCCTCCCCGCCCGGCAGCACGACGTGGTTGGGGCGTATTGAGGGCAGTCCACCACAGTCACATCAGGAGCCCCGTCTCCCGTGGCCACTCTAGCAACCCCCAAGAGAGGCCAGGACAGTTGCCGGATAAGGGCCCCGGTGGCGGTCTATCTCCCTAAGCCCCGTGGACACAGCAAAACTGCTGTCAGGGGGCTGAAACACTCTGCTGGAGCAGAGAGCCACCTGCCCCCTGGGGCCTTCCCAGCCGGTCGTGTTGCACCGATACAGAGGAAATGCGCCCTGCTGGGGCTGGATGTGCCCGGGCCGCAGACCTGAAAGGGCCTCCACCGTTCCAGGTGACCAACCTGCCTGCCGTGTTGAATCCTGTGGGTGGACTGCACAGACCCCACCAGTTTACTGCTCAACCGTTTCACACCCTCTTGAACTCTCTTCAACTTTCCCTTACGGTACTTGTTGGCCACCAGTCTCGCGCCCGTATTTAGCCTTAGAGTTTACCACACGCTTTGGGCTGCATTCCCAAGCAACCTGACTCCAAGAAGACCTGATCCCGGTGTGCAAGAGGCCGCTATCGGCCTAACACCATCCGCGTGGGGAGACTCGATCAGAAGGACTTGAGCCCCCTGAGCGATGCCGGGGAGTCGGTCTTCTGTACACCACATTTCCCACGCCTGCTGCTGAATGGGGATTCGGCGCTGGGCTCTTCCCTTTTCACTGGCCTTTACTGAGAGAATCTTGGTTAGTTCCTTTTCCTCTGCTTAGTAATATGCTTAAATTCAGCAGGTCACCACGTCTGATCTGAGGCCGTGGTCGGGGAGCACAAAGCTCAGGGCAGCTGGCCTCGGGCCCGTACGGGGGGTTGCCCCAGCCCTTGGCGCAGGTGAGTGTATTCTGTCCCAATCTGTGACCGAAGCCCACATGGTCACGAGGTCCGCGCTCCATGGTCATCCTGCGCCGGCAGACGTGGGACACCAAAGACAGCCACACACACAGCACGGCCAGGTGCCCCGGGGTGGGGTGAAGGTGCGCCAGGCTTTTTTAAAGCCTGCTGCTGCCGCCACCACATCCAGGGCGCGTCGGCCACCCGGCCCTCCCGAAACCAGCATGAGGAGGGGAAACTGGGGAAGCCAGGACGCGTCGGCAGTGAGCTTGCGCGCCAGATCCAAGGATCCAGCGACGGTGCTGATCGGGGTCTGACCTTAGGGGGATGAATGGAATGGGGTCCCTGCGACAGCCCCAGCCACGACCCTGGGAGTGAACCTCGGGGCGATACATGTCCAAGCGACCCTCAGACAGGCGTAGTCCCGGGAAAAACCCAGGGCCACATGGTGCGTTCGACGTGTTGATCAATGTGTCCTGCAATTCACACTAATTCTCGCAGCTAGCTGCGTTCTTCATCGATGCACGAGTCGAGTGATCCACCGCCAAGAGCCACAGGCAACTTTTTTTGTCCTAGACGTCGGCCTGACCCTGCCGGTGCAGGAGAGGTTGGGGGAGGCAGCGCTGGCTATGGCAGGACAGCCCAGCTCCCTGTCTAGCTCGGCTGAAACCATTGTGGTTTTAAAAAAAATAATAATAATAATCCAGGTGCTCAGCCTGACAGCCAGCTGCAGCAGCATAGCGCTTCCCAGGGGGATGGAGGTAGGCCGCTCCGCCACCTGCCCACACGGCCCGATCCACTCATCCTTCCCCGACCCCTTCCCTTTTGGGAGGGGGGGCTGGGAGATGGACAACGAGGCAGGCCAGAGACAGCACAGACAGGGGGTCGGGTGGGACCACTAGAGTCTTCAAACCCCAGCCCGGCTGCATAGGGCCCAGCTCCAGGTACCTGGGCAAGAGGGAAGGTCACCCACTGTGCCAGCGGGCCTGGCCATTGCTCACACACAGATGTGGGCGGCTGGAACCTTGGCGCCCACCGTCAAGTGAGCCAGCTGCACCATGGCTCAGGGCTCATGCCTGGCGTGCCGGGCGCCTGTCTGCCTGGGGAGGCACCCCTCGAGAGAAGTCAGGTTTCCCTCGGCTCCGGGCTGCCCCCACTCGGGTCTTCCCTGGTGACCGGGGTGTGCCCACCAATGCCCAGCCGCTGGCAGGTCAGAGAGAGGAGTGTGCGCCCCCGGCCAGCGCAGATGCGGGCTCAGTGAGGAAGGGGGCTGGTTGACCATGCGCACCGGACCGCTCTGCGAGAGGTACCCCGGGCTGTGGGTGTGCACGTCTGGGATGCAACCGAGGTTGGGCCCACGGCTCTCCCTCCCGCTGCTCCGCTGTTAATGATCCTTTATGCCCCCACCCACAAGCAGAAACCATTCACACTCAAACGCCCCATTTCTCCTTCCAAACACGTTCCAGATTCAAATGCCACCTCCCTCCTGACCTACATGCCACCATTTCCCCATCCGAACCCACACAAAGACACCAACATCCGTCCCTCCATACCTACACCAAGATGCTCCACCCCTCAGAGCCACACCCATATGTTTCATCTCTACCTCCACACTCAGATGGCGCCATTCACCCTCTCTCTATACCCACACCCGATTACCCCATCCCTTCGACACACACATACTCCCACCACTCCAAGAAACCAAGATCCTTCTCTCCAGACAAACATACCCCATATCCCTCGATTCACACCTAGATGCCCCCTTCCTTCCCACCAGAGCGCTCCAGCCCTGACCCACATGCTCCACCATTCCCTGACATGCCCCCATTAAATGCCCTGTCCCTCCATTCCAGATCAACAATGCCCCCTCCGATCCAGATGCCACGATGCCCAATCCCTTCCTCAAGACCCCTACCATAATGGCCCATGCTCCCTCCACACAGAAAGATGCCCCTATCCGTCCTCCAACCAGTGAGCCCCAATCCTTCCCTCCAGACCCACACCAATGTGCCCCATCCCTCCCTCCAGATGCACACCAATGTGTCCTATGCCTCCCTTTATACCCACAGCAATGTCCTCATCCCTCCCTACAGACCCACACCCATGTGCACCATCCCTTCCTCTCAGAACCACAACAAGATGCCCGATCCCTCCCTCTAGACCAATACCATAATGCCCCATCCTCCCTCCTCATAGCAAGATGCCCCTTCCCCTTGCATCAGATGCCCATGTGCCGATCCTGAATCACATGCAGATAGCCCCAGCCAACCCCCTCTAAAACCACCCATCCTAGTATGCCCCCATCTGCCCAGACCCACACCAATGTGCCCCGTCCCCTCCTTCCAGACCCACACCAATATGCGGTCATCCCTCCCCAGACCAATGTCCCCATCCCTCCCATCAAACCCACACCAATGTGCCCCCAACACCTCCCTACAGAGCCACACTAAGATGCCCAGTCCAACTTCCCAACCCACACCTAGAGGACCCATGCCACCCTCCAGAACCACTGTGCCCCATCTCTCCCTCCAGAAACACACCCATGTGCACCATCCCTCCACCCAAATTCACACCAATGTACCCCCACCACCTCCCTTCAGAGCCACACCAAGATGCTCACCCAACTTCCCAACCCACACCTAGATGACCTATGCTACCCTCCAGACCCACTGTGCCCCATCTCTCCCTTCAGAAACACGCCCATGTGCCCCATCCACCTCCCTTCAGAGCCACACCAATGTGCCCCACCACCTCCCCCCAGAGCCACACCAAGATGCCCCGTCCAACTTCCTAACCCACACCTAGATGACCCATGCTACCCACCAGACCCACTGTGCCCCATCTCTCCCTCAAGAAACACACCCATGTGCACCGTCCCTCTGCCAAGATCCACACCAATGTGCCCCACCACCTCCCTCCAGACCCACACCAAAATGCCCTGTCCCACTTCCCAACCCACACCTAGATGACCCATGCTTCCCTCCAGACACACTGTGCCCCATCTCTCCCTCCAGAAACACACCCATCTGTACCATCCCTCCACCCAGATCCACACCAATGTGCCCCCACCACCTCCCTCCAGAGCCACACCAAGATGCCCCGTCCAACTTCCCAACCCACACCTAGCTGACCCATGCCACCCCCCAGACACACTGTGCCCCATCTCTCCCTCCAGAAAAACGCCCATGTGCCCCATCCACCTCCCTCCAGAGCCACACCAATGTGCCCCACCACCTCCCTCCAGAAACACACCAATGTGCCCCCACCACCTCCCTCCAGAGCCACACCAATGGGCCCCCACCACCTCCCTCCAGAGCCACACCAATGGGCGCCCCCACCACCTCCCTCCAGAGCCTAACCAAGATGCCCGTACCACTTCCTAACCCACACCTAGATGACCCATGCTACCCACCAGACCCACTGTGCCCCATCTCTCCCTCCAGAAACACACGCATGTGCACCATCCCTCCGCCCAGATCCACGCCATTGTGCCCCCACCACCTCCCCCCAGAGCCACACCAAGATGCCCCATCCAACTTTGCAACCCACACCAAGATGACCCATGCCACCCTCCAGACCCACGGTGCCCCATCTCTCCCTCCAGAAACACACCCATGTGCACCATCCCTCCGCCAAGATCCACACCAATGTGCCCCACCACCTCCCTCCAGATCCACACCAATGTGCCCCCACCACCTCCCTCCAGAGCCACACCAAGATGTTCCATCCAACTTCCTAACCCACACCTAGATGACCAATGCTACCCACCAGACCCACTGTGCCCCATCTCTCCCTCCAGAAACACACCCATGTGCACCATCCCGCCGCCAAGATCCACACCAATGTGCCCCACCACCTCCCTCCAGAGCCACACCAATGTGCCCCCACCACCTCCCTCCAGAGCCACACCAAAATGCCCCGTCCCACTTCCCAACCCACACCGAGATGACCCATGCCACCCTCCAGACCCACTGTGCCCCATCTCTCCCTCCAGAAACACACCCATGTCCTCCATCCCTCCCCAGACCCACACCAATGTACCCCAACCCATACCACTGTCACTATCCCTCACCCAGACCCACACCACTATGTCCTATCCATCCCTCCAGACCCACACCAATGTGCCCCCTTTCTCCAGAGCCACACAAAAGTGCCCCATCCCACCAGACCTACACCAGCATGCCCCTATCCAACAATTCAGACCCCAGCAAGATGCCCAATCCCTCCCTCTAGTCCAATACCATAATGCCTGATCCTTCTTCCAAATAGCAAGATGCCCCTTCCCCCTTGCAACAGATGCCTGTGTGCCATCCCGAATCACACACAGATAGCCCCAGCCAACCCTCTAAAACCACGCATCCTAATAATCACACCCTCATAAAACATTAAATCACTCTATTAACCCCCGATGATCAGTTAAACACAAGCATACACTGTCTCCCTATTCCTTTTCTTAGCCCTCCATACCTTTCATGTTGAATAGCTGAGCATGATTTTTAAAGTAAATGTCATTTCCTGCTCCCCCGTCTAAATCGGGTGTCTTGCAGGAATGTTCACGGTATCCGGAAGAAAATTCCAATTGTATTTACAGCCAAAAGCACACGAGTTGCTGCTGTTCCTGCAGCCTGGCAGCCAGAGCCTTGCTGCTCAGGACGCTCCAGGGCATCCTAGAAATGTTCCCGGTGTTGAAATGCCAACCCCAAACGCTGCAAGCAAAAGGCTGGCAGGGTCCGGTTGCACTTGCACCGGCGGCAGCCAGAGCGTTCAAAATTCCCGCTCAGCCCCAGCCCGCTTACTGAACGTGCTCCGGAACCGCTTCTCTGCTCCGGAAAGCACACGGATGACATCAGAGGTCACGTGACAACGAGGGGGTGGGCCGTTGCTATGGTCCTTTTCTCGGATGGGAATGAGTCGCTACCATATTCCCATTGCACAATTTCCTCCGATAATTGAGAAGAAGAAGAAGAAGAATCCAGATTTGCCATATACTCACGTTCAGGAAAGTCATGATTCTAATAAAAACACGGAGTCGAAGTGATATGCTTTCTCTTTGTTGTAAGTAGCTTGTGTTATACGAGCGTGGAAATCTACACGTAGAATTTCACGCTCGTAATTCTAAGGTTCCAATATTGTTTACCTTTGGGTTGTGGTGGCTGGATACTGGACTGTTGGAAGAGCTGGGAGCTGTGGCACGGCCGGCTACAGGTTGATCAATAAAGGTATTGCTTCACTCCCAGTATGTCGCCCCTTTATTACACTGGTGACGAGCGATCAACCTGTGCCCACGCGCCTGAATCCGCCGGCCGTGCTGTCCTGCCATCCGGGAGATGATGCCCTGCCTCATCGGAACGGGCGTTGCCGCCTTCCTGTCTCCGGACCCGAGCACACAGAGCTGTTGGGAGGCGGGGCCCTCATCCAGACACTGCATTGCCGTTCCCCGCATACCCGGCCCCTCTCATCCTTCGGCAGCGCCGCTGTTACGACACACTCTCCGCGGCGCTGCGCTGCCCTCCTGGGTTGAGCGCGGCACGGAGCGGTGCTGCCGGGTCCTCCAGCAACGGAGAAACAGGGTCGGAGACCGGCAGTTAAAAGGTGAGGCGGCTAAGATTAATGGTGAGGCGGCGAAGCGTGGCGTGCAGGTCTGAAGGGGGAAAAGGGGGGAGAAGTGTTGTAAGTAGCTTGTGTTATACGAGCATGGAATTCTACACGTAGAATTCCACGCTCGTAATTCTAAGGTTCCAATATGGTTTACCTTTGGGTTGTGGCTGGATACTGGACTGTTGGAAGAGCAGGGAGCTGTGGCACGGCTGGTTACAGGTTGATCAATAAAGGTATTGCTTCACTCCCAGTGTGTCGTCCCGTTATTACACTCTTCTTTACTGAAAACGTGAGCAGCATTTTAACAATGAAAACATTCAACACCATTTCAAAGAAACATTATTTTCTGTGACAATTTAGTCTTTGAACTTTGAAACTCTATAATCCCAGGCATATCACATGTAACAGTCCACCAATCATGCTGCTGCGGTCCAATGCTTCATGAGTCCTCTTCATAACTTCCTCTTTCTTTCCCTGGCTCTTTGCAGCCTCTTGATGAGTAGTTCCGCCTTGACCTTGGTATAACCATAGCTCTCAACTCACATACTTTTGGCGGGTGTCACCCGCCTTCATACATGCCAACCCTCCCGATTTAGGCGGTAGACTCCCGATTTTTTCATTAAAAACAGTACTATTTGTTACTGTCTCCCGCCTAAAATAACAATATCCCCAATGCATTCCTATGGGGAAAATGCATTCTCCCGATTTCGGTGCTGAAATCTCCCTCTCAGGGGCTTCAGAATGTTGGCATGTCTGCGCCTAGCTGTCATGCCTTCAGACTCACCCGATCACGATCGCGTGGTGTGCAGGCGGTGGAGAGAAATCCGGACCCTTCCCGCGGCCACCTCCGCTTGACCTTTAAGGGGACGCTGTGCTCCGAGGCATCCCTGGCGCCGCTTTCCACACCTGCATTGGGGACTGCCTTAGAGATTGCAGGCGCGGAGGGGAGTGCCATTCCATGCTGCGGTCCTCCGCTCGGCACGGCATGTCACGAAGGAGGGTCATGTGACGCAGCCTCCAGGAAGCAGGCGCCAGATGAACCAGTTGGTCACGTGATCAAGGGAATGACCACGTGACCAGGAAATCGTCCACGATTGGCCAACAAACCCGGAAGACTGTAATAAAAGGGGATCGGCCTTTATACACATTGCTTCTCAGCTGATATCAGTGTGTTTAGCGATTTCTGCATTCTGAACTTCATGGTTTTCGACCTCTTGGATTTTGGATCTTGTTTTCTCTTCTGGATTGCCCTTGATTATGACGCTTGGATTTTTACTGGACTGTATACCTTGTTTACCTGGACTTTGGACTGATTCTTGGATTGCTTATGGATTAACCTTTGGACTTGGCGTATGGTAAACATCCAGCTATATAGGTCCAGACTCTTGGAACTGTGTCAAGTACTGCTTACCTTCTATCCAGACCCACTCCTCTCCCTTCAGATCCTGTGATCCCATCCTCTCTTCTGCACCACCCATCTGACCCAAGGGGGGGAAACAGTTAGGTTCAAAGCATTCATCACTCATCCCAAGGGTAGGTGTCTTTTTCATTAGATCTGTTGATGCTTGTTGTGAATACTGTGTAGCCACTAGCGAACCTGGTATTTTCTTTGCAGCCACCCGCGACCTGGTATTTCCTGTTTACCCCCCACCTGTGGCTCCAATAACCGGACAGCGAGTATTCTTGCTCCTCTCTGACTGGTGCTTGGGGACGGAGGTATACTAATCCATGTGGATCTCAGGGCTTGACATACTGAGAAGCCGTCTCACCACTGGATTATGGATACCTCTGCCGGGGACCCGGTGGCTGCCCTTGTACAAGCAATCACTGTCTTAAGGGCTGATATGACGGCAGCTAATACGACTATTCATCAGCGGTTAGATGCCGCACAAAGTGAAAGACACGCCTTGCCACCAGATGAGGTGTTTGGGGATGTACCCGAACAGGCTGCACCTCCTGTAGGGGCAGTGGCACCAGCCCCAGTCTATGTCCCCACTCTGTTTCCCTTGGCAGCCCCCGAGAAATTCCAGGGTGACCCACGTAAATTCCGCACTTTCCTGAATCAGTGTAAATTACATTTTTTATGTCGGCCACAGGCATTCCCTGATTCTACTACTAAGGCGGCCTTCACCTTATCTCATTTAAGCGGCATTGCCGCTACGTGGGCGAATCCCTTGTTGGAAAACAATAGCCCCGTTTTGTACGATTTTGATAGGTTGGTGGCAGAAATGACTAAGGTTTTTGACACACGACATAAAGCACAAACACGGGACCTAGAATTTCTAGATTTGACCCAAGGGAAAACCACCTTGATAGAATACATAACCCGCTTCAACCAATTGTCTGTCGAAACTGCCTGGCCAGAAGAATAAAAGGCAGTTTTATTCTATAAAGGTCTCAGTGAACGTACGAAGGACGCTCTGGCCGTTGTACCTACATTACCTACCCAATACCCTGAATTAATTGACTTGGCCCTACAAGTTGATGCCCGGTTCAATGAGAGAAACACCGAAACCAAAAGAACAAACCCGGTATTTTCCCTAAGCTCATCCTCTACAGAACAAACTAGCGAACCCATGCAAATAGGGGGAATGCGCAGTCCTATATCGCCCATAGAGAGAGAACTACGCAGACAGGCCAATGCTTGTTTTTACTGCGGACTCTCAGGTCATTTCGTCAAGGAATGCCCCTGAAGGCCCAAACAAAAAGCAACGGGTTTTCCGAAGGCTCGTCCATAGATCAGGGGGCACGGACGAGCCTACCAGTACAACCGTACGTACCCACTTCATTGCCGGATTCAATCCAGCCCTTGTTCCTTCCGGCCCTTTCGTTTTCCGCTGATAACATCAAACACCAGGTATACTTGGTCATCAATTCAGGGGCGACAGGTAATTACGTTGACAGTGCTTTGGCTGCGTCCCTGAATCTCCCATTACAGAATAAGAAACACCCAGAGCCTGTACAAGCGGTAGATGGATCTCTGTTGATTTTGGGCCCTATCAGACAACAGACGGCCCCAGTAACTCTCATAGTACAGGACACACACCAGAAAATCCTTAGTTTTGACTTGATAACTACTCCTCAATACGGTATTATCCTTGGCATCCCCTGGCTACGCACACATAACCCGCTCATCAATTAGTCCTTGGGTTCCATCTCTTTCGAATCTTTGTTCTGCCAGGAACATTGTTTGGTACCCCCAGAACAGTTGACGACACCGGCACAAGCGCTTGGGGCATTAGCTCGCTTGTCGATACAGGAACCACAACAAATGGAGGTTGACACCCCTAGGCATGTGGTCGGTCTTGTCTCGGCCCAGATACCCTCGCAATATCATGACTTTTTGGAAGTGTTTGATAAAAAATCCTCTGAACACTTACCCCCGCATCGTCCATATGATTGTCCTATAGATCTGGAACCAGGGGCTCTCGTGCCCCACGGGCGCATCTACTCCCTTTCAGCATCTGTAGACCTGATTCTTAAAGATTACATACAACAATCCTTACGTTTAGGCCACATCAGACCCTCACAGTCTCCTGCAGCCAGTCCTATTTTCTTTGTACCCAAGAGGGAAGGCGACCTTCGCCCCTGTATTGACTACCGTCGTCTGAACAACATCACGATCAAGAATAGATACCCCATACCGCTCATCACCCTGCTGTTAGATCGTCTCACAGATGCTACTATCTTCACCAAGCTCGATCTACGAGGGGGCGTATAATCTCATACGCATCCGAAAAGGGGATGAATGGAAGGCAGCTTTTTGTACCAAATACGGCCTCTTTGAATATACCGGCATGCCCTTTGGGCTATGTAATGCACCCGCAACCTTTCAAAGATTTATGAATGAAATTTTCCACGATATCATAGATAATTACGTGGTGGTATACTTGTATGATATTTTGGTGTTTTCTCAATCAGAACAAGAACATGTCACTCATGTATGAGAGGTCCTGAGTCGGCTGCGCACTCACTCCCTTTACACTAAACCTGAAAAAGGCTTATTTCACGCCAAGGAAGTAGACTTCCTAGGTTTTCACATCACACCCGGTGGCCTGGCTATGAATTCAACCAAGATCCGTACAGTCGCAGACTGGCCCGTTCCACAAACTGTCAAGGAAGTGCAGTCATTGCTTGGCTTCGCCAACTTCTACAGGCGTTTTATTGCGGGGTTTTCGGCCTTGGCTGCCCCATTAACTCAACTCACTAGCCCCCGTACCCCGTTTGTTTGGTCCTCTTCTCAACAAAATGCTTTCTCAGCTCTCAAGACGGCCTTCACCACAGCCCCTATCCTACAGCATCCTAATCCAGACCGCCCCTTAATTCATGAAGCTGATGCCTCTTCCTATGCTTTGGGAGCTGTCTTATCTCAATCATGCCCATCCACAGGCCTCTTACACCCGGTCGCCTTTCATTCCCGAAAATTCACACAGGCTGAAACCCATTATACAGTCACAGAGAAAGAACTTCTCTCCATTAAAGATTCCTTCCAGGTTTGGCGTCACCACCTACTTGGGGCAAAACTTCAGGTCACAGTTTATACTGATCACCGCAATCTCCAGGATTTGGCCACATTTAAGTGCACTAATAGCCGGCAAGTCCGCTGGCATTTATTCTTTGCAGCCTATGATTTTGTCATTAAACACCGACCGGGCATAGCACATGGCAAAGCTGACGCTCTATCCCGCATCCCTGGGGGCGTTTCTTTGCCTGTCTTTCCGGAGACGCTTCTGGACAGCAAACATATCATATGTCTGTGTACACCATCAAAAGATTTATTGACCTTAATTCGACAATGGGCCATGTCACCTCCAGAACAACTACGGGAGTGGGAGATAGAAATGTATGAAGGCCTACCATATATACAGGGGAGATTATACTTACCCACGCCAGATACACGCTCCATCGCATTAGAATGGTCTCATGATGCCCTCATAAACGGTCATCCCGGTCAGAAGCGCACACTGGCCTTGCTCCAACATTGGTGTTGGTGGCCTTCCATGAACAGGGACACGGTGGCGTATGTTGCTTCTTGTTCGGTGTGTGCTCAATGCAAAAACAGAAAGGGTCGTCCTCTAGCGCTACTACAACCATTGCCTCTTCCATTAAAACCATGGAATACTGTTACTATGGATTTCGTCACCGATTTACCTAAAACTAATGGGTTTGATACTATTTGGGTAGTGATCGATTCCTTCACGAAAATGGCTGATTCATTCCCTGCACCGGTATACCTACAGCACCTGCCCTGGCTGACCTCTTCTTCCGACATGTCTTTTCATGTGCCCCATCCACCTCCCTTCAGAGCCACACCAATGTGCCCCACCACCTCCCCCCAGAGCCACACCAAGATGCCCCGTCGAACTTCCTAACCCACACCTAGATGACCCATGCTACCCACCAGACCCACTGTGCCTCATCTCTCCCACCAGAAACACACCCATGTGCACCATCCCTCCGCCAAGATCCACACCAATGTGCCCCACCACCTCCCTCCAGAGCCACACCAAAATGCCCTGTCCCACTTCCCAACCCACACCTAGATGACCCATGCCTCCCTCCAGACACACTGTGCCGCATCTCTCCTTCCAGAAACACACCCATGTGCACCATCCCTCCACCCAGATCCACACCAATGTGCCCCCACCACCTCCCTCCAGAGCCACACCAAGATGCCCCGTCCAACTTCCCAACCCACACCTAGATGACCCACGCCACCCTCCAGACCCACTGTGCCCCATCTCTCCCTCCAGAAAAACGCCCATGTGCCCCATCCACCTCCCTCCAGAGCCACACCAATGTGCCCCACCACCTCCCTCCAGAAACACACCAATGTGCCCCCACCACCTCCCTCCAGAGCCACACCAATGGGCCCCCACCACCTCCCTCCAGAGCCACACCAATGGGCGCCCCCACCACCTCCCTCCATAGCCACAAAAAGATGCCCGTACCACTTCCCAACCCACACCTAGATGACCCATGCCACCCTCCAGACCCACTATGCCCCATCTCTCGCTCCAGAAACACACGCACGTGCACCATCCCTCCGCCCAGATCCACGCCAATGTGCCCCCACCACCTCCCCCCAGAGCCACACCAAGATGCCCCATCCAACTTCCTAACCCACACCTAGATGACCCATGCTACCCACCTGACCCACTGTGCCCCATCTCTCCCTCCAGAAACACACCCATGTGCACCATCCCTCCACCAAGATCCACACCAATGTGCCCCACCACCTTCCTCCAGAGCCACACCAATGTGCCCCCACCACCTCCCTCCAGAGCCACACCAAAATGCCCCGTCCCACTTCCCAACCAACACCGAGATGACCCATGCCACCCTCCAGACCCATTGTGCCCCATCTCTCCCTCCAGAAACAGACCCATGTCCTCCATCCCTCCCCAGACCCACACCAATGTACCTCAACCCATACCACTGTCCCTATCCCTCACCCAGACCCACACTACTATGTCCTATCCATCCCTCCAGACCCACACCAATGTGCCCCCTTTCTCCAGAGCCACACAAAAGTGCCCCATCCCACCAGACCTACACCAGCATGCCCCTATCCAACCATTCAGACCCCAGCAAGATTCCCAATCCCTCCCTCTAGTCCAATACCATAATGCCTGATCCTTCTTCCAAATAGCAAGATGCCCCTTCCCCCTTGCAACAGATGCCTGTGTGCCATCCCGAATCACACGCAGATAGCCCCAGCCAACCCTCTAAAACCACGCATCCTAATAATCACACCCTCATAAAACATTAAATCACTCTATTAACCCCCGTTGATCAGTTAAACACAAGCATACACTGTCTCCCTATTCCTTTTCTTAGCCCTCCATACCTTTCATGTTGAATAGCTGAGCATGATTTTTAAAGTAAATGTAATTTCCTGCTCCCCCGTCTAAATCGGGTGTCTTGCAGGAACGTTCACGGTATCCGGAAGAAAATTCCAATTGTATTTACAGCCAAAAGCACACGAGTTGCTGCTGTTCCTGCAGCCTGGCAGCCAGAGCCTTGCCGCTCAGGACGCTCCAGGGCACCCTAGAAATGTTCCCGGTGTTGAAATGCCAACCCCAAACGCTGCAAGCAAAAGGCTGGCAGGGTCCGGTTGCACTTGCACCGGCGGCAGCCAGAGCGTTCAAAATTCCCGCTCAGCCCCAGCCCGCTTACTGAACGTGCTCCGGAACCGCTTCTCTGCTCCGGAAAGCACACGGATGACATCAGAGGTCACGTGACAACGAGGGGGCGGGCCGTTGCTATGGTCCTTTTCTCGGATGGGAACTAGTCGCTACCATATTCCCATTGCACAATTTCCTCCGATAATTGAGAAGAAGAAGAATCCAGATTTGCCATGTACTCACGTTCAGGAAAGTCATGATTCTAATAAAAACACGGAGTCGAAGTGATATGCTTTCTCTTTGTTGTAAGTAGCTCGTGTTATACGAGCGTGGAAATCTACACGTAGAATTTCACGCTCGTAATTCTAAGGTTCCAATATTGTTTACCTTTGGGTTGTGGTGGCTGGATACTGGACTGTTGGAAGAGCAGGGAGCTGTGGCACGGCCGGCTACAGGTTGATCAATAAAGGTATCGCTTCACTCCCAGTGTGTCGCCCCGTTATTACACTGGTGACGAGCGATCAACCTGTGCCCACGCGCCTGAATCCGCCGGCCGTGCTGTCCTGCCATCCGGGAGACGATGCCCTGCCTCATCGGAACGGCCGTTGCCGCCTTCCTGCCTCCGGACCCGAGCACACAGAGCTGTTGGGAGGCGGGGCCCTCATCCGGACACTGCATTGCCATTCCCCGCATACCCGGCCACTCTCATCCTTCGGCAGCGCCGTTGTTACGACACACTCTCCACGGCGCTGCGCTGCCCTCCTGGGTTGAGCGCGGCACGGAGCGGTGCTGCCGGGTCCTCCAGCAACGGAGAAACAGGGTCGGAGCCCGGCAGTTAAAAGGTGAGGCAGCTAAGATTAATGGTGAGGCGGCGAAGCGTGGCGTGCATGTCTGAAGGGGGGAAAGGGTGGAGAAGTGTTGTAAGTAGCTCGTGTTATACGAGCGTGTAAATCTACACGTAGAATTCCACGCTCGCAATTCTAAGGTTCCAATATGGTTTAACTTTGGGTTGTGGCTGGATACTGGACTGTTGGAAGAGCAGGGAGCTGTGGCACGGCTGGCTACAGGTTGATCAATAAAGGTATTGCTTCACTCCCATTGTGTCGCCCCATTATTACACTCTTCTTTACTGAAAACGTGAGCAGCATTTTAACAATGAAAACATTCAACACCATTTCAAAGAAACATTATTTTCTGTGACAATTTAGTCTTTGAACTTTGAAACTCTATAATCCCAGGCATATCACATGTTACAGTCCACCAGTCATGCTGCTGCGGTCCAATGCTTCATGAGTCCTCTTCATAACTTCCTCTTTCTTTCCCTGGCTCTTTGCAGCCTCTTGATGAGTAGTTCCGCCTTGACCTTGGTATAACCATAGCTCTCAACTCACATACTTTTGGCGGGTGTCACCCGCCTTCATACATGCCAACCCTCCCGATTTAGGCGGTAGACTCCCGATTTTTTCATTAAAAACAGTACTATTTGTTACTGTCTCCCGCCTAAAATAACAATATCCCCAATGCATTCCTATGGGGAAAATGCATTCTCCCGATTTCGGTGCTGAAATCTCCCTCTCAGGGGCTTCAGAATGTTGGCATGTCTGCGCCTAGCTGTCATGCCTTCAGACTCACCCGATCACGATCGCGTGGTGTGCAGGCGGTGGAGAGAAATGCGGACCCTTCCCGCGGCCACCTCCGCTCGACCTTTAAGGGGACGCTGTGCTCCGAGGCATCCCTGGCGCCGCTTTCCACGCCTGCATTGGGGATTGCCTTAGAGATTGCAGGCGCGGAGGGGAGTGCCATTCCATGCTGCGGTCCTCCGCTCGGCACGGCATGTCACGAAGGAGGGTCACGTGACGCAGCCTCCAGGAAGCAGGCGCCAGATGAACCAGTTGGTCACGTGATCAAGGGAATGATCACGTGACCAGGAAATCGTCCACGATTGGCCAACAAACCCGGAAGACTGTAATAAAAGGGGATCGGCCTTTACACACAATGCTTCTCAGCTGATATCAGTGTGTTTAGCGATTTCTGCATTCTGAACTTCATGGTTTTTGACCTCTTGGATTTTGGACTTTGTTTTCTCTTCTGGATTGCCCTTGATTATGACGCTTGGATTCTTACTGGACTTTATACCTTGTTTACCTGGACTTTGGACTGATTCTTGGATTGCTTATGGATTAACCTTTGGACTTGGCGTATGGTAAACATCCAGCTATATAGGTCCAGACTCTTGGAACTGTGTCAAGTACTGCTTACCTTCTATCCAGACCCACTCCTCTCCCTTCAGATCCTGTGATCCCATCCTCTCTTCTGCACCACCCATCTGACCCCAGGGGGGGAAAACAGTTAGGTTCAAAGCAATCGTCACTCATCCCAAGGGTAGGTGTCTTTTTCTTTATATCTGTTGATGCTTGTTGTGAATACCGTGTAGCCACTAGCGAACCTGGTATTTTCTTTGCAGCCACCCGCGACCTGGTGTTTCCTGTTTACCCCCCACCTGTTTCTCCAATAACCGGACAGCGAGTATTCTTGCTCCTCTCTGACTGGTGCTTGGGGACGGAGGTATACTAATCCACGTGGACCTCAGGGCTTGACAGACTGAGAAGCCGTCTCGCCACTGGATTATGGATACCTCCGCCGGGGACCCGGTGGCTGCCCTTGTACAAGCAATCACTGTCTTAAGGGCTGATATGACGGCAGCTAATACGGCTATTCATCAGCGGTTAGATGCCGCACAAAGTGAAAGACACGCCTTGCCACCAGATGAGGTGTTTGGGGATGTACCCGAACAGGCTGCACCTCCTGTAGGGGCAGTGGCACCAGCCCCAGTCTATGTCCCCACTCTGTTTCCCTTGGCAGCCCCCGAGAAATTCCAGGGTGGCCCACGTAAATTCTGCACTTTCCTGAATCAGTGTAAATTACATTTTTTATGTCGGCCACAGGCATTCCCTGATTCTACTACTAAGGCGGCCTTCACCTTATCTCATTTAAGCGGCATTGCCGCTACGTGGGCGAATCCCTTTTTGGAAAACAATAGCCCCGTTTTGTACGATTTTGATAGGTTGGTGGCAGAAATGACTAAGGTTTTTGACACACGACATAAAGCACAAACACGGGACCTAGAATTTCTAGATTTGACCCAAGGGAAAACCACCTTGATAGAATACATAACCCGCTTCAACCAATTGTCTGTCGAAACTGCCTGGCCAGAAGAAAAAAAGGCAGTTGTATTCTATAAAGGTCTCAGTGAACGTATGAAGGACTCTCTGGCCGTTGTACCTACATTACCTACCCAATACCCTGAATTAATTGACTTGGCCCTACAAGTTGATACCCGGTTCAATGAGAGAAACACCGAAACCAAAAGAACAAACCCGGTATTTTCCATAAGCTCATCCTCTACAGAACAAATTAGCGAACCCATGCAAATAGGGGGAATACGCAGTCCTATATCACCCATAGAGAGAGAACGATGCAGACAGGCCAATGCTTGTTTTTACTTGGGACTCTCAGGTCATTTCGTCAAGGAATGCCCCCGAAGGCCCAAACAAAAAGCAACGGGTTTTCCGAAGGCTCGTCCATAGATCAGGGGGCACGGACGAGCCTACCAGTACAACCGTATGTACCCACTTCTTCGCCGGATTCAACCCAGCCCTTGGCCCTTTTGTTTTCCGCTGACAACATCAAACATTAGGTACACTTGGTCATCAATTCAGGGGCCACAGGTAATTACGTTGACAGTGCTTTGGCTGCGTCCCTGAATCTCCCATTACAGAATAAGAAACACCCAGAGCCTGTACAAGCGGTAGATGGATCTCTGTTGATTTTGGGCCCTATCAGACAACAGACGGCCCCAGTAACTCTCATAGTACAGGACACACACCAGAAAATCCTTAGTTTTGACTTGATAACTACTCCTCAATACGGTATTATCCTTGGCATCCCCTGGCTACGCACACATAACCCGCTCATCAATTGGTCCTTGGGTTCCATCTCTTTCGAATCTTTGTTCTGTCAGGAACATTGTTTGGTACCCCCAGAACAGTTGACGACACCGGCACAAGCGCTTGGGGCATTAGCTCGCTTGTCGATACAGGAACCACAACAAATGGAGGTTGACACCCCTAGGCATGTGGTCAGTCTTGTCTCGGCCCAGATACCCTCGCAATATCATGACTTTTTGGAAGTGTTTGATCAAAAATCCTCTGAACACTTACCCCCTCATCGTCCATACGATTGTCCTATAGATCTGGAACCAGGGGCTCTCGTGCCCCACGGGCGCATCTACTCCCTTTCAGCATCTGTAGACCTGATTCTTAAAGAGTACATACAACAATCCTTACGTTTAGGCCAAATCAGACCCTCACAGTCTCCTGCAGCCAGTCCTATTTTATTTGTACCCAAGAGGGAAGGCGACCTTCGCCCCTGTATTGACTACCGTCGTCTGAACAACATCACGATCAAGAATAGATACCCCATACCGCTCATCATCCTGCTGTTAGATCGTCTCACAGATGCTACTATCTTCACCAAGCTCGATCTACGAGGGGGCGTATAATCTCATACGCATCCGAAAAGGGGATGAATGGAAGGCAGCTTTTTGTACCAAATACGGCCTCTTTGAATATACCGGTATGCCCTTTGGGCTATGTAATACACCCGCAACCTTTCAAAGATTTATGAATGAAATTTTCCACGATATCGTAGATAATTACGTGGTGGTATATTTGTATGATATTTTGGTGTTTTCCCAATCAGAACAAGAACATGTCACTCATGTACGAGAGGTCCTGAGTCGGCTGCGCACTCACTCCCTTTACACTAAACCTGAAAAAGGCTTATTTCACACCAAGGAAGTAGACTTCCTAGGTTTTCACATCACACCCGGTGGCCTGGCTATGAATTCAACCAAGATCCGTACAGTCGCAGACTGGCCCGTTCCACAAACTGTCAAGGAAGTGCAGTCATTCCTTGGCTTCGCCAACTTCTACAGGCGTTTTATTGCGGGGTTTTCGGCCTTGGCTGCCCCATTAACTCAACTCACTAGCCCCTGTACCCCGTTTGTTTGGTCCTCTTCTCAACAAAATGCTTTCTCAGCTCTCAAGACGGCCTTCACCACAGCCCCTATCCTACAGCATCCTAATCCAGACCGCCCCTTCATTCTTGAAGCTGATGCCTCTTCCTATGCTTTGGGAGCTGTCTTATCTCAATCATGCCCATCCACAGGCCTCTTACACCCGGTCGCCTTTCATTCCCGAAAATTCACACAGGCTGAAACCCATTATACAGTCACAGAGAAAGAACTTCTCTCCATTAAAGATACCTTCCAGGTTTGGCGTCACCACCTACTTGGGGCAAAACTTCAGGTCACAGTTTATACTGATCACCGCAATCTCCAGGATTTGGCCACATTTAAGTGCACTAATAGCCGGCAAGTCTGCTGGCATTTATTCTTTGCAGCCTATGATTTTGTCATTAAACACCGACCGGGCATAGCACATGGCAAAGCTGACGCTCTATCCCGCATCCCTGGGGGCGTTTCTTTGCCTGTCTTTCCGGAGATGCTTCTGGACAGCAAACATATCATATGTCTGTGTACACCATCAAAAGATTTATTGACCTTAATTCGACAATGGGCCATATCACCTCCAGAACAACTACGGGAGTGGGAGATAGAAATGTATGAAGGCCTACCATATATACAGGGGAGATTATACTTACCCATGCCAGATACACGCTCCATCGCATTAGAATGGTCTCATGATGCCCTCATAAACGGTCATCCCGGTCAGAAGCGCACACTGGCCTTGCTCCAACATTGGTGTTGGTGGCCTTCCATGAACAGGGACACAGTGGCGTATGTTGCTTCTTGTTCGGTGTGTGCTCAATGCAAAAACAGAAAGGGTCGTCCTCTAGGGCTACAACAACCATTGCCTCTTCCATTAAAACCATGGAATACTGTTACTATGGATTTCGTCACCGATTTACCTAAAACTAATGGGTTTGATACTATTTGGGTAGTGATCGATTCCTTCACGAAAATGGCCGATTCATTCCCTGCACCGGTATACCTACAGCACCTGCCCTGGCTGACCTCTTCTTCCGACCTCGTCTTTTCATGTGCCCCATCCACCTCCCTTCAGAGCCACACCAATGTGCCCCACCACCTCCCCCCAGAGCCACACCAAGATGCCCCGTCCAACTTCCTAACCCACACCTAGATGACCCATGCTACCCACCAGACCCACTGTGCCCCATCTCTCCCTCCAGAAACACACCCATGTGCACCATCCCTCCACCAAGATCCACACCAATGTGCCCCCACCACCTCCCTCCAGAGCCACACCAAGATGCCCCGTCCAACTTCCCAACCCACACCTAGATGACCCATGCCACCCTCCAGACCCACTGTGCCCCATCTCTCCCTCCAGAAAAACGCCCATGTACCCCATCCACCTCCCTCCAGAGCCACACCAATGTGCCCCACCACCTCCCTCCAGAAACACACCAATGTGCCCCCACCACCTCCCTCCAGAGCCACACCAATGGGCCCCCACCACCTCCCTCCAGAGCCACACCAATGGGCGCCCCACCACCTCCCTCCAGAGCCACACCAAGATGCCCGTACCACTTCCCAACCCACACCTAGATGACCCATGCCACCCTCCAGACCCACTATGCCCTATCTCTCCCTCCAGAAACACACGCATGTGCACCATCCCTCCGCCCAGATCCACGCCAATGTGCCCCCACCACCTCCCCCCAGAGCCACACCAAGATGCCCCATCCAACTTCGCAACCCACACCTAGATGACCCATGCCACCCTCCAGACCCGCTGTGCCCCATCTCTCCCTCCAGAAACATACCCATGTGCCCCCACCACCTACCTCCAGAGCCACACCAAGATGCCCTGTCCAACTTCCTAACCCAGATCTAGATGACCCATGCTACCCACCAGACCCACTGTTCCCCATCTCTCCCTCCAGAAACACACCCATGTGCACCATCCCTCTGCCAAGATCCACACCAATGTGCCCCACCACCTCCCTCCAGAGCCACACCAAGATGCCCGTACCACTTCCCAACCCACACCTAGATGACCCATGCCACCCTCCAGACCCACTATGCCCCATCTCTCCCTCCAGAAACACGCATGTGCACCATCCCTCCGCCCAGATCCAAGCCAATGTGCCCCCACCACCTCCAGCCAGAGCCACACCAAGATGCCCCATCCAACTTTGCAACCCACACCAAGATGACCCATGCCACCCTCCAGACCCGCTGTGCCCCATCTCTCCCTCCAGAAACACACCCATGTGCCCCCGCTACCTTCCTCCAGAGCCACACCAAGATGCCCCATTCATCTTCCTAACCCAGACCTAGATGACCCATGCTACCCACCAGACCCACTGTTCCCCATCTCTCCCTCCAGAAACATACCCATGTGCACAATCCTTCCGCCAAGATCCACACCAATGTGCCCCACCACCTCCCTCCAGAGCCACACCAATGTGCCCCCACCACCTCCCTCCAGAGCCACACCAAAATGCCCCGTTCCACTTCCCAACCCACACCTAGATGACCCATGCCACCCTCCAGACACACTGTTCCCCCATCTCTCCCTCCAGAAACACACCCATGTGCACCATCCCTCCGCCAAGATCCACACCAATGTGCCCCACCACCTCCCTCCAGAGCCACACCGATGTGCCCTCACCACCTCCCTCCAGAGCCACACCAAAATGCCCCGTTCCACTTCCCAACCCACACCGAGATGACCCATGCCACCCTCCAGACCCACTGTGCCCCATCTCTCCCTCCAGAAACACGCCAATGTGCCCCATCCCCCTCCCTCCAGAGCCACACCAATGTGCCCCACCACCTCCCTCCAGAGCCACACCAAGATGCCCCATCCAACTTCCTAACCCACACCTAGATGACCCATGCTACCCACCAGACCCACTGCGCCCCATCTCTCCCTCCAGAAACACACCCATGTGCACCATCCCTCCGCCAAGATCCACACCAATGTGCCCGACCACCTCCCTCCAGAGCCACACCAATGTGCCCCCAACACCTCCCTCCAGAGCCACACCAAAATGCCCCGTCCCACTTCCCAACCCACACCTAGATGACCCATGCCACCCTCCAGACACACTGTGCCCCATCTCTCCCTCCAGAAACACACCCATGTGCACCATCCCTCCACCCAGATCCACACAAATGTGCCCCCACCACCTCCCTCCAGAGCCACACCAAGATGCCCGTCCAACTTCCCAACCCACACCTAGATGACCCATGCCACCCTCCAGACCCACTGTGCCCCATCTCTCCCTCCAGAAACACACCCATGTGCCCCACCACCTCCCTCCAGAGCCACACCAATGTGCGCCACCACCTCCCTCCAGAGCCACACCAAGATGCCGCGCCCAACTTCCTAACCCACACCTAGATGACCCATGCTACCCACCAGACCCACTGTGCCCCATCTCTCCCTCCAGAAACACACCCATGTGCACCATCCTTCCGCCAAGATCCACACCAATGTGCCCCACCACCTCCCTCCAGAGCCACACCAATGTGCCCCAACCACCTCCCTCCAGAGCCACACCAAAATGCCCGTCCCACTTCCCAATCCACACCTAGATGACCCATGCCACCCTCCAGACACACTGTGCCCCATCTCTTCCTCCAGAAACACACCCATGTGCACCATCCCTCCACCTAGATCCACACCAATGTGCCCCCACCACCTCCCTCCAGAGCCACACCAAGATGCCCTGTCCAACTTCCCAACCCACACCTAGATGACCCATGCCACCCTCCAAACCCACTGTGCACCATTTCTCCCTCCAGAAACACACCCATGTGCCCCATCCACCTCCCCCCAGAGCCACACCAATGTGCCCCACCACCTCCCTCCAGAGCCACACCAAGATGCCCCGTTCAACTTCCTAACCCACACCTAGATGACCCATGCTACCCACCAGACCCACTGTGCCCCATCTCTCCCTCCAGAAACACCCATGTGCAACATCCCTCCGCCAAGATCCACACCAATGTGCCCCACCACCTCCTGCCACACCAACACAAATGTGCCCCCACCACCTCCCTCCAGAGCCACACCAAGATGCCCGTCCAACTTCCCAACCCACACCTAGATGACCCATGCCACCCTCCAGACCCACTGTGCCCCATCTCTCCCTCCAGAAACACACCCATGTGCCCCACCACCTCCCTCCAGAGCCACACCAATGTGCGCCACCACCTCCCTCCAGAGCCACACCAAGATGCCGCGCCCAACTTCCTAACCCACACCTAGATGACCCATGCTACCCACCAGACCCACTGTGCCCCATCTCTCCCTCCAGAAACACACCCATGTGCACCATCCTTCCGCCAAGATCCACACCAATGTGCCCCACCACCTCCCTCCAGAGCCACACCAATGTGCCCCAACCACCTCCCTCCAGAGCCACACCAAAATGCCCGTCCCACTTCCCAATCCACACCTAGATGACCCATGCCACCCTCCAGACACACTGTGCCCCATCTCTTCCTCCAGAAACACACCCATGTGCACCATCCCTCCACCTAGATCCACACCAATGTGCCCCCACCACCTCCCTCCAGAGCCACACCAAGATGCCCTGTCCAACTTCCCAACCCACACCTAGATGACCCATGCCACCCTCCAAACCCACTGTGCACCATTTCTCCCTCCAGAAACACACCCATGTGCCCCATCCACCTCCCCCCAGAGCCACACCAATGTGCCCCACCACCTCCCTCCAGAGCCACACCAAGATGCCCCGTTCAACTTCCTAACCCACACCTAGATGACCCATGCTACCCACCAGACCCACTGTGCCCCATCTCTCCCTCCAGAAACACCCATGTGCAACATCCCTCCGCCAAGATCCACACCAATGTGCCCCACCACCTCCTGCCACACCAACACCAATGTGCCCCCACCACCTCCCTCCAGAGCCACATCAAAATGCCCCTTCCCACTTCCCAACCCATACATAGATGACCCATACCACCTTCCAGACACACTGTGCCCCATCTCTCCCTTCAGAAACACACCCAGGTGCACCATCCCTCCACCCAGATCCACACCAATGTGCCCCCACCACCTCCCTCCAGAGCCACACCAAGATGTCCCATCCAACTTCCTAACCCACACCTAGATGACCCATGCTACCCACCAGACCCACTGTGCCCCATCTCTCCCTCCAGAAACATACCCATGTGCACCATCCCTCCTCCAAGATCCACACCAATGTGCCCCACCACCTCCCTCCAGAGCCACACCAATGTGCCCCCACCACCTCCCTCCAGAGCCACACCAAAATGCCCCGTCCCACTTCCCAACCCACACCGAGATGACCCATGCCACCCTCCAGACCCACTGTGCCCCATCTCTCCCTCCAGAAACGCACCCATGTCCTCATCCCTCCCCAGACCCACACCAATGTACCCCAACCCATACCACTGTCCCTATCCCTCACCCAGACCCACACCACTATGTCCTATCCATCCCTCCAGACCCACACCAATGTGCCCCCTTTCTCCAGAGCCACACAAAAGTGCCCCATCCCACCAGACCTACACCAGCATGCCCCTATCCAACCATTCAGACCCCGGCAAGATGCACAATCCCTCCCTCTAGTCCAATACCACAATGCCTGATCCTTCTTCCAAATAGCAAGATGCCCCTTCCCCCTTGCAACAGATGCCTGTGTGCCATCCCGAATCACACGCAGATAGCCCCAGCCAACCCTCTAAAACCACGCATCCTAATAATCACACCCTCATAAAACATTAAATCACTCTATTAACCCCCGTTGATCAGTTAAACACAAGCATACACTGTCTCCCTATTCCTTTTCTTAGCCCTCCATACCTTTCATGTTGAATAGCTGAGCATGATTTTTAAAGTAAATGTAATTTCCTGCTCCCCCGTCTAAATCGGGTGTCTTGCAGGAACGTTCACGGTATCCGGAAGAAAATTCCAATTGTATTTACAGCCAAAAGCACACGAGTTGCTGCTGTTCCTGCAGCCTGGCAGCCAGAGCATTGCCGCTCAGGACGCTCCAGGGCATCCTAGAAATGTTCCCGGTGTTGAAATGCCAACCCCAAACGCTGCAAGCAAAAGGCTGGCAGGGTCCGGTTGCACTTGCACCGGCGGCAGCCAGAGCGTTCAAAATTCCTGCTCAGCCCCAGCCCGCTTACTGAACGTGCTCCGGAACCGCTTCTCTGCTCCGGAAAGCACACGGATGACATCAGAGGTCACGTGACAACGAGGGGGCGGGCCGTTGCTATGGTCCTTTTCTCGGATGGGAACTAGTCACTACCATATTCCCATTGCACAATTTCCTCCGATAATTGAGAAGAAGAAGAAGAATCCAGATTTGCCATATACTCACGTTCAGGAAAGTCATGATTCTAATAAAAACACGGAGTCGAAGTGATATGCTTTCTCTTTGTTGTAAGTAGCTCGTGTTATACGAGCGTGGAAATCTACACGTAGAATTTCACGCTCGTAATTCTAAGGTTCCAATATTGTTTACCTTTGGGTTGTGGTGGCTGGATACTGGACTGTTGGAAGAGCAGGGAGCTGTGGCACGGCCGGCTACAGGTTGATCAATAAAGATATCGCTTCACTCCCAGTGTGTCGCCCCGTTATTACACTGGTGACGAGCGATCAACCTGTGCCCACGCGCCTGAATCCGTCGGCCGTGCTGTCCTGTCATCCGGGAGACGATGCCCTGCCTCATCGGAACGGCCGTTGCCGCCTTCCTGTCTCCGGACCCGAGCACACAGAGCTGTTGGGAGGCGGGGCCCTCATCCGGACACTGCATTGCCATTCCCCGCATACCCGGCCCCTCTCATCCTTCGGCAACGCCGTTGTTACGACAAACTCTCCACGACGCTGCGCTGCCCTCCTGGGTTGAGAGCGGCACGGAGCGGTGCTGCCGGGTCGTCCAGCAACAGAGAAACAGGGTCGGAGCCCGGCAGTTAAAAGGTGAGGCAGCTAAGATTAATGGTGAGGCGGCGAAGCGTGGCGTGCATGTCTGAAGGGGGGAAAAGGGGGGAGAAGTGTTGTAAGTAGCTCGTGTTATACGAGCGTGGAATTCTACACGTAGAATTCCACGCTCGTAATTCTAAGGTTCCAATATGGTTTAACTTTGGGTTGTGGCTGGATACTGGACTGTTGGAAGAGCAGGGAGCTGTGACACGGCTGGCTACAGGTTGATCAATAAAGGTATTGCTTCACTCCCAGTGTGTCGCCCCATTATTACACTCTTCTTTACTGAAAACGTGAGCAGCATTTTAACAATGAAAACATTCAACACCATTTCAAAGAAACATTATTTTCTGTGACAATTTAGTCTTTGAACTTTGAAACTCTATAATCCCAGGCATATCACATGTAACAGTCCACCAATCATGCTGCTGCGGTCCAATGCTTCATGAGTCCTCTTCATAACTTCCTCTTTCTTTCCCTGGCTCTTTGCAGCCTCTTGATGAGTAGTTCCGCCTTGACCTTGGTATAACCATAGCTCTCAACTCACATACTTTTGGCGGGTGTCACCCGCCTTCATACATGCCAACCCTCCCGATTATGCGGTAGACTCCCGATTTTTTCATTAAAAACAGTACTATTTGTTACTGTCTCCCGCCTAAAATAACAATATCCCCAATGCATTCCTATGGGGAAAATGCATTCTCCCGATTTCGGTGCTGAAATCTCCCTCTCAGGGGCTTCAGAATGTTGGCATGTCTGCGCCTACCTGTCATGCCTTCAGACTCACCCGATCACGATCGCATGGTGTGCAGGCGGTGGAGAGAAATGCGGACCCTTCCCGCGGCCACCTCCGCTCAACCTTTAAGGGGACGCTGTGCTCCGAGGCATCCCTGGCGCCGCTTTCCACGCCTGCATTGGGGATTGCTTTAGAGATTGCAGGCGCGGAGGGGAGTGCCATTCCATGCTGCGGTCCTCCGCTCGGCACGGCATGTCACAAAGGAGGGTCACGTGACGCGGCCTCCAGGAAGCAGGCGCCAGATGAACCAGTTGGTCACGTGATCAAGGGAATGATCACGTGACCAGGAAATCGTCCATGATTGGCCAACAAATCCGGAAGACTGTAATAAAAGGGGATCAGCCTTTACACACAATGCTTCTCAGCTGATATCAGTGCGTTTAGCGATTTCTGCATTCTGAACTTCATGGTTTTTGACCTCTTGGATTTTGGACTTTGTTTTCTCTTCTGGATTGCCCTTGATTATGACGCTTGGATGCTTACTGGACTGTATACCTTGTTTACCTGGACTTTGGACTGATTCTTGGATTGCTTATGGATTAACCTTTGGACTTGGCGTATGGTAAACATCCAGCTATATAGGTCCAGACTCTTGGAACTGTGTCAAGTACTGCTTACCTTCTATCCAGACCCACTCCTCTCCCTTCAGATCCTGTGATCCCATCCTCTCTTCTGCACCACCCATCTGACCCCAGGGGGGGAAACAGTTGGGTTCAAAGCATTCATCACTCATCCCAAGGGTAGGTGTCTTTTTCATTATATCTGTTGATGCTTGTTGTGAATACCGTGTAGCCACTAGCGAACCTGGTATTTTCTTTGCAGCCACCCGCGACCTGGTGTTTCCTGTTTACCCCCCACCTGTTTCTCCAATAACCGGACAGCGAGTATTCTTGCTCCTCTCTGACTGGTGCTTGGGGACGGAGGTATACTAATCCACGTGGACCTCAGGGCTTGACAGACTGAGAAGCCGTCTCACCACTGGATTATGGATACCTCCGCCGGGGACCCGGTGGCTGCCCTTGTACAAGCAATCACTGTCTTAAGGGCTGATATGACGGCAGCTAATACGGCTATTCATCAGCGGTTAGATGCCGCACAAAGTGAAAGACACGCCTTGCCACCAGATGAGGTGTTTGGGGATGTACCCGAACAGGCTGCACCTCCTGTAGGGGCAGTGGCACCAGCCCCAGTCTATGTCCCCACTCTGTTTCCCTTGGCAGCCCCCGAGAAATTCCAGGGTGACCCACGTAAATTCCGCACTTTCCTGAATCAGTGTAAATTACATTTTTTATGTCGGCCACAGGCATTCCCTGATTCTACTACTAAGGCGGCCTTCACCTTATCTCATTTAAGCGGCATTGCCGCTACGTGGGCGAATCCCTTGTTGCAAAACAATAGCCCCGTTTTGTACGATTTTGATAGGTTGGTGGCAGAAATGACTAAGGTTTTTGACACACGACATAAAGCACAAACACGGGACCTAGAATTTCTAGATTTGACCCAAGGGAAAACCACCTTGATAGAATACATAACCCGCTTCAACCAATTGTCTGTCGAAACTGCCTGGCCAGAAGAAAAAAAGGCAGTTGTATTCTATAAAGGTCTCAGTGAACGTATGAAGGACGCTCTGGCCGTTGTACCTACATTACCTACCCAATACCCTGAATTAATTGACTTGGCCCTACAAGTTGATGCCCGGTTCAATGAGAGAAACACCGAAACCAAAAGAACAAACCCGGTATTTTCCCTAAGCTCACAGAACAAACTAGCGAACCCATGCAAATAGGGGGAATACGCAGTCCTATATCGCCCATAGAGAGAGAACGACGCAGACAGGTCAATGCTTGTTTTTACTGCGGACTCATTTCGTCAAGGAATGCCTCCGAAGGCCCAAACAAAAAGCAACGGGTTTTCCGAAGGCTCGTCCATAGATCAGGGGGTACGAACGAGCCAACCAGTACAACCGTACGTACCCACTTCATTGCCGGATTCAACCCAGCCCTTGTTCCTTCCGGCCCTTTTGTTTTCCGCTGACAACATCAAACACCAGGTACACTTGGTCATCAATTCAGGGGCGACAGGTAATTACGTTGACAGTGCTTTGGCTGCGTCCCTGAATCTCCCATTACAGAATAAGAAACACCCAGAGCCTGTACACGCGGTAGATGGATCTCTGTTGATTTTGGGCCCTATCAGACAACAGACGGCCCCAGTAACTCTCATAGTACAGGACACACACCAGAAAATCCTTAGTTTTGACTTGATAACTACTCCTCAATACGGTATTATCCTTGGCATCCCCTGGCTACGCACACATAACCCGCTCATCAATTGGTCCTTGGGTTCCATCTCTTTCGAATCTTTGTTCTGTCAGGAACATTGTTTGGTACCCCCAGAACAGTTGACGACACCGGCACAAGCGATTGGGGCATTAGCTTGCTTGTCGATACAGGAACCACAACAAATGGAGGTTGACACCCCTAGGCATGTGGTCGGTCTTGTCTCGGCCCAGATACCCTCGCAATATCATGACTTTTTGGAAGTGTTTGATAAAAAATCCTCTGAACACTTACCCCCGCATCGTCCATACGATTGTCCTATAGATCTGGAACCAGGGGCTCTCGTGCCCCACGGGCGCATCTACTCCCTTTCAGCATCTGAAGACCTGATTCTTAAAGAGTACATACAACAATCCTTACGTTTAGGCCACATCAGACCCTCACAGTCTCCTGCAGCCAGTCCTATTTTCTTTGTACCCAAGAGGGAAGGCGACCTTCGCCCCTGTATTGACTACCGTCGTCTGAACAACATCACGATCAAGAATAGATACCCCATACCGCTCATCACCCTGCTGTTAGATCGTCTCACAGATGCTACTATCTTCACCAAGCTCGATCTACGAGGGGGCGTATAATCTCATATGTATCCGAAAAGGGGATGAATGGAAGACAGCTTTTTGTACCAAATACGGCCTCTTTGAATATACCGTCATGCCCTTTGGGCTATGTAATGCACCCGCAACCTTTCAAAGATTTATGAATGAAATTTTCCACGATATCATAGATAATTACGTGGTGGTATATTTGTATGATATTTTGGTGTTTTCTCAATCAGAACAAGAACATGTCACTCATGTACGAGAGGTCCTGAGTCGGCTGCGCACTCACTCCCTTTACACTAAACCTGAAAAAGGCTTATTTCACGCCAAGGAAGTAGACTTCCTAGGTTTTCACATCACACCCGGTGGCCTGGCTATGAATTCAACCAAGATCCGTGCAGTCGCAGACTGGCCCGTTCCACAAACTGTCAAGGAAGTGCAGTCATTCCTTGGCTTCGCCAACTTCTACAGGCGTTTTATTGCGGGGTTTTCGGCCTTGGCTGCCCCATTAACTCAACTCACTAGCCCCCGTACCCTGTTTGTTTGGTCCTCTTCTCAACAAAATGCTTTCTCAGCTCTCAAGACGGCCTTCACCACAGCCCCTATACTACAGCATCCTAATCCAGACCTCCCCTTCATTCTTGAAGCTGATGCCTCTTCCTATGCTTTGGGAGCTGTCTTATCTCAATCATGCCCATACACAGGCCTCTTACACCCGGTCGCCTTTCATTCCCGAAAATTCACACAGGCTGAAACCCATTATACAGTCACAGAGAAAGAACTTCTCTCCATTAAAGATACCTTCCAGGTTTGGCGTCACCACCTACTTGGGGCAAAACTTCAGGTCACGGTTTATACTGATCACCGCAATCTCCAGGATTTGGCCACATTTAAGTGCACTAATAGCCGGCAAGTCCGCTGGCATTTATTCTTTGCAGCCTATGATTTTGTCATTAAACACCGACCGGGCATAGCACATGGCAAAGCTGACGCTCTATCCCGCATCCCTGGGGGCATTTCTTTGCCTGTCTTTCCGGAGACGCTTCTGGACAGCAAACATATCATATGTCTGTGTACACGATCAAAAGATTTATTGACCTTAATTCGACAATGGGCCATGTCACATCCAGAACAACTACGGGAGTGGCAGATAGAAATGCATGAAGGCCTACCATATATACAGGGGAGATTATACTTACCCACGCCAGATACACGCTCCATCGCATTAGAATGGTCTCATGATGCCTTCATAAACGGTCATCCCGGTCAGAAGCGCACACTGGCCTTGCTCCAACGTTGGTGTTGGTGGCCTTCCATGAACAGGGACACGGTGGCGTATGTTGCTTCTTGTTCGGTGTGTGCTCAATGCAAAAACAGAAAGGGTCGTCCTCTAGGGCTACTACAACCATTGCCTCTTCCATTAAAAGCATGGAATACTGTTACTATGGATTTCGTCACCGATTTACCTAAAACTAATGGGTTTGATACTATTTGGGTAGTGATCAATTCCTTCACGAAAATGGCCGATTCATTCCCTGCACCGGTATACCTACAGCACCTGCCCTGGCTGACCTCTTCTTCCGACATGTCTTTTGTCTCTTTGGGTTACCTGCTATCGTCATTTCTGATAGGGGCTCCCAGTTTACTTCCCGTTTTTGGCAATCCCTTACAAGACAATTAGGTATAGACACACGTTTTTCGTCCTCCTACCATCCCGAAACTGACGGGCAGACAGAACGTGTCAATCAGACCCTGGAGCAATATCTCCGCTGTCTCTCTTTACAACATCAACAATCCTGGCACAAACTCTTGCATTTAGCTGAATTTGCGTACAATAACGCACCCCACTCATCCACAGGCTACTCACCTTTCTATTCCTTGTACGGTCAACACCCTTGTATACTTCCCATTCCAGATGTACCTCCTCTACTCTCTCCTTCTGTTTCTTCATGTGTACAGAGTCTTAAAGACATCCATGACCAGGTTATATTACATCTCCGGGAATCACAGATTTCTATGTGTCAGGCCACTGATAGGAAACGTACAACGCCCCCACTTATGCAGTTGGGGACCGGGTGTGGCTTTCCACCAGACATCTACCTATACCCGGTTGCCGTAAGCTGCTTCCTCGCTTTGTGCGGCCGTATCGTATTACCAAAGTCATCAACCCAGTAGCCTACAGAGTATCCGTGCCAACTACTTGGCGTATACACCCCGTGTTCCACACTTCCCTTCTCAAACCATGTCCACTCTCCACTCGTATTATCCTTCCCCCTTCCCCTTTAATGAAAGGTACCTCTGAGGAATACGAGGTCAATGACATTCTTGGATCCCGACTCACAAAGGGCCGCCTCTACTACCTAGTGGACTGGTTGGGTTACGGCCCAGAGGAAAGATCTTGGGAGCCAGCTAATCAGGTACACGCCCCGCTACTGGTCGCCCGGTTTCATAGGAACAACCCCCATAGCCCACGAGGACGTGTGCCCTTGAGGGGGGGCTCTGTCATGCCTTCAGACTCACCCGATCACGATCGCGTGGTGTGCAGGCGGCAGAGAGAAATGCGGACCCTTCCCGCGGCTACCTCCGCTCGACCTTTAAGGGGATGCCATGCTCCGAGGCATCCCTGGTGCCACTTTCCACGCCTGCATTGGGGATTGCCTTGGAGATTGCAGGCGCGGAGGGGAGTGCCATTCCATGCTGCAGTCCTCCGCTCGGCACGGCATGTCACGAAGGAGGGTCACTTGACATGGCCTCCAGGAAGCAGGCGCCAGATGAACCAGTTGGTCACGTGATCAAGGGAATGATCACGTGACTAGGAAATCATCCACGATTGGCCAACAAACCCGGAAGACTGCAATAAAAGGGGATCAACCTTTACACGCATTGCTTCTCAGCTGATATCACAGCGTTTAGCGATTTCTGCATTCTGAACTTCATGGTTTTCGACCTCTTGGATTTTGGACTTTATTTTCTCTTCTGGATTGCCCTTGATTTTGACGCTTGGATTCTTACTGGACTGTATACCTTGTTTACCTGGACTTTGGACTGATTCTTGGATTGCTTATGGATTAACCTTTGGACTTGGCGTATGGTAAACATCCAGCTATATTGGTCCAGACTCTTAGAACTGTGTCAAGTACTGCTTACCTTCTAAATTGACAAGGGGGGTCCTGGGAGTCTCTCTGCCAGACATTAGTCCTGGTTACGAGAGACTTACCCAGAGTCTTTGGCTCACTATCTTTCACAGAGAAGAAATATCCCAAACATATCAGTCTTTGTCCTGCCCTGGGGCAGTCCAGCACCGAAATGCTAGGCAATTCTCCTCTGAACAAGAGTACCAACAGCATCCCCAGACACGTGTTTCGGTCTGGTTGGACCTCATCAGTAGGGAGGAGCTGTGCCTCTCTAAGAATAGTGAGTAAGGGGTCCACGTCTGGATTCCCCTAGTAACTTAGGGTGAGACCCAAAGTTACTTGAATATGCAAATTGACAAGGGGGGTCCTGGGAGTCTCTCTGCCAGACATTAGTCCTGGTTACGAGAGACTTACCCAGAGTCTTTGGCTCATTATCTTTCACAGAGAAGAAATATCCCAAACATATCAGTCTTTGTCCTGCCCTGGGGCAGTCCAGCACCGAAATGCCTATCCTTTTAGCACACCTAGAGTAACCAAAAATCCTCTGATACTCTCCACACTCTGGGGCTTCTCCGCTCTCTCCCCACTCTGGGGTTTGGTTATTTCCCTCTCCCCATTGTGGACTTTCTTGATTTTCTGCCCACTAGCGTGTTTGCCTCTTTCTCTCCCCCAACTCTGTGGCTTGCCCATTCTCTCCCCGCTCTGGGGTTTGCCTGTTTTTCTCCCCACCCTCCCCTCTGTGGCTGCTTTGCTCTCTCCCAACTCTGCGGTTCTTCTCTCTCTTGCCGCCTTGCCACTCGCTTACCATTCCACTGGAGCCACCATGCACTTGCTTTCATTGAGAGGTGCTCCTCGGGATGGGTACGAGGTCTACTCGGGCCTCCTCTCGCCATAGAGCCCCCTATTGGACTCATCAACTGGACCCCACATCGGCCACCACCAACTCTTCTCTCCTGCTTGCTCTGGGGCAGGATCAGCTTCTCTGTGGGCTTTGCCTCAGTCCTCCGAGGTACTCCATTCTTGTTCTGGTGGTTGCTCTAGAGTGTTTTGACTGCTCATTTGCGGTGCCTGCCTGCATTCCTGAGCTTAGGGACCTTTAGGAACGTGCATATGTAATGGATGGGATCATACAGAATAATTCCGAGTCCAAATAACCGAACCAACTCAAGAAGATGGCAAAGTACTGTTGTATTAACAATGATCTAAAACAGGGAGTTTACAACGAACATCAACGGACGTATGCTCAGATTCTAAGCAATATTTTCATAAAGCAGAGACTTGATACCAAAAATATGACAGAGGTGACGCCATACTTCGTGACAATAATGACAAACCTATCAAGGGTTAGGATTGGCTAAGGGGAACATCTAAGTATACTTTCTATAGGAACTAGGATTGTGATTGGCTGTCCACTATCAGGTGGACAACATATGCCTACTTCTAAAACATGTAATCTTCAGAAACATTAGGCACACAGTTTCTCATTGGTCTTCAAACTATAAGGTCCTTCATTATACAGACTAATACAATTGGTTGGCATTCTTATGCCAGGTCTGGAACATTTGGTTCACTTAGCAGCACATAAGCCCCGACCCAGGTGCAAGGAGATGGGATGCTACCCCACCGCCCAATTAGACCAGCATCTCTCATCGCCCATGCTTTCTGCCATGAAGATTGTCTTTGAACTTGGCCTTGCAAAGTATCCTTGTCTTTTAGAATACACAGGAGTGAGAGCACTCACTACCGTGTTCAAGTACTCCAAGTTCAAACTCTGCTTTCATCCTTGGCTCACATCACAGGAGAACACGATTTGGTCAATTTTGCAGTTTTTAAATGCTTTAAATGAATTAAACTTGGCACTCTTTCTTTGCACCTTAACAAGGGATGATTCAACCTCTGCATGTTCGCTCATTTCCAGAATAGATAGCTGACCTTTGCTGCTTTAGTCTTGATTCCAGGCCAGACAGCCTTGTCTTTCAACTCCATGATTCTTCTTATTCTTGCTGCAACACAGTTTTCCCTTCCCGCTTCATGGGTCCTGGCTTACTAAAATTCATGATACCGATGACCAGCGTCTATATAATGGCGGCTTTGCATGCATTCTATTTACTTAGTATAGCCAGCCTCTATGGTATGGTATTGTTTATTTATATAGTGCCTATAAACAGGCAAGTGTTTCAAAGCACTCAAGAAAGATGGGAACACGGGAAGAAAACAAAAAGTTTCTCAGAGCCCTTGAAATGAAGTCTATGATGACTTGATATACCTTGCGTTTCAGCATCTGTACATTTATTGAACGGTTGGTTTTCTGCATTGTTAGGACTGATTTTCTATACTCTGGCCTGGTGGAAAGATGTACAGAGGTCCAACCTATATTATGACAGGAAGAACTCTGGGAAGCTGTAGCCAAACCAGCTTAGGTAGCAGTGACAAGCGGTCTAGGCTAAGTTCTTCAGCGGGGGTGAGCTTGTAAAGGGTCCACAATGAGGTCCCAGAATGGGAATCACAGATTACACTTAGACATGATGTATACAAATACAGTTATTTAATTATAGCCAAAACACACTATAGAAAAATGACTACAAGCAGGTGGAGGTAGCACACAACACTATCAAACTAAATGCGCATATACATTCACTTGGTTATAAGGCATAATACAAATCAGAAACTCCTGCAAAGGAACGGTTAGACAAGTATTATGCACAAAAAGGTCCTCAGAGATGATCCCTATCTAAAATTGCCCAGCCCTAAATTGCCTGAGGCCTTGTGCCCTATAGTTCAGGATACAGTTCCACAGAAGTTAGGATTCAGGAAAAAAGGCAGGTAGGGTCTCTGGGGTCCAGTGAAGGGTTCTTAGGGTTAGGGTTCAATTTAGACTAATGCCCAAAAGTAGCCCCAACAGTCAGATGTCTTGCACAAGCAAGCTATGGCAAAGCCAAAAGTGTTAGAAATAAGCTTAATTATAAGCCCATTGACTAATAATGGGAGTATAGGGGTGGGTTAGAAACTCTGTAATTTACCCCCATACTCCGATTCTTCCCCAGACTTGGCAGAACAAAGCAAGAGTGTCTGAGGTTGATTTTCCCGCTGAAAGCTGCAGTCTGGTTGGTGTATTTTACTGTTGCAAGGACTCATGGTCGAAGAATGCAGAAAAACTTGATGTAGCACCCCTCTCAGGAATGGACTCAGGTCAGGTAAGCAATTTTCAGACGGTGGTCAACGCGCACAGCGATGCAAAAGGATCAGCAGCTGCGGTCAGACTTTCCCTTCTATCTCGGATCCCCTTGATGCTGGGATGCCAAAATTACAAAGGAGGTAGTCTTGCTGGGTCAGCTGAGGGTCCCCCAAGTTTCAGGCCGATACAGTGACACAGCAGCACGGTTGCCCAAAAACAAAGCTGGTCAGCCACAGGATGATTCCAGGGCACATCTGAAGGCTTCTTTTGGCAGGGCACTGAGCAGACGTCAGGAACGGATGGCTCCTCCATTCCAAGGGTCATAGCTCGTTCGCAGCACTACTAAAAATCAAGAGCAAGACAAGGCTCCTTCGGGACAGCAACAGAAGTTGGGTGCCAGGCCTCCTTCAGTCGGGTCTCCAGTCTCTTTGCAGGTCTCACAGCTGGACAGAATACTTGGCTCCTTCAAGTTGTGTTCGGGATCTCTGAAAAATGGGTGCTGGGGTCCTCTTCTTATCCTAAAAGCCAGATAAGAGCTGAAACTCCCACTAGCCAACAGCAGGAATAGCCCACGCACACCCCCCCCCCAGCAGTAGTCCAATCAAGACCACTGGTGGGAACATTCATGCATACCACTCAGTGAAACCAGTTTGTGATTGGAGTCAGACTGACCCATCCCACATCCTGCCAGCAAACACACACACAGCCCTCCAGCAGCCCGCCAAAAGCTCCTGCATTCCTCGGCATTGGAAGTCCTTATAAGGATTTTCCTGGCCTCTCAGGCCAGGAATTAGGCAAAAACACAAGATGGCAAAAGAACAGCCGAAAAATCTCGTGGCATGGCCATGTTTGACCAGTAGCCACAGTTAGTAGCAAAACCCCGCTAAACGTGGTAAAGCTAAAACAAAAATCCCCAAAAAGTGGGAAAAGTCACTGCTGCCACCAGCCTATCCTTTTAGCACACCTAGAGTAATCAAAAATCCTCTGAGTGTTAGTCTAGGGCAAAACAAAAATGCACCCCATTGTACTGCAGTGTAAGCTGCTGTGCACAATGATAAAAAGTTACCACAAGTGATACAAAAGCACCCAACGTAGTAACATAGTACCACGACTAAGGGTAACCATATTTCCCAGTACTGACAGCCTGAAGGACATATCCGTTTCCCCATAACATATGAGCAAAGGTCAGTGCAGTGAAGATTAAGGCTTCACTCTAATAGTGCAAAAATTACAGGTCAGATTAAAAAAATAAAAGCAAAAGGTTTGGGGGTTCCAAAAAGATGGAAGGAAAGGTTCAGTAAAGAGACATCTTTGCCAACATAAGCCCCTGACCCCCAGACTAAGGGACAGGGGGAACTAAGCCACCCCTGGATGGGTCCTCTGTTCCAGACAGTTATCCCCGTTGGACAGCTGATCAAAATTGCTACATTTGGGATCTGGCCTGTGCCCAATAGTGAAGTTCAAGGCCTGGAGACTCATAAACCACCGGAGCCACTTTGGAATCTCTCCCTTAACATCCATCAACCACTTCAAAGGTTTAGCGGGTGTATATACAGTGAAGTGAGTCCTATGGAGGTAGGACCTCAACTTCCTAGGGCACCGTACAATGGAAAAACAACTCTTCTCCACCTGGGGCCAACTGAGTTCTCCACTCCTAAACTGGTAGCTGATTAGACATAGTACAACTCCCCGTAGGTGCAATGAAGTCACAATGCAACCATTGAAATGTACAAGTCACCCATGCATGCCAACGAACAAAAGAAACACAACAGGGGCCAATGGGAGCTGCAGGGCACAGATGGCACGAATACAGAAGCCATCCCAATGAACATGACCACAGTCCCCCACCAAGAAACGCACGCAAACACAGGCACCTGTGACCAGCAATATTCCGAGAATCACATCATTCCACCAGTCCACCTGGCTGACCGGCATCTGTCACACAAAACCCAATCCCCCGCCCCTGAGCATGACAACATTCAAACTGTCATATTGGCAGTCCCCATCCCTGACCTCACGGGCTTCGTAGGCAAACGCGCCCAGCACAGTACCACGCAACTAAACTCCGAAGCTGGAACCCAATGCAGATCTCCCCACAATACATCGCCCCCCAAATAGGCATATGCCACATCACTTGCAAAGAAAAACGCTACACGGGCCAAATCAGAATAGAAATTTAATGCACATCAAAATCACCAAGCCCATACAGCCATCAGGCCATGAACTCCAAAACACTTTTCACCATTGTGGGCTGCATCCGCAAGAAATGACCAGCCACTACTTGTGTGACGCCCTGTTCCCTCATGGTACACAGAGCCACATTCACGTACGAAAAGGCAACATGGAAGCGCACAGAACCGCAGGGCCGTCCCAATGGGGAGGCACTAGTCCAGCTGAAAGGCCGAAATGTTGCTCCGAGCCACCAGTACTGCGTAAGGGCATGTGGGCCATTGGCGATCGTCCCATAAGATCGTAATGCTGCTCCACTGATTAACACGAAGCAGCAGGTGTCGGGAGTAAAAGCCATCTGCAGGAGTGGCATACAGATGGCAGTGGCAAAAGGGGAGGAGATACCTGTCAACCAAAAGAAAAGAAAAAGAACAGAATGGCCATCAGAACTACATTCCAACAACTCACTTCAATGATCACACTAAATCCACAGCCATATGCATGCTAGCCCACTCCAAAGGATCATCACCACCCCAAAACCACTTGCGACTCATAACCATCTATATCGAGGTGCAAACACCATCACAAACGAGTGTACCTGTGCATGCGTCTGTCAAAACAGAATCCATCAGATGGGAATGTTAACGTGCATGGACACAAGTGTCTGAGGGCGCGTCGAGACAGGGAGGGCTCAACAAGGCCAGATAGACGATGGTCCCACTATGGCAGCCCTGCATCACATAGCGTAGGGGAGGCGGATAGATCCCAAGAAGCCCTGTACATGGCAAACTCTGTATCAAATCACCTGCCCATGCATCCATCCATCATTCCCTCATCCCGGGATCAAAACGCCTGAATAATTACTCACATGACATTAGAAACATCCATTGAGTCTGTGCGTTATGCAGCCTGCAAAATCCACAGTGCCCCAGCCCGTAATTCCAGTGTCGTGAAGTAACATGTATTTGGGAACGGCCGGCCTCATCGGCCACGTAGCTATTGCGCATCCCAAACTATTCATATCAATCATTGCTTCCTCGCCATGGCCCCTGTCTCAAGGACATTGAACAATAGAACGTTATATTTGCAGTCAGACCTGTGGGCATCTCCTCGCCGCTAGCTGGAAACCGAAAGCGCCGCCCTTCGAATTCCTCATTTGCAACATCACGTCGAAAAGGCATCTGTGGCCGTTTGAAATCACTAATTATTCCATCGAGTGCGGCTGTGTGTGAAAATGGCAACTGCCTTCACCCACAAATGGGACGCCCCGCCCGTCGTTGCAACTCGGTACAGTGATGCATGAGGGCCCACCGTTACTCGAGTACTACGTTCCACTGACCCTTCACAAGTCTGTTCGCGACTGCACAGATAGTATGGGAAACAATGGGACCACAGCAGAATGAACATATCAACCAATCTTACACGGCCATCGGGTACAAATACATGATTGCAATAGCAAGATGCCATTCCCCGAATTGCAGCGTTGTGCGCGGGACGTGCCCGGCCAAAGGGGAGAGCAGTTTGCACAGGTGGAATTAATCACCACAGGTGGAGGCCATACAGCCTGAAAACACATAAATTGCACACCCAGTCTCCTCCCACAACCACACCGAAATGCTACCGGCAGGACTCGCGATGTTGGCCCTGGGGGACCTGATAGCACTGCAAGTACTCCAACTCCAAGAAGAAGACGAACACCAACTACAACCGGCCGCACGGAGGAGACGCAGGAGGAGGAGGAGGCCAAGGCAGGGCCAGCAAGGGCCGCCAGCACAGCCACTACCACCACGCAGGCAGCCCGCAATCCCACGCCTCCGAGCACATCCGTTCAACCTCACTGATGAGCAGATCCACACCCTCTACCGTCTGGACCGGGACACCATAGCCGCCATTGTGGACATGACACAGGCTGACCTTGTCAGCATGATAGATAGCCCAACCGCCATCCCACCCCTACTGAAGGTGGTGTCTGTACTACACTTCCTGGCCACAGGCACCTACCAGCACACAGTCGGACAGTTGCATGGCATTTCTCAGCCACTGTTCTCACGGACACTATTGCAAGTGCTCGATGCCCTCCTGCAGCACGCAGACGACTACATCTCTCTACCACGCTCGGAGCAGGAAATTACCAACACAAAAGTGGGATTCCATGCACTTGCCGGCATACCGGGTTGCATTGGTGCCATCGACTGCACCCATGTTGAATTGGTCGTCCCACATGCCATGGAGGCCCAGTACCGCAACCGAAAACAATTTCATTCCCTGAATGTACAAATGGTGTGTGACTCCAACAGGATCATTACACATTGTTGTGCCCGATTCCCTGGATCAACCCATGATTCTATGGTCTTGAGGAACTCTACAATACCACGCTACATGGAGCGACACGCAGGGAACAGATCCTGGCTACTCGGTGAGTCTCATTTCATGCATGATTATGTGGGGTATGTGATTTGGCAATGACCTGGCAGGAAGGGGGGGGGTGTGCGTACGTAGCAATGGCATTCCACATCATGCGTTTCTCGTCCACATACAGGTGATGCTGGATATCCACTGAAGAGATGGCTCCTCACACCAGTCCGGAACCCACGGGACCAGCATGAGGAGGACTACAACCATGCCCACTCACGTACCCGTGTAGTCATCGAACAGGCATTCGGCCTACTAAAGGGTCGTTTCCGCTGCCTCAGCAGGTCTGGCGGGGCACTCCTGTACCGCCATGAGAAGGTTGCAAAGATGGTCATGGCATGTGTCATGCTCCACAACATGTGCGTACGTAGAAATGTGCCCATGCCCCCTGACGCAGAACTGCAAGCACCTGATGATGGTCATGATGAGGGTGGGGATGTGGCAGCACCTCATGGAGTCTGCGAGGCACCGGAGGCCCGTGACATTCGTCAGCATCTCATTGATGCATGCTTCTAGCACTCACGCCTGGTGGCTGATACATGGACACGGGACTCGTGGCACTGTGTGTGTCTGGGACATGCACAATATGGACTGTACGCCTATGATGGCCTAGTACACAAAGATCAATGTCCACACATCTCATTGGTTGATCGTGCACTGTTTATGGCATATGTGATATCATGTTGAACACCCTATCGACCCGCCACCCAAGTGAGCCCAACACACCCCCTCCACCCTCCTACCTCCCCCCCGAACACCAGTGTCCAAAGAGGCTCATTGTCAGTGGGCAGTCGCTATTGCAAGCCCCCTCTGCGGGTATCAGGGGCACCCCTGCCTGTGGAGCGCAGGTTCCTCCCAGATCTACGTTGGGGGCTGCCCTGGACGGAACTTGCAACGGATGATGTGTCTGCCTGCTCACGTCCATGCATGTCCCTAAGGGTTTGCGAGAGCTCAGTGAGCACACGGCGCACTGCGGCAAGTTCGGCACATACGTCTTTGGACGTCGCATGCAGTTCCCCCCTCAGGCTCTCGGTGCTTCTCTCCATTTGGACTCTAAGGCTCTCGGTGCTACTCTCCATTTGTGCCCTTAGCGTCTCTGTACCTCTCTCCATTTCTGCCCTAAGTGTCTCAGTTGATGTTTCTATGTCTGCCTTAGTGCCCCCACATTCATCGGCATGGTCCTTGAGGAGCGTGGCCATTTGCTGCTGTTGCACGATTAACTGGTCGAGGGACTGTTGCCTCTGCTGGGCCATGGCCATTTGCGGGGGTGTCACAGAGGGGCTGTTGTCCTCATGTTGCCTTGCCACAGGGCTTGTGGGGGATGGCCAGTCGTCGTCTTGTGGGTGCCCCTGCGTGGTATCCTCATGTTGTACGGGATGGGACAGACAGGGGGATTGGGACAGGTCATGGATGGATCTGACTTCGACATCCCCGTCTTCGGTGTCCGAGCATGCTGCCATCAATGGGGTGTCACCTATGGTGCTGCTGCCACCAGAGGCAGTGCCTTCTGTGGCATCCATTGGGGGGACCTGTGGTGGTGGTGTTGTGGGCATGCTGGCTGCTGGGGTGCCTGTTGATGTTCCCTCCTCTGTGCTGCCACCTGATTTGTGCTGCTGCCATGTCTTGATGCGTGCAGCTGAGGTGGAGGGTCTCTGGCCGTTGGTCTTGGCCCTCTTTGCAGGTGTGCTGGTAGGGGTGTCCTGGAGCTCGTCGTTTGGATCGGACCCTGTGGTGGAGTAAAGGAGGGCGAGGGTTATTGATGGGTCTGTGGGAATTGGAATGGCATTGTATCACATGCATTGGAGTGGTACCTGAGGGTGATTTGGGTCGGGGCCTTGGAGGTGGTTTCATTTGTGTGTGGAGTGAGGGTGCAGTTGTTTGGCAGCCTGCAGTTAGGGTGTGCCTGCTGCACGTGTAGTGCGTGTTTTAGGGGTTTTTAATTATTTATGTATTTATTGTGGGTTTTAACGTGCGCTATCAGGCCGATGTGTGTGGACGTTCTCCTGGACATGTGTTTCTGTTGCACTATGTGGACGCATGGTACTTCACATGGATGGACTGTGTGGATTTGGCATTGTTTAATTTGGCCCACCTACCTGAATCTTCGGATGTCTGCACTCCTTTCTCCATCCCTCCGACTCCCTCTATGCTCTCCATTCCGATGGTGGACGCACAGATTTCTTCCCAGGGGGTCAACTTGATGGGTGATTCAGGACCTCCCCCGGTGGCTGTGGCAATGTTGCGGTTGGCAGAGAGTATGCTGCGGACGCGTATCCGCAGGTCGTCCCATCGCTTGCGGCATTGCTGTGGGGTGCGGGGTGCGGTCCCCACCGCACTTACCCGCTGTGCCACCAGAGCCCATATGGCCTTCTTGTTTGCAAGTGCCGTTCTGGTCATTTGCGTGGAGAAGACGACGGCAGCATTCTCCTGGAGGGTCTCTGTTAGCACGGTGAGTTCCTCACGGGAGAAGTGGACCTGCCGCTTGCGGTCACACGCTTTCTTCGCTACTTTTCCCATTTTTCTTGGTTTCGCTAGGGTGGATGACGGGTTGGGGTGTGTTTCAGGGTAGTGATTTTAGTGGTTGTGTGGTTTTAGTGGTTTTATAGGTGTACGGCGGGATGTTTCCCGTTCCGGGGCCATGTTTTAACTTCCGTTTCCGTATATTTCCGGTCACCGTACTTTGCGGTAGGCGCACACTGCGGTGACCGCTAAGAGGGGTGGCGGTATTGCACCTAGGGCGCCGTACGGCGGCGGTGTGGGCCGTTTTGGGGTCATTTCCGCCATCGCGGACTTTGCACTTCCGCCATGGCGTGGTGCTCGTGCCCGATGGGTCGGAATGGGCCGCACTTTGCTCCTTCGTGCAATGGCGGAAACGCTATTTACGCTGTGGCGGTCCGGTCAGTCACTTTCCGCCAGGGTCGTAATGAGGGCCTGTGTCTCCAGAAAATAGTTCAGGTGCTGATAATAATTTTGAATATCCGTTTGCTGAATGGTTTTCATCTGTGTTCTGAGACTGACCCTCCTGACGCTTGAGTTGATCTCAAATGACAGAGATACTAGCATAGCGGTCATACATGTCAAATATTCATTTAATTAATTTCCTAGCAATTATGCAGTGCTCTGGCATCACTTCTACTCCTCAATGGAGGAGTTTAAAGACATTGGGCCTCATTACAAGTATGGGGGTAAGGCAACAACAATGCCGTTATCACTTCCACCACCGTTGCTACCGTACTGCCATACTACGAGTTCTGCTTGCAGGTGCCCTTGCAGCCACCAGGTCTGACCTGGTGGCTGTACCGGCACCCGCTAGCAGAACATGATGGTAGCACCAGTACTGTTACTAACGATACCAGTACTACCACCCTCCCCATTCAAATGGGAACTGGGATTTACTGGGCCCGGCACCTGTGAAAGGGAACTTACCCGATCCGGCTGGGCTGGAATAGCTCGGTAATTGACCATTCGCGTGTGCCGGACCCGGATGCGAGTTTTGGGGTAGCCTTGCCGGTTTTAACCGGCAAGGCTACCTACAACCTCGTAATGAGGCCCATTCTCATTCGTCTTCCTGTTACTAACTCGTAGGGTGTGAGGTGGTGGTCAGACCCAGGCTGATTCCTTAAGGCATATAGAGCTAGGAGTAGGGAATATATCCAACCCTTTTTCAGTGTCAATTTAAGCTTGGTGACTCTTTCCTTTAGGAGGCTGTTGAATCCCTCACATAACCCATTCATTTGCGGGTGATAAGCAGAAGAAAACCTGTGCTTAATATTCAGTGATAATCTTATTTGTTCAAATACTTCATTAATAAAATGTGGCCTATCAAGTTTAGGAATGCGGGAATACAAACATGTCCTAAATGTAGGGAGGAGAATGCGGGACTGGTGCATAGGTTCTGGGCATGCCCGGAAATAAACAGATTCTGGAGGGAGGTAGCCCATCTCTTGGTGGGGAAAGAGATAAGTCTGGAGGTGGAATTTATGTGGTGGTGCATGGTACGGGGGTTCCCTAGGCCACGTAGAATGCAACACATAAGCAAACTCAAAGACTTGGCTTACATACTCGCTAAGCGCAGAATTGCTATGAGCTTGAAAGCAAGCAATAGACCAAAAGTAGAAGCCTGGTGGCAGGATCCTCAGAAATGGGTGGATACGGAAAAAACGGTGGTGTGGAACGAAGCAGTAAATAGAGGTGTAGATGAAGAAGTGGAGTTGTTGACAGCCTGGAGGCAACTAGTAGCCACACTGTCTACGTCTGACCGGACATGCCTGGAGGACGATGGTTCTTCGGGGGGGAGAGGGAAGGGAGGTTCCCTCAGAAAGGGTGGTGGAAGGTGGTGATGTGGGTTAGGCTCGAGAAGGGGCGGCGGACACATCCAAAATTGTACATGAGACATGGAATGTATAATTGCTGTTCACTGTTTTTTTTTTTTCTTTTGTTTTTTTGTTGTTGAAATTAATAAAAATTGTTTTTAAAAAAAAGATGTGGCCCATTATTGGATTTCAGCACCTCACACACTCCCCATCTGGGAAAACTTCTCGTATTAAAAATGTTGCTGCACAAGTGGCATCAGGGTGTGTACAAGGACTTGCTTCAATCCACCTGGATCAGGGACACACCAACACTATCAGATACCTGTATCCATTACATACTTGCAGCATGTCAACATAATTAATATGTAAATGCTGAAAAGGACCATTTGGTCGAGGGATTCCTCCTCTAATCATTCGCAGTGTATGCCCAGCAGTAAACATTTGACATACGATGCAATTTACTACATAAAATTCAACGTGTTCTAACAGGCTCAGTAGTTACATGCATGGGGTAGTGCAGTTGTTCAAGCGCTACCTTTAACAATGCTACTGGCATCACTGGCTTTTCAGTACTGTCTTGTCGCCATAATGCTTCTGTGCGGGATAAAGAACACGCTAGCCTCTTAACTCACTTATGTCTACTGCTCACTATCCTTCAGACATGTCACAGTAGCCACCTTACAACCAACAAGAGGGCTCTACACAATTCTACCATCTTCCTCACAGTAACCCCCACCTCTATGGATCGGCCTGACCCGAGTCCCTAAAGTTGCCCTCAAAGTAATCCATGTAGTTTGCCCCTTAGAAATTCTATACTCCGAGCGAGACTCACGAGACTCCATGAGCCCCTAACTAGAACCCTATCCCACGCCAACAAAAGATCCAATAACCAGAAGGTAAATATCACCCACCTTAATATCATGAGACCTCTAACCACTCCCACTAAAATAAAACCTACCCAATCCACTGTAGCAGCCTCCACGCTTAAAGGAGGATTAATAAATGCCAGATCCCTTACCGCACACGCCACAGATATCTGCGACCTAATATCGGCCGATAATCTAGACTTTCTTGCCATCACAGAGTCTTGGCTGCATGACGCAGCTGGTTCCCTACTCTCATTAGCAATCCCAGATGGGTACACCATACTGAGACAGGATAGAACTAATATGGGAGGTGGCGGCATTGCCATCATTGCTAAGACCAGCCTAAGTATGAGAACTACACCCACCCTAGTGTCTGAATCATGTGAAGCGCTCACTATCAAACTCCCTCTACTCAACACCCAGACATTGACTATCCACCTTATCTACAGATCTCCTGGACCCTTAGGAACATTTGAGGAGGATTTCCACAGTCAACTCTCCAATAACCTTAAAATATCTTCACAATTACTTGTCCTAGGGGACTTTAATTTGGGATACAATGACCCCTCAGATAAATACGCCACCACCATTGCCAATATTCTTTCTGAATTAGGCATAACTCAAATAATCCTCAAACCCACTCATACCAAAGGTAAAATTCTTGATTGACTAGCAGATTACAACTGCACTCCCATCATCAAATCCATCTCCCACAATCTTGGAGAGACCATTTCCTCTTGTCCTTTGAACTATCCACCTCCAGACCACTCTCTCCAGCTCCCACCATGGCCCCGCCATGTCCAACAAGGAATAAAAAGAGTATTACTAAGGATATTGCCGCCATCCTAACCACTCTTAACCAATTAGCAGATCACTTGGACTTGTAAACACTCGTCAACAAGTACAATAAAATTATGTTAACCACACTTGACAACATTGCCCCCCTAAAACTCAGACCGAGTAAACCCAAATCCCATCTAACTAAATGGTTCACCCCTGAACTAAAGGATTTATGACAATTTAAGGGGAGTTGTGAAACTGCATGGAGGCTAATTCCATCAGAAGACTATAAAAATAAACTAATGGAAATCTCCTCCCACTACAAAAAGGAAATCCACATGGCCAAGCGAAATTCATATAACAAGTGTATATCTAATGCTAATTCAAGTATGAGGGAACTGTTCACCATCCTCAAGGAATTAGAGTCATCCATCCCTATCCCGGACACATGCTCCAAAGATAAAACATGGTGTGCAAATATACAACAAGCACTATCAAATAAAGTAACTACTTCACATCTCACCCCCTCAAATCTATCTACCACTCTGCCATCCATAGCCTCTTTCTCCTCTCCCCCCGAGACTCCATCTCTGCTTCCCTATCCTCCATTGGCTGGCTTCCCTTTCACTCACAACTTAAATTTCATTTTCTCTGCCTATTCTTCAAATCTCTCCATGATCTTGCTCCCCCTTATCTCTCTTCCCTTCTCTCTTTCTACACTCCCTCTTGCTCCCTTCGTTCCGCTGACCACTTCCTCCTCACTGTTCCTCCCTTCCCTTGTGCCTCCTCCCGTTTCCGCTCCTTCCAACTCCACTGGAACTCCTTACCTCTCTCAATCCGCTCTATTCCTACCTTTTCCTCTTTCCGCACGTCCCTTAAATCTCTCCTTCTCATTCCCCGCCATGATACCCTCCCTCTTCTCGCTCCCCCTCTCCCACCCTTTCCCTTTCCCCCCTTAAGCCTCTCCCTCCACTTCCCCCACCCCATCCTCACCCTCACCCCTTCCTTTCCCTCCTCCTCCTCCTACCCTTCCTCCCTCTTCCTCCTAGCTCTACTCCACTTCTCTCCCCCTTCCCTCTGTCTAATTGCTCTACATACTGTTTTGTTGACTGAATCAAAATTGTAATTTGCTTCCATTGTTACTGTTATTGTTATGTTAAATGTATCCTGTTGTTGTTAAATGTGCAGCGCTTTGGTGTAAAGCGCTATATAAGCCTAATAAATACAAATACAAATATATATTCCAGCCCAACAAGGTCTTGAAGTCCAAAGGCCACAAAATACCAATCGAATGTCCTTTTATATCATACCAGGGCCCCTTCCCCCCTCTTATCCCCTCAACGTTCATGATACAGACTCCTCACTTGTCATGTTCCTGGCGGTCCTGCTCCGCCTCCTGCTCCGGACAGCCCTGCAAGTCCAACCATGACGCTGCTTCTTCTGTAGTATCAAAGAAAAGCACTCTACTTTTATGCAGAACTTTAAGCTTCACAGGGTACAGAAGCATATACTGGATTCCAGCTGCACGCAGCCTCCTCTTAACCGCCATGTAGCTATACCTCTGCCTCTGCACCACCATGGTGTAGTCAGGGTACGCCGTGATGTTGGTGGATGCTCTCTCTATCGTTCCGCCCTTACGAAAATACTCCAGGATCTTCCCCCTGTCTTTATAGTTCAAAATCTTGCCAATTATCAGCCGTGGCGGGGCCCCAGGTCGTGGTTTCCTCATCAGGGCCCGATGTGCGCGCTCAATCGTGAACCCCTGCGAGAGTTTGCCTGCCCCAATCTCCTGCAGAATCATGTTCTCCACGTAGTTCGTGGGGTCTTGGCCCTCTTCCCCCTCCGGCAGGCCGACCACCCGTAATGTATTCCTTCGCGCCCTTCCTTCGCTTCTTCCATTCGGTTCTCAAGGTTGGCGAACTGCTGTTTGAACACATGGATCTCCTTCACATTATTTGTGCTGACATCTGTGTTGGTCTTCATCGTGCTTTCCAGGCCACTTGTCCTTTCTGCCAGTGCTCTGGCATCTTGTCGCAGCAGGGTGACTTCAATTCCTACAGCATCTATTTTGTTCTCCAGGGCTGTCCGTAGATCCGCCATTGCTGTACCTCATTTTGTGCTCAGTTCTGTAATGGCTGCCAGGACCTGATGGTTATCTCCTTCTGTGGCGCCGTCAGCAGAGTCCGCCACCGCACTTTGCACCGAGGTTGGGGGAGTTTGCTATATCTTTGCGAAGGTCTCCATCGTGGGTTGCTTACTCTTGGCTCTCGCTCCCTTCACCGACATCGCGCCATCCTTCCTGTGTGTCTGGTTCCAGCTATGCAGTGTTGTTGTGACTCCCAGAGTCAGTCAGGCACTGGTGCGCCCTTTTCAGTAGGTTGCGTCGCGCTATGGCACGTAAAGTTACGTTTGGAGTGGACTGTGTCCTCCCATGTCTTCCCTCTAACTCCTGTTGTCAATGCGCCATCAGCGTGGTCCTGGGGGCCAGCAAGCACGTGTTGCCCGCCACTTCCGCAGAGGTTCAGGTCTCCGGGGAATTCAGTGCTTGTGTCCGGTTTGAAAGCAGCCTTCTCAGGGCGTCTATGTTTGGCCTGCTTAGTGCCTTATTTCTTGCGTTATTGTCCTATAAGAACTGTCCGGGCCAGGCCTGGTTCCAACCCCTGTTTCTGTTTATCAGCTTAATCATGGCCTGCTGGCCTGTGTTGTGAGGGAATCGTGTTCCCGTGGATTGCGCGAGTGCCACCTTCGCACCGATGTCAGTTTCACTTCAGTATTCCATCTGTTTCTCTGTGTGGTCTCGCACTGTAATAATGTATCCCAGTGTTGCTCTAGGAGCCCAGCGGCACCTGTTCCTTTAGTTCCTTCTCTACCAGCAAACTGTTAATGGCTGTCCGTCTTGCGAGCCTCCCGCTCGTGTTACAATATGCTTTGGTAGTGGCAGTGGTGCCGGCTCCATGTCAATTCGGGGCAAGAGGCTTATAAACAGCAGCTCGCCCGCTCCACCTCCTGCTGCTGAGGCCACTTTGTATCTCGTTCCTGCCCAGGAGCGTGCGCCCGACTCTCACTGTAAGCCGCTTCCAATGTCGCACAGACGCTCCGGCTACAGATTCTAAAGTCGATGTTCCTGGCGGGCCGTGTATCCATTAAAAGCCGAAAAGGGTATTCAGCATGATTTGGGCCCCCGGCGCGCTCGGCCGACACCGCTCTCCACCACGGGCACACCCACCGCAGACTTTGCGGGACGTTCCTCGATGAAGCCTCCACTCCGCCCAAGTCCTTTGTCTTCTTGTCACCGTCGGACGGCGGCCATCTTCCTCACCGTCACGAACGAACTGAGGGATCTTCACTCACTCATAACATCGCCGGCACTTCTCTGATCAGTGCCACAATGTATCTTGACATGCCCCAAGACCTCTGACGCACGATCCTCCAGTTTCAGGACTTTTGTATCCGTTCTAATGGAGTTTCCAGCAGGATGATGTACGGATCAGCAGGAGCTCTTGGTGGAGGCACGTCCGTCTACATGGCTCCTTAGCCACGCCGCCCGCACCAATAACAAACATTCCTGAATTTGCAGATGGGCTTTGGGGGAAGGAGCGTTTTGGAGAGAGAGAGCAAGTTGGGTTTTTTCCATTGTTAAACATGTTTGTGCTGAGCAAGGTCTAGAATGTTGCGTCACGCTGACTGACGGCACAAAGGTACAAGAATGCATGCACACATGACCCATTGGGGGATTCTTCTGTGGACTCGCTTCGAGCAAGTGCCCGGAGCGTGGTGATGCCCCAGGTGGCTTCTAGTAGCGCTGTCATCTACACAGCTGGGTGAGGAATGCTGAGCAGCAGTTCGTTTTAGATGACCTGGGTCCCTCAGCGCTAATAAAAACATACAAGGAACGTAAGACTGTGTTTCTCTAATGATGTGTGATTTCTCTAACTTGAATACACTTATTTCCAAATTGCTGCTATATTTCCTGTTCTGTTATATTGTGCTGTCTGTCTAATAAAAGGCTAAATTTATGCTGAAGGTGTGATTTCTCCACCATTGTGATCATGACCGTCATGCAGAGAACCTGTATGGGGATGTGATAGGGTAATCTATTGCAATAAGGGCTGGTCCCGGCGGTGCAAATACCCTTTTCAATACAACACCGTCACTGCCTGCCCTTCATGTTTCTCAAGCACGACAATAAGCGCTACCAATTCTGCCTCTTGTGCTGAAAAGTTAGATGGTAGTTTTGCACTTTCCACAACCCCAAATTCACTGTTTGGTCTATGCCTCACTACAGCTGCGCCAGAATACCTTTCTCCACTTGTGTGATCAATTTTCAAAGAACCATCACAGAAGAGAATCTTCCCTCCCGATAATGCATTTTCCTTAACACGCGGTATATCATCATAAAGCTCTTCCTAGTTTGCGCAGTCATGCACATGCTCGTCCTCTGCTACTGGCTCAGCTACGAAGGTGGCAGGATTCACTATTTTACACTTGCAATTTTAATTGCTGGATTTGATATGATCACCTAATATACAGAAGCTCTCTGAGATGTCAATGTACCCTTAGGCCTCTCCAAAATGGCAAGCAAAGCATGCTCCACAAAAAGCGTCATAGAACAACCCATCACAATACTTGCAGATTTCTCAATTGTGAACACGGCAGCTTTCAATGACTGTTCACAAGGAAAATGCACTTTCATAACCGGATCTAAAATGCCTCTGTATTATGCCAGAGGTTTGTACCCTAATATAGTCCTCAGTGTAAGCACTGCTGGCATAACTGTCCCATTGGTGTGTGAAAATAAGAAAAACTCCTTAGCATAATTGGGAATTCTTAAAACAGGAGCTGTACAGATTACTTTCTTCAATACTTCAAATCCTCCCTCCATTTCTTTAGGCCATTCTATTTTCTCCTTATTCACCTGTGCTTTCTTTAAAGCCTGCAAAAGGGGTTTAGTGTACGAACTATAGTCAAACACCCATGCTCTCACAGAATTACACGATTACATAATCCCGAAAACTGTTGCATCTGCTTCACCGTGCCCAGTTTTGATGTTTCCATGATTGCTTCAGCTCTTTCAGGCGTTACCTTCTTTCTCTCATGTGTGATCAACAGGCCTATGTACAGCACTTCCTCTTGACAATACTGTAACTTCTCTTTGCCTACCTTGTATTCCTTGTCTGCTAGAATAGTCGTTAATTGAATCGAGTCTTGTCTACACTCATCTTCTGTTATGCTACAAATCAAAATGTCATCTACGTACTGCATCACAGTGCTTTTCAAATCAATATTGCCTATATCCATCTGTAAGACTCTCTTAAAGATGGATGGACACTGACAGTACCCTTGAGGCAGCCTTGTGTGCTTCAGGTAGATTTGATGAAATGAAAACATAGTCAATTTTTGTGAATGTTTGTGCAACGGGATTGAGAAAAACAATGTTTTCAAATCGATCACTGTGAAATATCTCACTTCTACTGGGAAACTGCATAGTATCATCGCTGGATTAGGAACTAAAGGCAACTCTGCCTCTACAATCTGGTTAATCGGTCTCATGTCTTGTATGAATCTCCACAACCCTCCCTTTAATTACTTCACAGTGTACACCACGGTATTGCACGATGACTCTGACGGTACCAGAATACCTTTCTCCAACAGTGCTGAGATAGTCTCAAAAATGCCCTAATCTGCCTCTCGAGATGTTGGGCCTCATTACGAGAAGCGTGGTAAAATCGGGGTCATTACCGGCAAGGAGGAACTAGCGGGTCCGTGCTCGTATGACGCCGCTAATAGCGGGTGATTATGAGTGCGCGAGCACGCGCGAACCCCCATGCCGGTAATAGCCATACCGCCATGGCGCTAAAGGCCCTCCAACCCCCCGATAGTGCCATCACGGGACCCGCCGATACCATCTCTGCCTAGGAGGCACCCCTTAGTACCGACCCCAATAATATCATCATGCTAATACCGGGCTCGTAATACCGGACCCGGAAGTAAGGTCATCGCGTCGGAACGGGAAATGCACCGGCGGCCATCTTTAAAAGCACAATCCATTGCAATCCTCCCAAACCACCAGTTGTGTTCAGGAGAGACCAGTGCCAATCCCTTCAACATGTCAAATGCTACCAGGAAATCAAACCCCCGCCTGCGCAAAAAGCGTTTTTCAGACGAAGAACTGACCCTGCTGGCGGACACCCTAGCTGCCCATGCTGAGGAGATCAACCAGCAAAACCTGAAAAGGGAGGCGCAGCGACATAAAAAGGAGATCTGGGAGGTGGTAGCCCGCAGGGTCTCCGCAGTCGGCACCACCCCACAGACAGCCAAGGACTGTAAAAAAAGGTGGGATGACCTTCGCCTCAGGGTACAGAACATCCTGGCCAGCAATAGGAGGGAGGCCATGGCCACAGGCGGGGGTCCCCACTCACCCACAAAACTCACATGCTGGGAGGAGACTTGCATTAGCTTCATACAGATGGAGTCCATCGAGGGATTTGGGGAGATGGAGACAGGTGCCGCAACATCTGCAGATGGAGGTGAGTGACCCTGCAGATCTCTGTAGGGGAAACCATGACGTAGCACAAGTGATGTGGAAGAGAGTCTAGGCAAGGCAATGCATCTCCCAACACACACATCAACATATCCTTGTCCAGATGGAGGCCCAAACCCTGGCACACTCAAATGCATGCTGAATGCCAATCCCATTACCAACACACAGCCAACACACACGGACCGTGCCCATGTAATACATCACACAAAGCCCAATACAACGGCATGCCACCTGCCATACAGAATCCCTGCACTGAGACGTCATGTCACATGCCAAAATGGCCCCTTCTTACTACCCTGTGTGACACACCTGTAAGATATGAATGCATGATCAATGAAATTCTCCACAGCACCATATAATGCATCTTGCATGTAACACCATCACTGATGCTCTGCATCTCTTCTACCCCCCCCAGGCACCGATGGAGAGGATGCCAGTGAGGAAAAGGCCACAAGGGCATCCACGTCCCGGGACAAGAACACTCCCACAGCCAAGACCACCTCCGGGGCAGCCTTGCAGGCCCCGCAGGCCACACCGAAGCCCAGGACGAGTGCCCAGGCCATGGCCGCACATGAGGGCCCCACATCAACGCTTCACACCAGGACCACAGAGCTGGCAATACCAGTGGAAGGCGAGGCCAGTGGCACAATGTTGGCAGCAACAAGTTCGGTGGGCGAGGCAGCAGCCACTGCCCCACTGAGTGACATAGAAACTGCAGTGGAGGGGTATGTGGACGAGGATGGACTGACCCATGTGGCATGTCCACACTCCCCAAGCCCCGTGTCCACACCGCAACCCCACACTCAGCACTCACCCACCAGCAGCAGTGAGGATCCTTTGCTACATGATTCGGGTCTCAGCATCCTCCCCGAGGACAGCACTGCCAATGCAGGGCCGGTGGCAGCACCTTCAACCACTGCTGCTCCCACCACCAACCTTGAGGCATGGCTAGCAAGGGTGGAGGCTAGACAGCACTCAATGTTGGACCTTCTCCGACAATATGTTGCGAATATGGAGGACACGAGGCGTGAAATTGCGCAGGCCATAGCGGCGAACACAGCCGCCGTTAATGCCTCAGCATTGATGATGCGAGACAGTCTCGGGGCCGTCACGCAGGTCCTCACGTCTATCCTGCTGCACATGCAGCAGCCACAACCCGCACCAGCCGTGCAAATCACCACGGCTTCAACCCCATCCGCCACACCCCCATCCTCCACACCCGCTTCCTCTGCACCCGCTTCCTCTGCACCCTCCAGCCCTGTGCGTCCAACAAGACAGAGTGCAAGGCACTCAGAAATGCTGCCCCCGAAGAACAAGAAATCAAGGAAATCGTGTGGGACAATAATGGGAGTGGGTCAGATGGTGTCGGTGGTGTATGGGTGCATTAGGGGGATTTCATTGGGGGTTTTTGGGAGTTGATTAGGGTTTTTAGGAGACCATTGGGGGTTTTGGGAATTCATTGGGGGTTTTGGGGATTTTTGGTGTTGTGGGGGGGTGGTAGCACATTTCTGTAGTTTATATTAATATACCCGTTGTGTGAAAAATCATTCAATGCCAGGACATTGTTCATTTCGTGTGTATCCTTTTAATTCATGACAGTGCACAGTGCCCAACTCCCCACATTCCTTGTGTGCATGTACACATGGACCCAGCGTACAATGTGTCACTGACACATGTCTATCAACGTCCCTGTGGTCAGAAGTATTCGCCAATCAGTTATTGGCGTACTGCATGGCCATCTTGTGCATCACGTACTGGCAGGGGTGCTGCTTTTCCTCCATCTTCATCCTCATCATCCTCACCCGGTGCATGCATGTCAATGTCAGGTGGCAGTGGTACATTTCTCCGGACACACACGTTGTGAAGCATGACATAGGTAATGGTGATCTTTACCACCTTTTCAGGACTATAAAGGAGTGTTGCACCAGACCTGCTTAGGCAGCGTAACCGTGCCTTCAACAGCCCAAAGGTCTGCTCAATCACAACACGGTTACGGGTATGAACCTGATTGTACTCCTCTTCATGGCTGTTCTGCGGGTTCCCGCACAGGAGCAAGTAGCCACGGCTTCAAGGGATATCCTCCATCACCTGCAAGCGAATACAAATAGGTGTATGTGAGTCACTCTGAGCTGCCACCTTCAGGATTCACAGCCATGGCCGCAGCTATTTGCTGTCGACATGCACATGTCCCTGTACGTATGCACAAATATTATTTAGATGCATTCTATACTGCAATATGGTGTGGTAGTCTGGATGGCATTGTACAATATGATGCAGGGTGAATTCTTGCATGCTGATGTGGATGTAATGTGGTTGCAGGACGATTTATTGCCTCACATTTTTGCTGTGTTTACTACACTGTGCATGGTCACACTAGCTACATTGGCACAGTTGCAATCATGTTTAGTCATGCATTGCTTGACATACCCAGGTGGCCAAGTTATGCATTTTACATGTTGTAATTGATATCCGGCATTGCTCCAATGTATGCCAGTGATGTGCAATGTTCGGGTTGGGAGGTTCAGGTCAGGAGTGTTTAGCTCTGCGTGCATTCTCCACTCACCGGCCATTCCCACCCAGGTGGAGTATGTACCCCCCCATTCCCACCCAGGTGGAGTATGCACCCCCCCATTCCCACCCAGGTGGAGTATGCACCCCCCCATTCCCACCCAGGTAGAGTATGCATCCCCCCCTTTCCCACCCAGGCGGAGTATGCATCCCCCACCTTTCCCACCCAGGGGGAGTATGCAGCCCCCCCATTCCCACCCAGGTGGAGTATGCATCCGCCCCCAGACCCTCTGTCGGGAGAAATGTGAATTCCTGAGACCGACCATCGAGTTCTTCGGATTCTTCGGAGCCAACAATTGAAACGTACAACACCCTGGAACAAATCTACCAGATACAGACTGTCCCCGACAAAGATCCAAGAAGGGAATTCAATTCCCGAGACCCGTAAGAGAACCCTCCGGTCGAGGAGCAGCCGCAAGGGATGGAGCAGTACCCGGAATACGACCGGTACAGCAGAGAATATGCCCAGCTCATATCTGACTTAGCCGATGACAGCACGGCACCCCGAGTAACAGTACATCTGGGAGGGATCGGCACACCGTTTCTTATTGACACAGGTACAACGGTCAAAGTAATGAACCAGGAAACATACCAGGCGCTCGTCGAGGCATATCCCCTACGGCCTTCGCAGGCTCACATCTTTCAATGCGGCGCGACCCTACCACTGACATCCAAGGGTCAGTTACTGTGTGATCTAGTACACAGAGGTAGAAGGGTATCAGTGACAATCCATGTCATCCACAGCCCAGTAACAGGAAGATGCCTCCTAAGCTATAAGACAGCCTTTGCGCTACACCTAATAGACATTCGCTATGACAAGTTGGAGACGATTCAAGGATTCCCCCCAAAGGCCCAATCCATACGAGCCATATCCCAGAAGGTGCTAAACCTTGAGACACTGAGAGCCATATTCCCCAACCTGTTCAAAGGCAGGTTGAAAGACACTATGATCAAACTACACATCGACCCTTCCGTGCGACCCATACCGCAACACCCCAGAAGAATAGGGTTTCACCTACAAGCCAAGGTGATGCAAGAGTTACAGCTACTACTGGACAACAACATAATCGAGAGAACAGAAGGACCCACTCCGTGGGTATCCCCACTAGTAGTCGTTCCCAAGGCGGACGGACGCCTCCGCCTCTGTGTCGACATGAGAATTCCAAACACAGCCATCCAACAGGAAAGACACCCAGGACCAAACATAGAGGACATGCTGGTGAGACTCAACCAGGCCACCAGGTTTTCGAAGTTGCATCTAAACCAAGGCTACCACCAGCTTGTGATTGACCCTGAATCCAGACCAATAACAACATTCACGACACATGAAGGCCTCTTCCACTATAAAAAGCTGAATTTCGGAAATTTCATCAGCGGCCAAAATTTTCCGAGAGACCATCCGAAGGCTGATTAGCCCAGCGACTAATGCCTTTAACTACAGCGACAACATCTTGGTCTTCGGGGTAACACAGGACCAACATGACGAAGCACTGAAGCAAGTATGCCACACTCTCCAAGAAGCCGGTCTCACACTCAAAAGCCTCAAGTGTAAAGTCAACAAACACAGCCTGTGATTCTTTGGGCACATTTTCTCGGACCAAGGCATCAGAGTGGACCCTGACAAAATTAGCGCCATCGTCAAACTGATGAGCCCGAAAGACGTGTCCGAACTACGCTCATTCCTGGGCATGGCAGGATACTGTGCACGGTATCTTCCCGACTATGCGACACTCACCAACCCCTTACGACAACTACTAAAGAAGGACCAACCTTTCACCTGGGAGGAACAAAGCCAACAAGCGTTCTCCACCATTAAGCAAGAGCTAGCGACCAACTGACAGCTGGAGTATTTCAACCCACAATGGGACACGGAAATAATGGTAGACGCCAGCCTCGTGGGCCTGGGAGCCATACTGGCCAGAACACCGAAACACAAGTGGTTGCATACGCCAGCCGGGCGTTGAACCCCATCGAGCAAACCTACTCCCAGGCAGAACACGAGAGCCTGGCGGCAGTCTGAGCGTGTGAAAAATTCCACCACTTCATCATCGGCAGGACTTTTGTACTGATTACCGACCACCAAGCCCTACCAGCCCTTTTCGGAAACCCCAAGATAAAGATGCCGCCACGCATTGAACGCTGGGGCATCCGCCTCCAGGACTATGACTACACAATCGTCAACAAACCCGGAGGTGAGGCAAATCCAGCCGACTACCTATCAAGACACCCAGCTAGGCCCCCGGACACCAAGATGCAGGGTGAAGCAGAGGAATACATTGCATACCTGTCTCTGAACGCCCTCCCCCAGCAATCACTTCGAAACAGTTCGTCGAATGCAGCCGAGCTGACCCCACGATAAGAGCGGCCATCCAACTAACGAACACCAACCGGTGGCAACAGATGGCCACGGAACACTTTGAACTGGGGGAGGGCGCGGAAGAAGACAGGAGAGACCTAGCCAGAATGGCGAAGATACACAGGGAACTTGCTATGACAAGCCAAGGAATGCTACTGAGAGGAAACCGACTAGTCGCCCCCAAGAGCCTCAGGAAACTCCTAGTCATGATTGCGCACGAGGGACACTGTGGCATAGCCAACACAAAGAAGGTACTATGCAACCAGGTCTGGTCCCCACACATGGACACCATCGTCGAGTACACGTTGAGGCACGGTGACCCATGCCAGATAAATGTGGTGAACTCACCCCCATGCCCACTCCAGACAGTCCCTCTCCCCGAGGGACCATAGCAACGAGTAGCTCTTGATTTCTACGGCCCGCTGTAAGAAGGGGGCCATCTCCTAGTGGTCATCAACGAATATACAAGAGTCCCCTAGCAAAACATGTACAGTCTACGTCGTTCCATCAAGTCGTAGTCGTAGTAGATGAACTGTTCAGTGAATGGGTGTCCCTAACGTCGTGAAAACTGACAATGGCCCACCTTTCCAACGACAGGAGTTCGGGAAGTTTGCAGCACACCTCGGATTCCACCATCAGAGGATCACGCCACTGTGGCCACAAGCCAATGGCATGGTAGAGCGCTTTATGGCAACCATCAAGAGGGCACGCCAAAAAGCTGCGATCGACCAAAGATCCATGCCCCAAGCTATCTCCCATATGCTGAGGAGCTATTGACATACACCCCATGAAGCAACCGGCCGCACCCCAGCGGAACTGATAATCAGATACAAACCGCGAACCGGGCAATCACAGCTAGAAGATTACTCCCAGAGGAGAATGCGGAAATAAGAAAGTGAGAAGCCGAGAGAAGAAAGAAAGCTAAAGAGTGGGCCGACCAAAAGCGGAGAGCCAGAGAACCCCAAATTCCCATAGGCGAGATCGTGCTAGTCAGACAAGCCCAGAACAGGAAAACTGATTCCCGATACAGGCCTGTGCCCCTAGTAGTGACGGAAGTCAAAGGGCCAATGATCACCGCCATGGGAGACCAAGGAGAAATAACAAGGAATGCATCCTTCTTCCACAAGATGTCCAGGAGGACCTGGAAGAAGATACACCATCGAAGAGGAAGAACCGGAAAGCCAGGAGATGCCCCTCGAACTGCCTGAGGACCCCACATCACAGGCGCAGGGTGCGGACACCGGTAACCCACCAGGCCGACCCCAGTGACGCTCAAGGAAGCCCACCTGCCTCATTGAGGAAATATAGGCACTGAACTTCCATGATAAGTAAGGGGGGTGTTATGGACCGTAGGGCACCTGCCCCTTTAAGGAGAAAGCAAAACCAGGAACGGGAGAGGGAGGGGCGGGAGGAAGGGAGGGGAAGGGGCAGAGGGAAGTCAGTCTGTAACGGAAATAAATGGAGTTAAGATGTGCTTTGTGTCTGCGCGTCATTGTGTGAATGGGCCTAGGCCATCCACAACAGTGTCCAGGATAGCCTGAACTTGTACTCATCCGATCCATGGAGGGTGACAGGGCGGGGACGGGACGGTAACCTAGTAGAGGGGTGGCATGGTTTGAGAAGAGAAACATGAAAGACGGGATGGATCCTCCAAGAATCAGGAAGAGCGAGGCGTACAGCCACAGGGTTAATGACAGCAGTAACCTGGAACTGACCCACAAAATGAGGTAAGAGAGTTCTACCACCCAAATTTGCGTAGAAGGTGTCCTGTGAACGTCAGCAAATGCTTTATCACGGGCTTTGGTCTTTCGAACTTGCATGCAATAGAATCCTGAATCTTGGTCAAGTCGCGAACGCAAGCATTGGCAGCAGGACTGGATTGTGAAGCCAATGGTTGCAAAGGAAGAGAGCGGGGATGCCTGCCCTACATGTCGATAAAAGGAGAGGATCCAGTGGAGGTATGTATGGAGTTGTTAAAAGCGAACTCTGCCATGACTGAAATTGACAACCACGTATCCTGGTGTTGAAGAATCAAGCACTGCAAGAATTGCTCCAATGTAGCATTCAGACGTTCTGTTCGATGCCAAGGGAATCCGTGAGGGCCCTCCAGAAATGGGATGTAAATTGAGAGCCTCGGTCAGAAACAATAATGTGCGGGAGACCAAAGAACCTAAAGACATTCTTCAGAAACAGGTCCGCCAGGACGGGAGCAGTGGGAAGACCCTTGCAAGGAATGAACAAGGCCATCTTGGAAAATGAGTCGATAACCACCCATATCGTATCGTAGCCTTCTGTCATGGGCAACTCGACTATAAAATCCATTGACAACATAGTCCAAGGTTGTTCTGGGAGCGGCAGTGGTTGCAATAGACCCATGGGTTTGGCAGATGTGCCCTTGCTTTGCATACAAATAACACAGCCCTGCAAGTATTCCCGTAACGTCTTTGCTCATGGATGGCCACCAGCACCAGTGCTTCAAGAGATAGAGTATTTTTTTGCCCCTTGGATGTGCCACAAGCTTCAAATCATGGCACCAATTTATGGCGTTTTTTCGAGTAGAATCGTCTGGTAGATATGCCAAACCCTGATGATCAGGCAAGCCTTGCACAACGTCAAGAGTGTTGTGCTTGATTTGTTGTGGATGGGTACGTATCCACTTAAGTATAGTAGAGCGCAAGGAAGGTTGCATAGTACAACCACATACCACCTGATTGGGTAGTAGAAGCATGTTGTCCCTGTAGACACATGTATTTGGTTCGTGAATGCGTGATAATGCATCCGCCTTCGAATGCTGTTCCCCGAGTCGGTAAGTGATAACGAAGTTAAACATCGAGAAAAACTTGTGCCAACGAGCGGGACGGGCTGTGGTACACCTCACTGATTGTAATGCTAAAAAGGTACAATGATCGGTATATACCTGTACAGGAATGGCAGTGCCCAATAAATGGTGTCTCCACACTAGAAAGGCATCACACACTGCGAGGAGCTCTCTCTCTCTGATGGTATAATTGACCTTGCAGGGCGTATGTTTCCTGGAATAAAAAGCTACTGGATGTAGTTCGTTGGAATCCATGCATTTCTGAGATGGGATACCCCCTATGGCTACATCGGATGCATCCGCCTCAACCACATATGGTAAAGCAGGATTCGGATGCAGGAGCACAGTGGCAGTAGTAAATTCAGCCTTGAGGGAATCAAAAGCCTCCTGAGCTGACTGACCGCAGATAAAGGCCTTCTTGGAACTTGTGAGCGAGGTAAATGGTGCGACTATACTAAAAAAGGACCTAATAAAACATCTATAGAAATTCGCAAAGCCGAGGAGACTTGAAGAGGGAAAATGGGACGATCCCTTCCCCCGATTCCTGTCCAGACCCTGGCCTATGACGTCACGACCTAAGCGTCCGCCGCGTGAGGAGTTCGATCAGCCTGCTGCCGCCCCAGACGTCAAGATCCACCGTGGCCACGCCACACACCCCCAGGCAGGTTGCAAGTCTTCCCAACCTCGGGCTGGGACCTCGGGTGGAGCTGACACCGACCATGTGGACCAACTCGATTAGACATCACCCACCAACATCGCCATCGTTAGAGATGCCATGACGACATAGCCAGCAGACAAGAACACACGTGCCACCAAGCACATGGATCAGACACACACCAACCTACACGAAGAACATACTCAGTACTATGACGAAGAGGACCACTCACACTCACATATGCACCGTTGCTATTTTTCACATAGGCCAACTACAGCACTGCAGAAACGCAAGACGCCAGAAGAGCTCGTGTACGTGCTTGCAGATGCTTCCTCGCTATTAAATCTACGAAGATGTAGCTCTATATATATGTATATATATATATATATGTATCGACTAATGCATAAGAATCCATGTAACCCCCGCGACCCCCGTATTACGGACAGTATACTGCCACCCATGAGCTAGGCCAAGGTAGGCCGCAAACCAGAGTCCCCAGGCCGGAGCAGCTCAGACGAGGCTGCAAGAAGCTGATCATGCAGAATGAAGCCCGACAAGAGCCCACAGCCAAGGCCACGAAGTTATAATCTACGTGCCGTGCTCCCCGCGCCAAGGTTACACCTGCTACTGCTAAACGCTCCTCAAAGCCGATATACAAATCAAATACTCGTAATTCTGCTCCAGCTACGGTCTCACCACACGTGACCAGGCTAACCTGATACAATGCCAAGCCCCAAGGACCAGAGAGGCTCTGGGGTCTCACGTCTGGGACACAGACTGCAACAATGAAGTGACAAGTTAGACACCGACAGCGATGGGAAAGGGACACCCAACAGCCCATAGTCAGACCTGTCCATTGTCCGCCACTGACATATAGTCATACATTGTTGCCAGCACCAGGTACACTACGAGCTGGGAACGGCGATGGTCCCAGGCTTGGGGGCTCACGGGTGAACCAATCAGAATACGAGGGGCTAACCACTGTCACCACTATAGTTTAGCCAATCACTAATTCTCCCCTTGTAACAACTTTCTTGTAGGAACTATTAGGGACGACCCAAGTGTACGACCTGACCCTTTCTCTACCAATAACATCTTCTCCTATATGGGCCTATACTGACCCTACCACTCGGGCAGCCAACCCGAGATAGTGTTAGGTTTTGGGGCTAGTTTTTCCCAGGTGACGCACATAGCCGCGTCATACAGCTAGAAAAAGAGCCTGCGAGCCCACCATGGGGAGGCTTTCCTGGGTTCCTTTGATCCGATAACTTGTCCCTGTCTGTTTGTGCAATAACCAGCAGTAACTCTTCTTGCTCTTTTGTGTGTCTCATACTCCTTTGGGATGCGGTAGGAGTTGGGGCCTCCCCAACCCCGGGGGTTCGCGGATGGCCCTGCCGACCCACCGGGAAATTACCCCGATAAGTTGGAGGCACTGCTGATATAGTGAGACAGACCACAGCGAGGCCGCTTGCGTCAAGGTGGCCCGGCAACGCGGCCCCCTCTGCCATTGCCCCCTTTGGAGGACTACAGGGCCATCGCGGAACTGCGAGACGACCGGACAGCGCAATCCGGGGATTGGCCGTCGGGAGCTGATTTCAGAAGTATCCCACCCACAGTTGGCTAGTGTCCAGACGTGGTCCAGACGAGGGGAGGTGGCAAGCTCATTGGGAGGGGTGCCCGCAGTCGAGCGGCACCAGCAGGCGAGAGCCCAATGTGAGTATGGCACACACAACCAGCAGTGTAATGTGCGGGTGGCGGGAGGCATTGTAAATAGGGTGGGGGGTGGCTTTCACATTGTGTTAAGAAAGGGTTTTGTTCATTGAGCGGCGATTGACGTGTAAGGTGTAGCGGGGATCGGCACGAGGGCCGTCCCCTCTAGTGTTACAGAACAGGCTGGGTGGGGCTTCAGGCACCCACGTTTGATGGGTGAATCGCGCTGATTGATTTAGATCGTGGACACCTGTACAGGGGGTGTGGCATTCCTATGAATTGGAGTTGTAGATCAATGAATAGATGAGGATCCCTATTGATTGAATGTTTTAACTCAGTGAATAGACGACGTATTCCCGCAGGAGGTAGCTAGATTGTTTCTCAGTGCGGAAGACAGTTGGCTGGTTAAGTTCCCCTAGTTGAGGGAGTGTAACACATGCGAGGCGACGCAGCGTGCGCTGCTCAAGTGTGATAACAAAGTGATTAATGAATACTCCACTCCAGGCGTAGTGGGAAAACAGCTGTGGGGATTGTGGGGAATAACATTGTCGAAAACAGCGTGCATTTCATTTTCTGTTATAAATCGTACGTACCGGTAACCCATTGTAGTAGTTGGTGACATCACCCATAGAGTTGCATAGGACACCGCAGTCTTTTCAAGCGTGATCAGGGCAGAGACACGCGGTAAAGAAGAGGTACAGGGGGAGAGGCGGCCGTGCATGTAGAACGCTGGCACGTCCTCGATCACGGGGGTTGCACTGAGAGGTGGTGCGACCAGTGGAGGGGGGAAGAGAAGGGTATACACTGCACAGGCGGTGAAGGTAGAGGGGAAGGAGGAGGAGTCAGAAGTACGTTGCTGGTGCGCCGAGTAGTGGTGGCACAGGAAAGGCGGTGCGGCTCAAAGGCACGCTGCACGGGGCATGAAGCCGCAGGGGACTTTGCGCGCCATGGGTTGAAGGGGGCCCTAGCTCCAGAAGGAGTACACAGGAAAGTGATAGTGTTGTAAAGATCAAGAGGGCGGTGGCGCCCAGCACAAAAGTATTGTAACAAAACTTGCTTTTCCTTGCAGCAGAAAGTCGAAAGTCCCCAACCTACGGGGCCAGGTAACAGTGGTATTGAACAAGTGAAAATTTCAAAATGTCTATGTATTATGGGGCGGGGGCGGGATACAGAGCCAGCACACTAACCACACCAGCTTCGAGCTTCGAAGCTTCGAGGGACGTTAACAGGAGAAGAGGAAGAAGCGGTAAAGAGGGTAGGTAAGGAAGAGACAAAACACACACAGAGAGGGTGCAAGGTAAGTACAAGGGAGGAGGGAAGCATGACACGGGAAGAAGAGGAAGTGCTGGAGGTGAAATAAGCAGAGCTGAGGGAAGCGCAGAGCGTGTTGATTAGACAGCTTGAGCAGGAAGAGCGGGAAAGAAAGGTGAAGAGGAAGGAAGGTAAGGAGGACAGGGCGGGATTAAAACAGCAAGAAGAAGAACAAAGGAAACGAGAAGAGGACCGAATAAGGGGGATTGCAGAAAGAGTAGCACACATGGAGCAACGGGAGATAAGGAGGCAGGAAGAGGAACGAGAAGAGAACGACAGGGAAATGACCCTATGGAAGACGAAGATTATATCAGAGAGCGCACGAAAGTACAAGGAGAAAATTATAGAGAGTATATTGGCAAGAGAAGGCGGGATATGGAACGACAAGGATGAAGATGCAAAGGTACTAGAACAGGTAAGTAATGCAATAATGAACAAACTTCGCAGGGCAAGAGCAGGGTTAGAGTATCATGGGAGCAAAGAAAGCAATACAGGACTAAGAGGGATAATCAAGGAACATGGGGTCAAGACATATACAAGTGTCAATAAGCAGGCAACAGCAACGCCGGCACGGGAGACACAGGAAAGACAGGTGAATACACAGACATAGACTTAGAAACTGTAACAGTAGGGGGAGCACGCCCAAACACGAAACTGACATTCTCAGATGGATGTTGCAGTGAGGAGCAAGAGGGATCGTGCGGAGGACATAGTGATGGAAGTGGGGAGGGGATAAGTAAATTATACATAACACGCACAGACTGTGGGTCATTATGGGAATGTAAGACACAAGAGGAAGGAATGACAGGAAGGGAGGGCAGAACACAACAAAAAGCAGGAACACAACGACCACTAACACCAGCAGCACAACACACGCCATATAGACTCAGAGACCTCCCAGGACGCAGAATGGAGGGAATAGCCACACAACACAAGAAGAGTCAGACTGGTCAATAGAGAGGACATAAGAGCATAGGAGATAAGAAAATCACACAACAACTTACAGACTTTCTTGAAGAACTTTCTGACATGGAAGAGGAGAGCGAATACACACACACATCACTGCACCAACGCACGCCAGGGGAGGTAAAAGAATACACGCTAAGGCCCTTACTTGAGAGAGGGGGGGCAAGGCCACAATATGTCCCATGGAAACATGCAGAGAAAGAAAAAATTAAATGCAGGCTACCATCTTTGAGTGGAGGGGCCGGGAAATGGATATATGAAATGGAAAAACAAACTGCAGGACAAAAGCTAGCAGTGGGCAATGTCAAGGGGTTGTTAATTTCCATACTGGGTGACGCAGCAGATGACATTTGGAAGAGGGCAGGATTCCCAGGGGTGACAATCAATGACACGTCTCATGATGGGGTGCCATTTGCAAATTGCAGACACTCACTATGGCAGGCACTGAGGGGGCAATATCCAGACACTTCAGACATAGGGGCAATAACGTCACGCAAAATGTGTGAGAATGAAGATCCTGTTGATTACATCCAGGAAATCCAGGAGAAGTGGCACCTGGAAATGCGGGAACCGTTGGGCAAAACACTAGCAATATTTTACCACATACTGATACAGGGACTCCCAGAACCAGTACAAAGGCAGTTGAAGAAACTGGTAGGAATGGAAGCAAAGGCATGGCCAAAAAAAAAGCTGACAATAGTCCATAATTGTAGGCTATGGCAAGAAAAGATGAAACAGAAAGAGGAAGACAGAAAGGCAGAGGAGGCAAAACTGGTCCAAAAGAAACTATCAAAATATGCCATGGAAGGTGCGCTAATAACAAGCCCCGCCCAAATCACTCTAACACCAGACACAACAAAACAACAACCAACAGCACAATCACAGCAAGCACAAATATTAACACAGCAAATGCCACCACCGCCTCCATACACAGCCCAAAACACATATGCTCCTCCGATGGGGGGTGGGTAAATGCAAGTGGGAAATGGCTATGCAAATAACTACAGGGGAGGGGTATGCAAGTAAGAGGGAGGGGATTTGGACTAGCAACACCACAGCAAGGAGGTGGGTTCAGTGGGTACAACCAATATGGACATCAGGGGTACTTAGACAGCACTGGAGGGTACCCATGCCAAGCACGAGAGCCGCCAACATGTTGGACATGTGGGCTAGTAGGACACGTATCATGCACATGCAGAGCAAGGCCAGCACAAGCAGGGTGGGGAGAGCAAAGGGAACAGGCTTACAATGGGGGACAAAAGTACTATCAACAACCATAGCCACAACAAGGGACAGAAACACAAGCACAACGACATGTGCCACCTCAGCAGCAACAGCAAACATACACGACACCCCCTGCTCCACAAGTGCAGTACCAACCAGCACAACAACAAGCACAACAGCAAAAAGCAAAGGCACAACAACAACATGTCAGACAGTACAACAGCTCACACAAATATAGGACAGTAAGCAAATACCTGCAGACATATCAGTACAACAGACGCAATTGGGAAAGGTGACGATACTGGGTCACAACCCATACACAGGGAACGGAAAATCACTATACCCCCAATAGGACAGCCCACCAACGTCCTTGTTGTGTCCCATCCTATTGGTAACACCTAATCCTGCAGAGGAACCACGCATAAAGGTGGCGATAGGTGACATAACATTCTCTTTCTTAGTTGACACAGGGGCCACTAGGTCCTGTATTAGGGAAGGGAAGTTCAACTTGTCAGGTGAGGCCATGCACACTCAAGGATTCTCTGGGGCTCGAGGGCTAGTTCCTTTCACTGATAACATCTCCTTATCTGTTGGAGATCATGATCTATCTCCACCATTGTTGTTTTCAAAACAATCACCAGTAAATATACTTGGGAGAGACATTATGAGCAGACTGAACATGACCATATCCTACACCGACAAGGGAATTGTGTGCTCCACACCAGGCATACACATGCTAATAGCACGACACATACTCTAGGCTTACTGTGGTAATACAGTGGCAAGGGCAGAACCAGTGGACGGAGACCTTTTCCAATATGGGACAGACATGGCAATAGCATGGCTACCAGGAATTGAGGGCAAGGTGTGGAGGAGACCAGCAACATACCTTTTCAGGCCAGAAACGCCCACTAGTGAGTAGGAAGGGGCAATAATATCAGTGGACATCGAAAGTATCGTGGCAACGGCATATTACATTGCAGTTCACTCCCAGGATGGGGGAGGGAAAGCATGGAGAGCAGTAATAGCACTAGCAGAAGGGTGCAGGCTGACGCAGGTGTCAGATGAGGAGCTGTTCTCAGATGGAGCAGAAGATGGGGAAATGGTATTCCAGATGAGCGTCTACATTTGGTTGAGAGTGACATACAAGGAAGTAGCGCAGAAAATGGCAATGGCACTAGAAGCACCAACCACTACCAAAGTACCATTCTCCCCGGCTCTCTATAGACTACTAGTCCCTATGATGTGCGTAGCATAAAAAGCATTGGAGGAGTACAAATGAAGCTAAAGAAAGGTGCAATGCTGCCTAGAGTGAAACAGTACCCACTATCTAAGGAATCTGATGAGGGGATCTACGAGACGATAACTGCCCTAATAGATAGGGGTATATTGGTACCATCAGAGTCGCCGTGCAACACTGCGGTGTATCCTGTGCGCAAGGCAAAGGGAGGGTCTTGGCGTTTCATACAAGATTTGAGGCCTCTTAATCATATTGTGGAGGCAGAGTACCCGATAGCAGCTAACCCAGCCACCATACTGTGCGGAATACCAGCAGAGGCATCACGATTCACTGTGATTGACCTCAAAAATGCTTTTTTTCTCAATACCACTACACCCTGACTCACAAGATCTAACAATCTTCACATACCGCAACACAAAGTGGAAACACACTAGACTACCCCAGGGGTACTGTGAGTCGCAATCCATCTTCAACAGAGTGATACAAATGGACTTAGGAAACATAGAGATAGAGAGCACAGTCCTGCAGTATGTAGATATATTATCATCTGTAGCACCACTGAGGAGAAGTGCAGGAGGGACTCTGTAAAGATGCTCACATTACTGGCTGAAAAAGGATACAAAGTGGACAAGGGGAAATTGCAGTACCATCAAGAACAAGTAATTTACATTGGGCAGATCATTTCACAAAAAGGGAGGAACATTGCACCACAGAGGGAACAAGCAATAAAAAACGCATGACATCCGCAGACAGTAAGAGAATTGCAGCAATTTCTTGGCCTATGCAACTACTGCAGAGCATGGGTCTTTGATTACAGGTCATACATAGGACCATTGCTAGAAGCTCTCAGAGAAGCACACGGAGGGACAAAGAAGTTGGGATGGACAAGAGAGATGACAGATGCATTCAATGAACTAAAACACGCCATTTCAACTGCGCCAGTACTAGCTACCCCTAATTACGAAGAGGAATTTTACATCTTCTCACTTTGTGATAGTGCAGTAATGAAAGCAGTACTGACACAATAGACAAGCATGGGACACAAATTTACAGTGGCCATTTGGATCCTGTAATGATGGGACACTTCCCATGCCAACAGAGCTTAGCTGCAGCAGCATTTGCAGTAGAAAAATCATCGTTAATAACTATGGAATGCTCCACCACATTGTACGTGGAACACACCCTCTTTGCCAAAATCCACACTGACCACTCAAAGAGCAACAGGGTACAAAATAATACTGTCAAGACCTGAGCTAAAGATAGTAAGGTGCAGTAATGTCAATCCAGCATGGTTTATAGCAGAAGTGGAAAATGGAGAGTATGCTCATGACTGTACACAAGCGATTGAAATTTACTCAGGCACCAGAAAAGTGGAAGAAAATGCCCTGGGGGGGGGGGGGATAATGTACATCGGTCATCAACAATTGATCAAGGTGATGGAAAAAGAACAGGAGCAGCAGTAGTGTGAATGAGGGAAGACTGGACTTACACTCCAGTAAAATGTGTCAAATTACCCCAGTACAATTCAGCACAAGCAGTAGAACCAGTAGCACTTATTTTGGCCTTAGAAGAGAACAATGGAAAACGAGTAACAATATACTGTGACAGTGCATACATTACGTCAACAGTACACTCAGGATTGATATAATGGCAAAGAAGAGGATACAGAAGAGCTGATGGTAATCCTGTCCAACATGCTCTGCTACTGAGTGAACTAATAAAGGTTGTTAATTACCCAGAAGAGGTAGCACTGGTAAAATGCCAAGCACACACTAATGGTGATGACCCCATATCAAGAGGCAACGAAACAGCAGACGCACACCAAAATATGCTGCATACTTTGGTGACACATGGACCCTCCCAGAAAATAAAAAGATTAGGGGGCGAGGCTGATGTTAATGAAGGATGGGTACACACACATCCCAGAGACACAGATTATGGAGCTGCAAGCAGCAGCACCCATGACAGAAAAAGAACTGTGGGTCAAAAGAGGATGCACTATGTCCCCCACAGATGTACTATGGAGACAGAACAACACAGGGATGGTTGTGATGCCCCTTGCCCTATTGCAAATAGCTCTGACCCAACTACACCATCCCACACACACAGGGAAAGAAGTAATTGCAGCAATAATAAAAGAATCATGGTTCTGCCTTGAACTAAACTCACACGTTACAAATTTCATTAGCAACTGCCTCACATGCCAACAATACATGGCCGGTCACACGATGCAAGTGATCAAAGGTGAATGCCCCGACCTGAAGAACCCTTTCTGCACCTACACATTGACTACATTGACATGATCAATGTATGTCAAGGTTACAGATACATGATTGTAGTAGTGTGCCCATTTTCCAGGTGGATTGAGGCCGGTCCATGCTCTCATGCAGATGCATTCAGAGCAGCACAATTTTTTGTGAGGGAAGTGTTCCCGAGGTGGGGAGTATGCGAAGTGCTGAGGTCAGACAACGGCCCACACTTTGCTAATGAACTGTTCCAGCACGTAACTGCCCTTTTAGGAATTAAACACAAGTTTGCGTACCACCCACAAGCCAATGGAATTTGCGAATACCTCAACGGCCTCCTAAAAGAACAAATTGTAAAGATCCAGCAAACAACCAACAAGAGTTGGCTGTACTGCCTTCCCTTGGCCTTGTTTGAGTTGAGGAATAGACCAGGGTCGGACCACCAACTCACACCCCACGAGGTGGTGACCGGACAACAGATGCACCTCCCACTCACACCACCATCAAGGGCTAAAACTGATTGTGACAATACAAGTACTGTTTTTGGTGAAGAAATGCACGAGTATGTCTCTTCTTTGGTTGCTAGTGCCGCTTTAATCTCTCAACAGATCCAATGGACACAGGACGGGTCAAAGAACAACCAACAGGGAGAAGCACCCACCGAGGAACAGGAACTGACTACACAGTGGACAGTGAAAGAAGGAGATAAGGTTCTCCTAAAGAACTATCGCAGGAAATGCAACGCCCCTAGATTCACAGGGTCCCATATTGTCCAAAAAATAGCTAGCCCCTAGAGCCGTTAAACTGCAAGATAAGGACGTGTAGACCCACATTAACGACATCAAGCCCTACAAAGCACAGACCCCCCTCACCTCTTCGAAGGGGCCAACGCTTCAGCAACAACTGACAGCAATGACACAGCGCAAGAGTAAAATACCCCTAAAGACAAATAATCAACCCCCCATAGGCCACCCCATGATCACGAGATCCCAGGCAAAATAAATAAGCATAGCTAAAATTAGCACTCACCAGTCACCAGTTAATGAAGAGCTTTGTCGAAGGACTCTGCAAAATACACCACACTGTGTAAACACGTGCATGCTCTCTTTTCTTTTTGTCTCGCACATGCAGGTATTGTGCATTACTATTGCATATGTTAGTTGATAACAAAGAATACACACCACTGCCCAGGGGCAAATGCTACCCATAGACGATATATCAGAATCTCTTTCACACCAATTTGTATACATTATCAAAAGACCAAAATATTTAAAACCACAGAGGATACGCATCTATTATAACGCGTTTCTCCTGCTAATTGTACAATCGTTTCCACACCTCCACGCAGCACTACAGGCCTTAAGAAATAGGACAGTAAGGAAAGTGTGGGAAGAGCTTTTTGCCTGGGCATTGAACGACCACTTGATACGCAGGGCTTGAATAAAATACTAACAATAATAACGCACAATTTTGAGAGAATTTCAGGCGGGCACCTGTATCATCTAAAGTTAAGTAGCTGCAGGACCGCAGCAAAAGTAAGAGCAAAAATGCCAGTGGTATTAGCAACTGTAATAAAGATGATAGGGATATTTTTCACCACTGGTATGATTACTGCCACTGTCTGGCAGGCCTACTATGCTTTTTATGTGGCTGCATCTCCCACTACTAACATTTCCCCTACCATGGCTACAAGGAGCACGGTGTCCGGTGGCACCAGAAGCATGGGGCAAAACATAAAGAGGGACAAACGTAGTGTTTCTATTGATATACATGGGGTGGACACATATCTCACTGAATCAGCACACGTCTCCAACAACATGTGGCACAAGCACATGTCCAAAATTGGTAAGGAAACGACAAAGGACAACTGCTATGTGTGCTCGTTGATCCCATACGCCATGAGTGCATCAAGAACATTTGTGGCAACTGAAGTACCTGCAGCAACTGCAGAATGCCTATTATATTTACCGTTATTTCAAACACGAGGACCATTTCAGGGGGAAGAGAGCAACACTAAGATGGAAATCAAGATCGACATACCCCTATGAAGATAACTTCATCAAAACACTACCAATGTTTGACAATTACTGGCAGCTAACAGAAGGACTTCAGTACATAACAGATGGACCCGACAAAGGAGAAACAAAAGAAGTCACACTGGGCTACCTGCCATGCCAGTGGAGCGCAAAAGAGATTGGGGGCAAACCAGGGTGCTGGGAAAGGCTGCTAACATTAATATATGCCAAAGTATTCACGAAGAATGGATGGGTGGATGGAGTTGTGGAAGCAAACCCTTGACATTGACAAAATCATCAGTAGTAACAGTACAAGAAGAAAACGGCAAATGCTACAAGGAATGGACAAAGAGTGCAGCATTGGTAACATGGTTAGATAAAGAAGAAGAACCCATAGCAATACTTCCCCTTACAGCACCCACACTATGTTACCAGCATGATGGAGAAATTGATGTTGGAACGAACGAAGGATGTAAAAGGACAATCAAGCTTCCTGAGGGGGGTGCAGGAACAGCAGTATTGATGGACCACTATTGGACCTGGGGAGCCAAGGCATACAACAGCTTGCCACCATTGTGGAATGACGTGTGCACTATGGTACACATCAACGTGCCATCACTAGAAGAACCACAAAAGCACGTCAACATGGACAACTTCCCTAAGATGGACGAAGGGAACAAAGGAAGAAGAGATCACTGAAGGTGATAGGAAGCAAGACACAAAGCGACACTGCACATTTATCTAGAATAAAAAGACAAGGCGAACCACTGACTGGAAACTACTTGTGGGGAACGTCAGAAACAGCCCTGAGTGACATTCCACCAGCACACAGACTATTTAGCAGAGCAGTAATGTTCTTTTCCTCCATCATACATCCAGGTGTACAGGCATATGCAAATGCAAAATGGTTACAGATCACAAGATGGGAGCTAATGATGACAATTAACTCCACAGTTAACTGATTCAACACGATAAAAGAAGAATTAAAAGCAATTAGAATGGGGGCCCTACAAAACAGGTATGCGCTGGACCTCTCGACATAATGGAAGGAGGTGTTTGTGCAAAGATCTGTAACGCTCACCTGGTATCCACGGGGATGTCACTCAGCCTGTTCTGACCTCTTACGACCTCAAACCCTTCCCTGGAGTCTACTCGACTGGAGACTGGGCCTGAAACCCAGGATTGGTAGAGTTTAACTCCATATTGTCTCTGTGTGCTTGAACCCCTTCTTCCCCTGGGTCCAACCCTTCCCTTTGATCCACAGCTCACCTTGTTTTCTTGGAAAGTGTGCTCTCCGTCCTGCTTTCAGCGCAGGAGCGTTGATTGATGCGAGCTCGTTGCTGCCTAGTTACTTCACTGGCAAGAGTCTGACAGGTAAGTATAATGAGTCTTTTGAACAGTTCTCTAATTTCGTTCCTTTCCTTCCTTAGATGTTGGCCGGCGTCCAGGGATGGTGACGTGCTGCTGAGATGAGTAGCGCCGAAGGTGAGTGAGAGCACGATTCGCGATGCAACCCTTTCGTATTTGTATTGAACTGATTTCTTTTTCTGTGTCTTTTAGGTGCCGCGACGTTTTCAGCGTGGATGCCGGTTATGAAGAAGAAATGCGGTGAGTAAGCACGGTATACGCCGCCTCTAGATGTTTCCACGCTAACCTGGAGTGTCTTTTCCCGCCTGCCTTTTTTCTGTTCTTTTCCCTTTTCCTTAGGAAGCGGCGTGCCGGGATGGCAATGACACTGCCGAAGATGCACGCAGAACAGAAGGAGCGATGACTGATGGGCAGAAGCGCTGCAAGGTAAGGCTGTTCCTAACAGTGTTCTTGTTCTTGCAGGAGCTGAGCGCAGAAGAAAGATGCAGGCCTACTGGAGACCGATCCGAACACGGTGAGTGTCACGCTGCAGATGCAGAAAACACAAAGCATGTTTCTCAGTCTGGGCGTGGCTTAAAAAGTCTCTGGGTATCCGAGGTGTCTCTGGGCTGAACCACACCCAAAAGACTAGACTGCACATGCAGGTCTGCGAACCGAACTATGTGGAGGCATCCACCTTGTCCCCATCAATGCACTACAAGTCCAATCCTCAATGTTATCCTTGGGAGTGAGTGAGTCTGGTGCCACAAGCGCCAAGTCTGACTCCAAGTGGGTCTTTGGAGGGATGGAGAGGCCCTTGAGGGCCATGTAAGTGATCGTGGCCTGGGTCCAGCCTGACACATTGGAGGGCCGGGGACATGAGGGGCGGGAATCATGACAAGATCGGAAGTTCATGCTGCACGTTCATTCCTGCAAACGACGAGGACAACTGTACGTTATCTGAAGCGGTATCACAGCTGGCCAAGATGCATGCCAAGAGGGAAGAAGAAGCAAAGGGAGTGAAGAACACAGTAGCTGGTTCTCATACATCTAGTCCTGGATGCCATCATGGCTCTCAGATGGCCTCAAAGTTGTAGCAGGATGCGTGAACTTGGGAATGGCTTCTCTGATGGGAATCAAACTATGGAAGGCAAGATCAAAGCGTACTGCTGAGGAGATGATCGGCATGCACGTCCTCATGCCAGCCCAAGACGATAAACACACAGAAGTCATCATCAAGGAACGTGAATGATTGCGCCAGCAGATAGTAGAAGCAAATTTGTACCGACCATCCATTAAAGTTGAGAATCCAAGGAACCCGAAAAGCTATGTTGGAAAATGGGTTTACTGCAAGCCCGCTGGTGGATGTGTATATATGTACTGGTCATTTGAAGACCATGTGGACCGGTACGGACCCTTGGCAGGAATAACAAAGGTATGGCGAGTGCGAGGAGATAAGAGAGAGGATCATTTAGTGGTCGACAAGTCGACCAGAGGGGGGACTGAAGAGGAAAAATGGGATGATCCCTTCCCCCGATTCCCGTCCAGACCATGGCCTATGACATCACGACCTAAGCACCCACCGCATGAGGAGTTTGATCAGCCTGCTGCCGCCCAGACGTAAAGATCCACCGTGGTCACGCCACACACACCCAGCCAGGTTGCATGTCATCCCAACCTCGGGCTGGAACCTCGGGTGGAGCTGACACCGACCATATGGACCAACTCGATTAGACATCACCCACCAACATCACCATTGTTAGAGATGAAATGACGACATAGCCAGCAGACAAGAACACACGTGCCACCAAGCACATGGATCACACACACACCAACCTACATGAAGAACATACTCAGTACTATGACGAAGAGGACCACTCACACTCACACATGCATCGTTGTTATTTTTCATATAGGCCAACTACAGCACTGCAGAAACGCAAGACGCCAGAAGAGCTTGTGTACGTGTTTGCAGACGCTTCTTCGTTACTAAATCTATGAAGATGTAGCTATATATATATATAGATCAATGCATAAGAATCCATGTCGCCCCCGCGACCCCCGTATTACGGACTGTATACCGCCACCCATGACCTAGGCCAGGGTAGGCCGCAAACCAGAGTCCCCAGGCCGGAGCAGCTGAGACGAGGCTGCAAGAAGCTGATCATGCAGAACAAACCCTTACACAAGCCCACAGCCAAGGCCACGAAGTTACAAGCTACGCACCGTGCTCCCCGCGCCATTGTTACACCTGCTACTGGTAAACGCTCCTCAGAGCCAAAATACAAATCAACTGATACGATGCCAAGCCCTAAGGAGCAGAGAAGCTCTGGGGTCTCACGTCTGGGACACAGAGTGCAACAATGAAGTGACAAGTTAGACACAGACAGCGTTGGGAAAGAGACACCCAACAGCCCATAGTCAGACCTGTCCATTGTCCGCCACTGACGTCATACATTGTTGCCAGCACCAGGTATACCACGAGCTGGGAACGGCAATGGTCCCAGGCTTGGGGGCTCACGGGTGAACCAATCAGAATACGAGGGGCTAACCACTGACACCACTATAGATTAGCCAATCACTAATTCTCCCCTTGTAACAACTTTCTTGTAGCAACTATATTAGGGACAACGCAAGCGTACCACCTGACCCTTTCTCTACCAATAACATCTTCTCCTATATGGGCCTATACTGACCCTACCACTCAGGGAGCCAACCCGAGATAGCGTAAGGTTTTGGGGTTAGTTTTTCACAGGTGACGCACGTAGCCGCGTTATACAGCTAGAAAAAGGGTCTGCAAGCCCACCATGGGAGACGCTTCCTGGGTTCCTGTGATCCGAGAACTTGTCCCTGTCTGTTTGTGCAATAAACAGCAGTAACTCTTCTTGCTCTTGTGTGTGTCTCATACTCCTTTGGGACGGGGGAGGAGTTGGGGCCTCCCCAACCCCGGAGGTCTGCTGGCGGCCCTGCTAATCCACTGGGAAATTACCCCGACAGACTGTAGCATTTTCAGGTTGGTAGGTGTCAGCCAGTCCAATACTGCACTCACTTTGGTGGAACTCATCTGGATCCCTTTGTCTGTTATTGTTGTGATCTTGATGGCCGTGTAGATGAAGATACCTCCGTCCCCAAGTACCACACTGGTAAGAATAATATCACTACCAATGCAATTCTTGAGGCCACAGGTGTGGAGTGCCGTCAAGCTGGAACCAGGAACACCGGAAGGACCCCCTGACCACTGTAAGGCAATGAATGATTAGGGCAGACAGTCACAATGATCACAATACAATATGATGGAAGAAGCTAAAGGGCTTACCCAAATGTGCTGGTCAGGATGCCTCAAAGTGGTAGGGGAAAACAGAAGGGTCCTTGAAGGGTCTCTGATGGAGAACACCTGTAGGTCAGGTAGCCAGTGGATGATCCGTAAACAATCCGTTAACAGTCCAGGGTCGAAAGCCAAGAAAACAATTGCCAAGGTCCAATATCCAAAGTTCAAAAAGTTTGTGCAAAGCCAAAGGTCGTGATGCCTGGAGATCAAAGTTCGCCTGAGCTGGAGGAAGAAACCAAAAGCAATCCGTACAACGTTCCGTGGTCGAAGAAATCAGAATCCTTAGCGAGATCCAAAAACGCGTGCCGCACTCTGAAAAGCAGCTGTGGAGCGTTTGTTCCGCGTTTCCCCTGTCCTTTTGACTGCGTTGAATTGAGCACGTGATGCAGTCACGAGGGAAACGCGGAGCCGCGTCACGTGACCCTCGACGCTGCACGGGGAGTCTGCCGGCGATTGGCCGCCTGTTGCCGGCGTTTGGTCACCTGATCGGAAGCACTCCGTGCTTTGGATCGTAGTCTCCGGGGGCCGTCCCGGAGAGAAGCGCCATGGCAGATTCCAATGCAGGAAAGGTCGTAGCCGTCCCTGGTAATTCAGTTGCTGAGTGTGGTGAGAGTCATGGGGAACATGCCGGATGAAGCGTGCAGGGTTAGGGGTGAAGGATGGGAGTTTGGAAGGCTGTCTGGCAATGGTGTGGCAGGGAGGAGGCGTGACAGTTATATCATAACCCTTTGTTAACATGGAATATACATTTTTCTAATTTGGCATAAAGTCTGTTCTCTCTGAGACGCTGTAAAACTGAAGACACGTGCTTGACATGAGATTCAAACGTAGGGAGATTGTTGCACTTGCAGCGCTTGTGCCTGATACACTATCTAATCTTGGGTGAATACTTGCCTAGCTTTTGAGCTATATGCTGGAGGATAAGCTGTCCCCCCTCCTGAGAGTTGACCATTTTGTACATACCTTTGGCTTCCGCATACGTGGGCAATGTGCCCTGTCATCCCACATGTCCAACATATAAGAGGATCCCGTCTGACTAGTCCCCCTTGGTTGAACCCTCCTTGCGTATTTTGATTCTCATTCTGCACATTCTGAAACCCATTTTGAGCATTCTGAAATCCACCCCTTCCTCTGTAGCACATGTCTCTACCTCTTGGTACAAATCCATTCCCTCCTTGGTCCATCGGGTGCTGATTATTCACTTGTGATGTATCCACTGCTTGCTATACTCCTAGCCCTTCTCCGCAGGTCAATACCACCCCTTCTATGGCATACTTTGACAATTTCTTCTCGACTAACTTGGCTTCCTCATGTTTTCTAACATCGCCTTTCTTCCTGTTTTCCTCCTGTAACAGCCAACAGTGATGCACTATAGTCAATTGTATTTCAGGCCATAATTTCGCTTCCATTCCCACTTGCTTCTTAAGTTGCCCCTGTACCTGCTCAGGCAGTCCTTGACATAAAATGTGGTAAAATACTACCACTGTCTTTCCCCATGGCTTGCGGGTTTCAAGAGTCCAGGGTTCCTGAATGTCCTGAATGTAAGCAAGTGGATCTTCATCTTTCATCTTTCGTGTCATAATCGCACCCATGTCTGATACATCGGGATACTGTACTCTGAGAGCTCTCCAGACATCTGCCCTATAATTATTAAATGGTGCTCCATTGTGCGCCATGTTCTGTACCGTGACACGCAAACATCCTGCTCTTGCCTAAATGTCATCAGCTCTTTCCCTTGAATCGCTGCCAGTAGACCCTTAATATTCCCTATTGCCAAGGTATTTCCTCCCGTCATTTTTTCTAACTCATAAATCCATTTTCATGCACCTGCTGTTAAACTGGGGAGTTTCCACCTTAAAATAACCTTATCCATCTGTGGCCATGGAATATACTGTGGCCTTGCTCCCCCTTTTAACAATAAGGGAAACTGCGTAAATCTCGATCTGCAATCGGCTCCCATCGTCTGCCTATCAATAGCAGGGATGATGGTTCCTGATCGCCTTCTCCCTGGCAATGACCTTAACCTATTTACATATGGCGGTGACTCCCCCTTCTCGCTATATGATTGTCCTTTAGGGTGATCTGGGTAGGCAATAGGATCTGGCGTTCTCTCCTTAGTTCGGTCTAAATCAAACCATCTTACTTCCTTGTCTGCCTGCAGGCCTCCCTCAAGGGCACATGCACCTCCCCCTATACCCCAGGGAAGGATTCTCTCTTCTCATATGACATATCTAGTCCCCAACTAGTATGGCTTTCATCTCCTTCACCCTTGTATAAGATCAGTCTACTTAAAGACAAGGCTCTATGCTCAGAACTGAATGGATTATTCTCTTCCCTTCGTGATTGGAAGACAAGGGTTTGCTCTCCCTTCCCTCAGCTTCCCATTTTGCCACTTTCTCTTAAATCCTGATAGGCTTTATCGACCCTATCTCCGATGCTCCCTATATCAAAGTCCTCTTCTAGGGTTACTTTAAATGGCCCTGACGTTGCTCCCTGTATCGGGAGGAACTCTTCTATACTACTCCATTGTATCACTGGACTTTGCTCCATTGATTCCTTTTGAATGCAATCAATATCGCGTTCCTGCTGTCTCCTCTTTCGTTCTAATTCTTCATCTACTTCTCTTTGCTTACTTGCTTCCCATCTAACTCTTTCTTCTTCCTTTCTCATTTCTTCTCCACTTACCCCCGCTCTTCTTTCTTCCTCTTCTCTTTGTCTTTATATGGTTTTATCTCTTAATGTCTGCACTTCCTCTTCGTCTCTCTTCCTATCTTGCTTATCCCGTTCTTCTATTGCTCTCTGTCTGTTGTCATACTTCCTTTGCTCCTCTGCACTTTCTTCCTTATTTTGTTGCTCTTCCTGATACATCTGTTCTCGCTGTTGTCTGCTCTTTCTTTAATCCACGTCTTCTTTCAATCTCTTCTCTCGTTCCCTGTCTTTTCTATCCTGTTTGTCTTGATCTTCCCTTTGCCTAACTTCCTCAATACTTTTCCCATCTAGCTTGAGTAATATCTTTCCTCCCATCCATTTGTTCTGTACGAGCATTACTTTGTCAGCTTTATCCTTCTATCCTTTCCATTCCTTGATCTCTCATTCTATATCTGTCGATACATTTGATTGCTTGGTTTTCTCTTCACTGTTTTGTAACACCTTAAAGATCTCCGCTTTTCTCTTAGTCTCCTCTGGACTATCGTCACTACTATAAGCAGACGGTGCATATATCGGATTACTATACCCTGTCGTTGCTTTCAGTTCCTTTAACGGATACAATCCTTCATCTTCCGTGCTATCGCTTTTTACCTCAGGTAAAGGGGTGAGGCAAGGGGAGCAGAAGGCTCAACACCTTCCTCTTTACACTGGTTAAGCATCCAATCCTCAGGTGGCGGTTCCTCTCTCAGTTCCTGGTACATTTTCCATAGCTCTAAAATTGCAAACCTTTTCTCCAATTTATTTTTTGTGTACGCAGCGTGCAAGTGTGTGCTCATGTGTTTCAATACTGCTTTTAACAGTGATCCCCCTTGTGGCCATGGCATGAACATCTTATCTGCCGTGCCTTTCACCCATTCTGCACTGTACTGTTTGAGATTGGGCATATGTTTCGGCAACGTCTTACATAAATGCATCAGAGGAGTACATTCTCCCATTGTGACGAGTCTCAATTGACTGTCAATGCTTATCATTGTTTACAAAAATAGCTTTTATGAAAACAACAAATATGAGCACGCTCCAACAATCGCCGCTCAAAACTATTTTTTCAATAATCTCAGCCTACCTCTGAGTCGGTACCGACAGTTTCTCTAGATAGCCACTATATCTCCTTGACCTTTTTTCAACTCTCCTTACACAATTGTCGCTCTTCGAGACCTCAATATACCACAAATACACAGACAGACTAGTCGACTCTTCACATTTATCCTCAGTGATCACTCCTCTCATTTCTGCCCCTAATTGTACCCAGATCACAGGATTTGAGTTGTCATCTTGTATGTACCTGTCCAATACGTAGCCTAAGTTACTTCGACTGAAGTGTATAACAACTCCATCTGAACCCCTTGGGTTAGGACTCTCGGGCCTTTTTCTCTCTTATTTACACCTAAAAAATCACACATTACTTTTTCTTGTTACTTTTTAAACTACCCGTTACTTTTAAACTACCATAATCCCATCCCCTCAGTTTGCCATTCTCCTTAGTCTACTCACCATTGTTAAGGTCAGAATCACGGGAATGCTGCGTACCTGTATTTCTGGATGGTCTCGACGGGGCAGCCAGACTGACAAGAAGACTTGGTGACACAAGCAACCAGCCTCTCCTCCACCCTGAGTGGGAACTGGGTGAAAGATGGACCGATTCCCAATGCCACAACCAGGTTCCAGAGATGGCAGTTCTGCACCGTGTTGACAGAAGAAGTGGTTGGAGGGAATCCTTGAAGAGGAGTTGAGAGTCCCAAGGTGTGGGAGGCCACACCCGTAGCTGGCAGTGGGTACGAAGGAGTTGAGAGTCCAAAGGTGTGGGAGGCCACACTTGTAGCAGGCAATGGGTGCTGAGAAGTAGAGTCCAAAGGTGTGGGAGGCCACACCCGTAGCTGGCGATGGGTGCAGAAGAGTAAGAGTCCAAAGGTGTGGGAGGCCACACCCGTAGCTGGCAATGGGTGCTGAGAAGTAGAGTCCAAAGGTGTGGGAGGCCACACCCGTAGCTGGCAATGGGTGCAGAAGAGTAAGAGTCCAAAGGTGTGGAGGCCACACCCGTAGCTGGCAATGGGTGCTGAGAAGTAGTGTCCAAAGGTGTGGGAGGCCACACCCGTAGCTGGCAATGGGAGCTGGGAGGTTGGGAATCCAAAATGGCACAGGAGAAAACTTAGGGAATTGGCCAGGCCAAAAGAAGGGAGGAAGGATGCAGGCAGAGAACCAGGGCTGACAAGAAGGGGAACCAGGAGGGAATGAAGCAGGACCAGAGAATAATCCCAGGAAGGAACCTGGCCAAAGGAGGGAAGTCCGGCAGTAGGCGAGAGGTAGGGTCAGGAGGAGCAGGGAACAAGGTAAGCACTAACTAGTTGAGCGGGAGAAGGCGAGGACACGATCCGGAACAGAACGCGTTGAGACGCGATCTGCTCCCGACCGCGTCTCTCCCTTTATGGGCCGCCGGCGCCTGCGAGGCCTGGAGCGCAAGCCTGATGGTTGCCAGGCGCCGGCGGCCCCAGAATGAGGCTTGAGCAGCAAGCTGCTCCAAGCCTCGGCGGCCGCCCCCACGGCGCATGGGCGGGACCGTAATCGCGGTCCCCGATGCAAGCGCCGCGGAGCTGCCGCCCCTGTCCCTGGAGCTCTCCCCCCGGCGCCTCCCCAAACGCGGAAGCGCGGGTAGAGGCGCCAGGGAGGGGGAGCGCGAACAGTGAACCCCGGTCTCCTGGTAAGCGTGACAACCATTCGCTTTTTCCGCTCGAGGCCTTCGGTATCGACTCCCCTCTCCAATCAACCACTTTCGCCTTCCATCCGCAAAGCGCCTGTGGAAACCAGGAGGGACTTCGTCAAAGAGGGACCCGTCCCACCTGTCCCAATTTTCTTGAAAGAATTCTATATCGGCCGCTCTCCACAAGAAACCTCGCAATCTTCCAGCTAGATGACGGAAGGTACTCGATCATCTGAAAGACTAGAGTCCTACTGGTCGATAGGTCTTTTTATCCAACCATCCGACATGCTACCAAGTGAACCCTTATGGTCCTTTTAATTAAGATAACACATCATATGATGGATGGAATGGAGAATAACTCTCACACCAAACAAGAAGACTGACTCAGGAAGTTGGCAAAATGTCTGTTTTATTCTCAATTGTCTAAAACAGGGAGTACAACGGACATCAACGGACGTCGCACAGCACAATCTCAATACATTTCATATAAAATATTACTTTTATAGCAAAAATTCATCATACGTGACATCATAATACATGGCCAACTACAAAAACCTACGGGAGATTGTGGTTGGCTCAAGGGGAGTATCTAAGTATACTTTCTATAAGGGATAGGATTGTGATTGCATCTCTACAGTTAGGTGGATAACACAGGCCCACCCCTAGTGCAAGTCATCTACATCATTCATTAGCTACACGGCACACCATTGCCTATCAAACTATAAAGACCTTCTGTCATGAACTTCAGATCATGCCCCTTTTGGACCTCCTGGTCCTTGTCTCAACGGGGCTTACATTCCGTACTAATTCCAACATGGCGGTCCAGAGCTGAAGCCCTTGCTCGCTCCATGCGCTGAACGCGGCGTGATCTATTTATAGACCACGGCTTCCGCGGCTCCGCGCGTCTCAATGCTATTGCAAAGTAGCCCTCAGACGTGTGTTTGTAGCTCACAGTATTGTTTCCTTTGTCCCAGTGCTATTACCCACTCCTGACCCTTTCCCCCTTCCTGATTCCGAGCCTTACTAGCATTTCCCAGACTCCCGGATTCCTGGACTCCGCGTTCCCGGAACTAAACGCAACCTGGAACCAGACGAGACTCGAGCAGCACTGTTCAAGACCAGGAGCGTTCGCAAGAAGGCAGCGATCGAAGACACCGGCAAACAACGGACCCAGGTGAGAAGGGGGGAACTCCTTGACAGTTTGAGACGCCACCCGATCGAACCTAAAAACGAGATGGAAGCCGCCGTGCAGGACCTGATGCAATGCATGCAAGAATTATCAACTGAGGTCCAAAATCTTAAGGCAGAAAACGCTGCGCTGAAACAATTGGTCTTATCCCGTGATTCTTCACAAAGGAGGGTGTCCTGTTGGACGGTATTGTTGACAAATATGATAGTTTGGCAAAAACACTTCACGGATTCTTGGATTCATGCCTGGTCCACTTTACCTTTAAGCCTTATTATTTCTCTACTCCTAGGGCTAAGGTGGGTTTCATCATATCCCACCTTTCTGGCAACGCCTTAGCTTGGGCAACACCCTTTGTTAACTCCGGCGATGCCCTCCTAGATGACTATGATGGGTTCATACAGGCCCTTAAAAGCATGTTTGACCGTCCAGAGCAGGTCTATACTGCCCAAGAACGTTTGCTGGACTTTCAACAGGGCTCCCAAGATATGCTCACTTATGTGACCAGATTTAAACAATTGGCTAAGGAAGCAGACTGGTCCTCTGAGGCTAGTTTTACCCTGTTCAGGGAGCCTGAACGATGAGATCAAGGATGAACTGGCCAGGGTGGCTCGACCAAATTCATTCCAAGCACTAATGGACCTTGCCATGCAAATAGACTTTCGCATCCAGGAAAGGAAGGCTGAAAAGAAGAAATCCAGGGGAAATCCACCCAAGACGTCCTTTGAGAGCACAGTCAGAACGGGCGCAAACCCAAGCCCAGCCTCAGAAACAGAACCCATGCAAATTGGAGCCTTTCGTGGACCCATATCACCTCAAGAAAGGTTGAGAAGGATTCATACGGATTTGTGTATGTATTGTGCTTGAGACAAACATTTGGTCAGGGAATGTCCTCTGGCACCTCCTCGGCGTTCGGGAAACGCCAGCTCCCGATCTTAAATGGAGCAGAGATTCGTGGGAGAGATGTTTGCTCCACATCAATTCCATCCTTGAACTCTCCTGGACAAAACAAACTGGTCATTCTCCAGGCATTTCTTTCACCCTCAAAGAGTAAGATCTGTCCCATTCTGTCCTTGGTTGACTGCGGAGCTATGGGAATCTTCATAGATCAGGAATGGGTTGTCAGTCATCAAATCCCATATGAGGCACGAAGCACCATGCAGCCTGTGGAAGCCATTGATGGAAGACCCCTCAGTTCAGGGCCCATAAGCCTACAGACCAAGGAAATCCATCTCTCAATAAACCATCATCAAGAGCTAATCAGCTTCGATATCATTAAGTCTGCCCACTACCCCATGGTATTGGGTATGCCCTGGTTCCAAAAACATAATCCGTATATAAACTGGACAGCAGGATCACTATTCCTAGGCTCAGAGTTTTGTATGTCTCATTGTCTATCCCTGGAACCTCCTTTAACACCCTCTGAGGAACCACCTAAGGAGCAAGAAACTCCACTCATGGTTTCCAATATAATACAGGTTCCAGAGGCCTACCAAGGATTCACCGATGTATTTTCAACTGCCATAGTCCAGGCCTTACCTCCACACAGACCCGAAGACTGTGCAATTGAAACAGAACCCTCGGCAGTGACCCCTTTCGGTAGGATGTTTATCCTTTCCGAACCCGAGAAAAAGGCCCTCAAAGAATATCTGGATACAAACCTTGAAAACGGTACCATAAGACCTTCAAAATCACCAGCAGGCGCATTGTTGTTCTTTGTTCCTAAGAAAGATACCCAGGAACTCAGACCTTGCCTCGATTATCGTGGCCTAAATCAATGCACTCTTAAGGACCGATACCCACTACCCTCGATTTCGGATATCCTGGAAGCCGTGAGAGGTGCAGTAATATTCACCAAATTGGATCTCAGGGGTACCTACCATTTGATCCGTATCCGGGAAGGAGACGAGTGGAAGACCGCCTTTAGAACACCCTTTGGCCATTATGAGTACCTGGTCATGCCCTTTGGACTAGCAGTATTCCAACGTTTTATGGATAGGGTGTTCTCTGACATGTTGTTTCTCTTTGTCATTGTCTATCTGGATGACATTTTGATTTTTTCCATGGATCCTCTGAAGCATGAAGGACATGTAAAGGCAGTTCTACAAAGACTCCGGGAACATCACCTCTTAGCCAAGCCTGAAAAATGTTTGTTTCACGTTACCTCTGTGCACTATCTGGGATTTATCCTTAGTCCAGAGGGGATTGGCATGGATCCTTCAAATGTAAAGGCCATTCTCGCATGGCCTACTCCCATGTCCGTGAAACAAGTCCAATCCTTCCTAGGACTAGCCATTTTCTACCGAAAGTTCATAGCCACCTTTTCCGAGATTGTACAACCTATAGTGGCTCGGCTAAAGAAGGATACCCCTTTTGTCTGGTCAACATTACAAGAAACTGCATTCCAGCGTTTGAAGACCGAGTTTACACAAGCTCCTATTTTGACTCAACCCGATACAAGTCGACCCTTTTTAGTGGAAACGGATGCCTCTAATTATGCTATAGGAGCAGTGTTGAAGCAGAAAATGGAGGACGACTTGGAACACCCCGTTGCTTATCTTTCAAGAACCTTAACTCTGAGTGAAACACACTACTCCGTCCTGGAAAAGGAACTGTTAGCCATTCGCCAAGCCTTCACTGAATGGCGACACCTACTTCTGGGAGCTAGACATCCTGTCCAAGTCCGTACTGATCATCGAAACCTTCAGATTCTACAGTCACTGGAGTGCAGGAACAGTCGTCAGGCACGTCGGGCCTACTTTTTTGCCCAGTATCAGTTCCATATCACTCATGTCCCTGGATCACAGAACCTGATCGCTGACGCCTTGTCTCGCCGTCCTGACTACGTGACCACTGAAGATAAGGCATACCCTAAAATGTTTTCTCCCACGATCTTCGTAGCCCAAGCAGTTAACCTCCTGGAAGAAGTCCGATCGCAAACCCAATCCTCGGAAATATGGAAGGACATTTCGAGAAGAAACCAGTGGAAATTAAGAGCCAAGGAAGGCTACTTATTCAAGGACAATGCACTGCTCATTCCTACACGGAAGTTACAGCAGAAAATAATAAACCTTTGTCAGAACACACTCCATTCCGGTCACCGAGGTATCACCAACACCCTCCGTCTTATATAGAGACAGTTCTGGTGGCCTAAAATGAAGTCTGACGTACAGCAATACATCCAGGCTTGTATGATCTGTGCCCAAAATAAACATGATAAAAAAAGACCGGCGGGTCTTCTTCTGCAGCCCACTCTACCCACTAAACCATGGGAAATCATCGCTACAGACTTCATAGTGGAGTTACCACCTTCCCGAGGATATACTATCATCATGGTCACCATAGATTTGTTCACCCATATGGCCCATTTTACGCCACTGATGAAACTACCCTCCTTTTCAGAGCTAGCTGGAATATTTCTGGAACACAAATTCCGACTACATGGGCTTCCTTCCAAGATCATATCTGACTGGGGTCCCCAATACATTTCACAATTCTGGAAACATCTCTGTCGGATTTTAGGAATCCAACATGCCCTCTCTTCAGGATGTCATCCCCAAACCAACAGAGCCACAGAACGTGCAAATCAGACCTTGGAACAATATCTTCGATGTTTCGCCACCAAGGCCCAGGATGACTGGTCTCTCCTGATACCCATTGCGGAATTCGCCCACAACAACTCCGAACACTCAGTGCTACAGACCAGCCTCTTTTAGTGTAGTCAGAGGTTCCATCCATCGGTTTTACCCTCGGTTCTTCCTTACCCTACACCAGTACCTACTGTTGACTCCTGGATCGAAACTCTTATCAACATTCACCAGGAGGCTAAAGAACACTTAGAGAAAGCCAGATTACAGACCAAGAGGTATGCGGATTCCAAGAGAAGACCAGATCCTTCCTATACGGTCGGTGACCGAGTGTGGTTGTCATCAAAACTACTCCCCCGACACTTGCGACCAAACAAGCTGGCTCCCCGCTACTATGGTCCATTTCCCATCAAGGAGATTATCAATCCTGTCTCATATCGAATCAAGCTACCTGACTCCTGGAAAAGAATTCATCCAGTTTTTCACACATCCCTATTGAAGCCCTTCATCCAATCCTCTCGAAAATCCAGTAGACCTCCTCCTCTACTGGTCGACAACCAACTGGAATATGAGGTGTCCCGGATTTGTGACTCCAGGTATAAGCGGGGCCATCTTCAATACCTAGTGGAGTGGAAAGGATATCCTCCTAGCGAAAGGACCTGGGAACCTGTTTCAAATATCAAGGCTCCTCGGTTGCTCAGAGGATTTCACCTAATACACCCGGGCAAACCTGGAGGAAAAGGCCTTCGGAGGAGGCATGCTGTCATGAACTTCAGATCACGCCCCTTTTGGACCTCCTGGTCCTTGTCTCACCGGGGCTTACATTCCGTACTACTTCCAACATGGCCGTCCAGAGCTGAAACCCTTGCATGCTCCATACGCTGAACGCGGCGTTATCTATTTATAGACCACGCCTTCCGCGGCTCCGCGCATCTCAATGCTATTGCAAAGTAGCCCTCAGACGTGTGTTCGTAGCTCGCGGTATTGTTTCCTTTGTCCCAGTGCTATTACCCGCTCCTGACCCTTTCCCCCTTCCTGATTCCGAGCCTTACTAGCATTTCCCAGACTCCCGGATTCCTGGACTCCGCGTTCCCGGAACTAAACGCAACCTGGAACCAGACGAGACTCGAGCAGCACTGTTCAAGAACAGGAGCGTTCGCAAGAAGGCAGTGATGGAAGACACCGGCAAACAACGGACCCAGGTGAGAAGGGGGGAACTCCTTGACACCTTCATTATATGGCCTTCTACAATTGGTTGGCACGCTTGAACCCTACTGGAACATTTGATTTTCTAGCAGCACGTAAGCTGGTACCCCAGGTGCTGCTGGGTGGACTTGACCGCACCTCCCCACCCAATTAGCCATTCATCTCTCATCACTCATGCCGTCTGTCATTCAGATTGCCTTTGAACTTGGCCTTGTAGTTGCTTCTCATCTCTGGGAATATAAGGGAGTGTGAGCATGTTCTTATCAAGGTTTAGGCTTGCATGCCCACATCTATTTTCATCTTGGACCCATGTGATGAGAGACCCTGAATCGGCCCACTTTATAGCATTTAATTGTCTTAAATGAAGAAACTTGGCTCTAATGGTGTTCTCTCTTTGCAACTTAACAAGGGATGCCTCAGCATCTCACATTCACTTGTTCTTCAAGGACTGATAACCAGTTTTGGCTGCCTTTAGCCTTTGATACCAGGCCAATCAGTCTTCCTTTGGTCCATCTTCGAGCTTCGGCTTATTCTTTGCTGCGACACACACACAGCTATCAATCCTCCTTTCTCCACGGGTTGAGCTTACTATATTGGCGGCACTGCCTGCAGTATATTCACTATGTATAGCCAGCCTTTACAATTACGTAGTCTACTTGCATTACGGAATCTGCACAGTTATAAAACGACTTGTATTTTCTGCAGTGCTTCTTCACACATGCAATCTTCTTTCCGCACATGAATGTCTTCTCGATTCTTTACTTCGCCATCAGATTCTATATCGTTTATGCATTCTCTTCCTTGGTCAACCTTCTCAGTGCGTCACTCTCATCTCTTGTGATGTCACCAGCCTCTTCTTTTTTCATATTCATACTTCTTTAGGGATCTTCCTCAGGAGACCGTCAACATTTCGGGGATATATCATGTAGGGTTTTCTCAGTTGATACTTTGTCTCAAAGGCTCTTTGTGGTATAGGTACCATTACTGACGTTGCAATTTCCATTTTCCAACATAAAGCAGAATAGGGGCAGGACTTCCTGTAGAGGCATTCGGCTGCCCCTCTACACCACCATCCTGTTGAACTCTTTGTTTTGCTTCAATGCAGGAGAATCCATCCATTGGAAGCAGGCTTTTCTCCATAGGCCTAACCATGATGGTTTTCTCTTGTTTTGGCCCATACCTCTATTCCTTCCGGAGCTCTACCCTACCTGTATACTAGGCAGCTGAGGAGCCCTATAGGATTGAAGGTTTTCTGGGGGTCCCTCTTCCAAACTAGGAATGGGGACACTTCCAAGTACCTCAACATCAGTTGTAGGTAAGACAGGGGGAATATTCTTCTTCCCTCTGCCTCTGTTTCTGACTCCACTGGCCATGGGTTTCCCCTTAGGCCTAGGCTTTCTGTAAGGCTTGGCTAAGACAGCCTGATTTTTATACCAACTGCTTGAAGGGTCTGGGGAGGGACTATCAGGACCTAAGTCTTGAGAACTCAACTCACCCAGCACTCTTCTAAGAACCACTCCTCTCATATTGGCAGATGCCCTGACCATTTCTCTATTCACATCTCGAATGACAGGTGCCACTGTTTGTTGTTTGTTTGTTTTATTATTTGTAATGCGCAACATACCCTAGGGTAGCAGGGCGCAGCAGTTACATGAATAAGCAAAGCTTAGTTATAGTAGTGTCAATAATTACATAAAGGAATTATGTACAAAGGTATATACAGATAAAGCATACATCTAGGCGGAAACTAGAATAGTAAAAAACCAACTGATACATGAAAACATACTTGCAGCAGCAATATAAACAGGTATAGGCAAAGGTGAGGCGAATGTGTGTGTGCAAGTGTAGAGAGTGGCTCCTTGCAGTGAATCCTGACTGCTTGCTGCATTTAGTAATCATTCGCTTTCAGCCACGCGATAGTGTTGGTCCTAAAGTTATGGTAGGAAACGTCAGATCTCAGTGTAGGTGGTAGGGAGTTCCACAGTTTCGCTGCTTTCACCGGGAAGCTATTGCTACCGATGGTGGAGCGAATAAAATTAGGGATAGAGAGGCAATCTTTATAGGCTGTTCTGGAGGGTCTCAGGGGGATATGTCTATGAAATCTGTTGACCAGGTAAATGGGCGCAGCATTATTGAGCGATTTGTGGGTAAGTGATAACGTTTTTAGGAGAATTCTATCATTAGTAGGGAGCCAGTTGATCTGTCAGCTGCTTTCGGAGATGTGGTCTCTTCTGGAACTGCCTAATGCTGCTCTAAGGGCATTATTTTGTAGAGTTTTTATTTTTATAATGGTAGCTTTGGTTGACCCGAGATAGAGGGCGTTGCAATAGTCCAGGCGAGACAGGATGAGGGCTCTAGCCAAGGTGGTGCAACTAGTGTCGAAAAGAAAAGGTTTAGCTGTGCAGATAAGTTTACACGTGTAGGCAGTCGAGGACGCTAGGGAATTAACCTGTTTGGCAAATGAGAGGTTAGAGTCAAGGTAAAAGCCTAGTGTTTTTACCTCGTGTCCTACCTTGATGCTATTGCTGACCATTATGAACGTGGAATAGACAGGTCCTAGTTTTTTTAGGCTCGAGGTAGTGCCCAGGATGATGAGTTTGGTTTTATCATCATTCAGGCATAGTCCATGCGTGGCCATCCATGCCTGGATGATGATGTACACTCTGTTAACCAAGGCCAAATCCATTTCAAAATCCCCAGAAAGCAGGAGGAGGATCTGGGTATCATCTGCATAGTTAGTGTAGGTGATACCTAGATGATCCAGATCATCGAAAGGGGCTTGGTAAAAATGTTGTAGAGTGTAGGCGAGGCACAGGAACCCTGGGACACGCCGCAGGTGATTGGTATGGGGTTGGCGGCTGCAGTAGGCGAGAAAACCCTCATGGTTCTGCCATTTAGGAAGGATCTAATCCATGTAATTGTCTCATCGGAAAAATGTGCAGCTGTGTTAAGGTGGTTGCATAGGATAGTGTGATCGACCAAGTCGAATGCAGCCGAGAGGTCAAGAAGGAGGAGTAGGGCAGCTTTGCCGTTGTCTCTAAACTCGTCAACTTGGGTGTTAAGGTAAATAAGTGCTGTCTCCGTTCCATGTTGAGGACAGAAGCCTGATTGTCTAGCGCCTAGTAAATGGTGTACTTCCAAGTGTTTTTGGATTTGTACATAGGCAACTTTATCCAGAATTTTTAAGAGGAAAGGTACTGTCGTGATTGGCTGTAACTGTAACATAATTGGCTGTAACTGTTGTGACTGTAACATTAAGAGAGGGACTACCAGCCAAATGAGTATTCCCCACAGGAACCCTGGCAAGAACCATGTGGGTTTACCATGAAGGAAGCTACCTCAGTAGGACTGGGCCTAGTGTTCCCAACAGGAGAGGCCGTTACACCCACTACCCGAACACTATCCTCAACAGAATTATCACTATGTAATAGGACTGGGATGGGAGCCAATGCTCCAGTACTACTAGTTTCCAAGGAATCTAGACTAACTTCAGACTCTTCCTATGAGGGAATGCAGTTTAAAGGGAAGGATACCCCTGTCATCTCCTCTTCCTCATACTGAGAGAAGGCCAGACTGGCAGAATTGACCCCCAAGTTCTTACCCTTACATTTGGGGTCTCACTTACTTTGGTCACTTGCTCCACAAGTGTAGCAAGTCCCACTGGCACTTGACACATAGGGAGGCTTAAAGTAGCCATTCACATGCTTGGGAGGGTTAGTCCCACTACCCTGACCGGATTCTGATAACATCCCCTTATTAAACCTTTTGAGGGTCTTCTTGGACATCATTTTATCTGTACCCCACCCTCTTTCTCTTTCTGCTTCTTTCCCTCCTCCTGCTTAACTGAAGCAGGCTTGTCCTCATGGGACACTCTATGCGGAACCCATAAACAGGGTCGGATTGGGCTCTCGGCCTCTCGGCCCATGGCCAGGCAGAAATCGTCCCTGCGGAGTGGAGGCCGGTTTCTGCCCACCTCTGGGCCGGTTTGAAAAAAAAAAAAGAAATTGAAGAAAAAAAGATGTGAAGAAAAAAATAATTTGAAAAAAAAAACACCTGCATCAGCATAATTCATCAAAGCAAGGTAACACATGTTACCTTGCTTTGATGATTGATTTGCATGGATGATGTGTGCATCCTAAATTATGATGCATGCATCATTCACATGCTGCTGCAGCATGCAAAATTGAGGGGCCGGGGTTGCCGCTGGGCCGGTGCCTGTCACCGTACCGCCACTTCCGGGGGCACGTTGCCCCGTGGAGTGGCTGTGCTGTTGATAAATATGTATTAGTGATATTAGTGATAAACAACCAATTTTAGAGTAGAATAAGCGTCCATTTTCGGACTATGGGCCTCATTATAAGGCTGGCGCTCCCGGAATGAAGGGGGCCGGTACGGAACCGGCCCCCTTGGTTCCGGGAGCGCCGATTACGAGCTTCCCATCGCGGGACCCGGATCGCATGCCTGGTAAAACCAGGCGTGCTTTCCGGGTTCCGCGAGGGGAAGAGGAAGGCAATAACGGGCCAGATGTAATCTGCCCGTTATTACCTCCCTCCCCATTCCCATTGAGCTCTATGGGGGCTCAAATGGGAATGGGGATGGGTTCCTGCAAGGAGGAATTACTGGGTCCTCCTATGCCGGAGTAACCCGGTAAGTCCTCATTGCAGGAACCCGGTAATGGAGCCCGGAATGGAGGCAGCCATGGAGCTATTACCTCCATGGCTGCCTCCATTCCCGTAATGAGGCCCTATGTATTTTGCCTTTTGCAAGTTGCAGTAAAAGCATGTGTTTTTCTGCCGTTGTCTGTGTTACGATCATCACAAGACATTCCATCTCGGTGCCCTTGGTCACTTGACAAAATCCTTGTGCCTAAAAGCTTGTGTACAGTGTAGAAATATTTGACCATAGCACATCAGGTGGCCATTGACTTCATTGTGAGTGCGCTGCTTTCCCTATTTTGGCAACCTCTGAAGCCTGAAAGTAGATGCATGCAGGCTTGACATGCGGCCAACTTTGCACCAGACCTGTAGATGAACTTAACTGGTCTGCTGTTAAATCTCAGTTACCAGTTTAATGGTATCCACTACAGAATAATTGCTCTTTTTACTACAGCCGATGTGATAGCTCAGTGGGTTTGATGATCGCTGCTGCCATGTGTGTGTGTTCTGCAGGTTCAAATCACAGCAAGACCATCTCAGCCTTTCATCTTTCTTAGGTTGATAAATGAGTACCAACACAGGTTGGGTGATATGGTATGCATATTTGTTCTATAAAAAAAGAGCTTAAGCGTAAGTGCTATACAATAACATTATCATTTGGCCTTGGACGTCTGCTTGCATTCACAGTAATTTGACAATATGGATCTATACACACATATATTAATGATACATATGGTGATCCATTCTTGTATGAAATATATATCACATTAGTGAAATCATAACCATATTTTTCGTAGTGTACTTAGGAACAATGCTATTTGATCCCACTTCCTGGTTTGTCAAGGGGTGAAAGGTTGTGTTTCATCGCTTCCCGGGATGTCACTTTGGGGTGGGGACAAATGAGATCACTTCATTCCACTGATTTTGAGGCGAGGTGTGGGACACTTTTTTTTGGGTGTCCGGGCCTATTTCTTGTCCCAGCAATGGCTAGCCTCTTTCGATTTAACTCCTTTGAGTCAGCCAAATGCTGCTTAAGCTCTGGGGAACAAGAGGTAAAAATATGTTCAAGCATGACCAAATTGATCATGCCCTCAAAGGTGGTTTCCTAATAGCCTTCTCTCCAGCCACTCAAGTTCTTCAAAAAATCAGCAACACAACTTACATAGGTCATACATTCCTTTCTTTTGCATTCTCTAAACCTCCTCAAGTATTGGGCAGGAGTTTTCCCAACCTGAGGATCAGAGATTGCTTCAGTTTTTCGAAGTCTAATCTATCAGTCTTTGACATTTCCATAATGGCACTGCAGCCAGAATGGGGCAGTCTGCTGATCAACCATGCAACCTTGTCAGCATCACTCACTCGCTACTTTTTTTTAAAAAAACATTTTTTATTGGTTATTTAAACAAACAATACAAACCAAACTTGCAGTGCATACAATAACATTTCAATTATTCATCACTTAATTGTGTTCACTGCTTCCCTTATCCCACCCCCCGAAACGAGCCTACTTCTGCTATTGTTCTGTTCCTGCATCTTGTGATAGGGTATTCCTTTCCATGGGTTCCAATGAGTCTCGCATTGCCCCAAATAGCTCTGCTATCAATGATTTCCAGGCCATCAGGGTCTCAGTCTCTTCCTCCCCCCCAGCACTGCTAGCTTCTTGCCATACCATGGTTTCTGCCTCCGCGCATTTGTTATGTTATGTTATGTTATTTTGCATTTATATAGCGCCTTATATACCATTGGTATGGTCTGAAGGCGCTGGTAGGTTGAACGCCCTTGGGAACCGAAGTTCGGGTCAGTAGAGAGAGTAGAGAGAGTCCAAAGGTGCGTGTGCGCACCAGGTATGTGTGCAGCTGGTGCGGAATTCGTGTGGTAGCTGCTTCTTAGCGGTAGGTGTGGTGGTTGAGAGATCAGGAGTATGTGTTCGCTCTGGCAGGATTTATCCAGACCGAGTGTGGCTGCGTTAGGCCTGAGGTGAACGCCTGGCTGGGGGGTGTGAAACCAGCAGTGTTTACTTAGAGTGATGGGGAGTGAGCGGGAGATGTTGATATGAGAACAGTTATACCGAATGGTGTCATAGTATCTCTGTGTTCTAGTTGAGTGGTGGTGTAAAGAAGAGAGTAAGCGTGGCGTGTGGTATGATATATGCTCTTACAAATGTTCCCTGCATTCCAAAGCATATTATGTACGTCACGCAAATCTATGCGGTCAGGTCCGTTCTATGTATTTTTATTCCTTTCAGGCGTTCAAGGTTGCCCTACACATTCCTGTCAGCTCGACACACTCACGCACTCTAGTCCACCTTTCGTGCTCTAGTTCTAGATTTCTGCAAATCTTTCCACCATACCTCCAATCGTAGTTTATGGCATGTCTTCCATCCCATAGCGATTCTCCTCTTCGCAAGCGCATATGCCAGGTCCTTTAGTTTGCTTACATGCCTAAGTTTCCGTGGCCTAGGGAACCCCCCCAACATGCAGGCCCACACTGTATCTACCACAATCTTAATATCCCTTTGTGCTAGTTTATGTGCCACTTTGCTCCAGAAGCGCTCGATAACCGGGCATGACCAAAACATATGCACCATGCCCGCATTCTCCTCATCACATTTACGGCATGCCTACCATCCTGCATTTTTTAACTTGGCTATCCTCTGGGGTGTCAGATACGCCCTATGCGTAATATACAGTTGCATCTTCTTAAATCTTGCATTCCTCAACACCTTCATGTGATACCCTTGTGCTTGTTCCCACATTTCATCATCCATCAGGGTTCCCACTTCTCTTTCCCATTCTTGTCTTAGTTGTACTACCTCCTTTCCCACTCTAGACATCATCATCTCGTATATTCTAGATATCTCATGTCCCCCTGCTGCTATGTCACATATTGTGTCTGTAGCAGCATCTGGTTCTTCCTCCACCACCGGTTCGGGCCACGTTATCTTAATCCTTCGCACCAGTCTATGATACGTGATATACTGGCCAGCGTGTAACTCGGTTTCCGCCCCCAACTCCTCAAAATCCATTATGGTCCCCTCTTGCCAAACATCCCCCATTGTCGCTATCCCAACCGGCTCCCAGTGGTTTCTGATTATCATCCTTAATTGCTCTTCTCCACACACCAGTGCAACCAGTGGTACTTGAGGGGAGCACAGGAATGGGTTCTCCATCAATTGACAAGCCCTACGCCACATCTCCCATCCGAGCACCATCATCTTTGGGCGCCCTTCCACTATTGCTTGGGGCAACCACATAATCTCCTTTAAATAAAATGGGGCACAGTCCTGCCTGAACAACCTAGATTCAGAATTTACCTCCTCTGAGAGCCATTTGGCCACATATTGCAGCTGGCCTGCAACATAATAGACTTCCTAATTAGGCAGTGTTATACCCCCTCTTTCATAGAAATTCTGTAGCTTCCAGAGGGCCACTCTGTTCTGTGTACCATGCCACAGGAAGTCCCTGCACATGCTGTCCAGTCTACTGAAGAGCTTCTTTGGTATCAAGTACGGGATGTTCCCAAAGTAATGCAGGAGCCTAGGTAGGACCACCATCTTCAACATTGCCCCACGTCCTATCATTGCTAAAGGCAGCTTCACCCAGAACCGCATGCAATTCTCAATTTTCTTAATGGCTACCTCTGTTACGCTTGTGCTCCTCTTCCACCGTGTGGTACATATCTATCCCTAGACAGCGAAATGTGCTAGCTGCCCATGGTACTTGTAACACCGGTAATTGTTTCAACGGGATCCCTTTATATCCACCCAATGGGAACATGCTAGACTTCTGAGGGTTCACCGCTATGCCAGACATTCCCGCATACCTTTCCATCACCTCCAAAATATAATAGTATGCCATCTGCATACAAGGATATCAGATGTCGTTCACCTCCCACAGCGATGCCTATCGTGTCATACTGTTGCCTTAGGTAGATCGCTAGGGGCTACAGGCCCAATATATAGAGCATAGGGGACCATGGGCAGCCTTGTCTGGTACCCCTGCAGAGTTTCCACCTTTCCGATACCACTGCCCCTGTTTTAACTCTGGCTAGCGGTTAACTGTATAACATTTTAGCCCACTGTAAGTATCCCGGACCCATCCCATAGCCAGCCAGGGACGCCAACAACCATGGCCATTTGACCGAGTCGAAGGCCTTTATTGCGTCCAGCGACACAATTGCCAATTCACCCTCACTCTCGTTTCCATGTTCAATGACTCTATGGAGTCTTCTGAGATTATTAGATATATTTCTTTTAGGGACATAGCCCGTCTGATCAGGATGTATTAATTTGCTGATGACTCTCCTCAATCTGTTTGCCAAAACGGCCATCAGTATCTTACTGTCTTGATTTAACATCGACAAGGGTCTAAATGAACTGCAGCTATGCCCAGGCTTATTAGGTTTGGGAAGCGGTATTATAATCGCTTCTATGAGTGACTCTGGCAGTGTGCCTCGCTCATATGCCTCATTCAGCATATCTAACAGCGGGGGGAGCACCTCTTCTTTAAATATTTTATAGAATTCACTTGGGAGTCCATCAGCCCCTGGGGTCTTACTAGTTGGCAACTGTCTCACCACCTCTTCTAACTCCTCTAAAGTAATTGGTGCATCCAACTCCTCTCGTTCCTCAGCACTGATCTGTGGCAATCCTATGTCCTCCAATGTTTCTACTATTATCGCGCGATTATCCTCCCCATCATCTCCATATAGCAGCCCATAATAGTTTACAAACTCCTGGTTAACTCCCTCTTGGTTATCAACCACCCTTCCATCTTCCCTTGTTATCGATCTAATCGGGGGTCTAGGGGTTTCACTCTTATATAGCCATGCCAAGATCCTTCCTGGTTTATCTCCTCCCGCATGCTGCCTCTCTATATACTTATTATAGTTAAGGTTACACAATCTTTCCCAGTGCCCAGCACACTTTTGCTGCAGCCTAAGTATCAGTTCAATGTCTTCCCTGGTGCTATTTGCACCAGTAAGTGCCCTTTCCAGTTCTCCCTCGGTTTCCCGCAGGTCTGCCAGGATTCCTCCCTGCAGTCCTTTTGATTTTGCTATAGCCACTCTTCTCATCACAACTTTGAAGGCCTCCCACAATGTGCCTGCCGAGTCCGCACTACCCGTATTCATCTCAAAGTAGTTTACAATCTCTTCCCTCATATCCTCCCTAAAAAGGGGGTCTCTTAGCACCTCTGTTCTGAGGTGCCACGTCGGAATTCTTGCTCTCGGCGGATGGCATTGCCATCTGAGGATCAGAGGCGAGTGGTCCGAGAGGACCCTCGCTTTATATTCAACTTGCATGATCTCTGTCATTATCTCTGGAATGACAAAGACATAGTCCTGCCTTGTATGTAATTGCTGCAGGGCAGAATAATTCGAATATTGCATCTCTTGAGAGTGTCATGCCCTCCATGCATCTTCCAACCCAAAGTCATTAAGCAGCGTCTACAACGCTTTAGCCGACGGGGCAGGTCTATCCATTTTCCCATCTGATCTGTCCACCTTAGCGTTTAGTACGCAATTAAAGTCCCCCCCAAATCATCGCACTCCGCACACACATGCTGAGATTGTTACACAGTGTTTTAAAATATGCCGCTGTGTTTTGGTTCGGGGCATACGTATTTACAACACATATTTCCCTATTTTCCACCAATCCCTTCACCACGACCGTCTTCTCGTCCGTTTCAACCAGCGTCTGTAACAGTTGAAACGGGACGTGTGGTGCCACCCAGATGATCACTCCCCTAGCATAAGCCGAATATGACAAACCCACCACAGTTCCCTTCCATTTCTTCCCAACCATCTCCATCTTACCTCGCATCAGGTGCGTCTCTTGCATTAAGGCAATGTCTATCTTCTGTCTTCGTAGGTATAGCATAACCTTATTTCTCTTCAGGTAACTATTTTAAGATCCCCCATGGCATGTTAGAGTCCCTCTTCCCTTCCCGCCTATGCAGTCCAACTCCAGTTGCTTAACTCGTCTATATAGGCTCGTTCCCCAACTTGAACGCCCCCTAACTAAAAACACAACAAACCCTCTCACCTCCCTCCCACCTCCCCACCCTTCCCCAACAACACCCTCCCCAACTGTTGCCCAGCTCCATCCCTGGATCTCAGGCACCCCCGCATCTAGCCCTTTCTGGTAAAAGCCTGTACTCGCGGCTCAGCAGGGTGAAGTCGCCCTAATGGCCGCCTTACTACTAATTCCTGGGCGTAGGTTGTCTCCATCCTGCTGCTCCTGTTTATTCCAAATTTGCTACGCCTAGTGCTACCCAGTTTACTTGTGCATTTTAATCACTATACTCCAGTCCAACAGGGTCATAGAGTCCAAGAGCTACATAATACAGTTCAAATGTTCCAAAGTCTCATACTGGGACTCCCCTCCCGCTTATCCCCTCAGTGTTCACGATACACCTCCTCACTTATCGTGCTCATGGCGATCCTGCTCCTCATCTCGCTCCAGACAGCCCTGCAAATCCAGCTATGTCGCCACTTCCTCTGGGGTATCAAAAAAGAGCGCTCTACTTTTGTGCAAGACTTTTAGCTTCGCAGGGTACAAAAGCATGTACTTGATACCAGCTGTACGCAGTCTCCTCTTGACCGTCACATAGCTATACTGCTGTCTCTGCACCAGCATAGTGTAGTTAGGATACGTCGTGATGTTGGTGAATGCTCGTTTTATCGTTCCACCTTTACGAAAATACTCCAGGATCTTCTCTCTATCATTATAGTTCAGGATTCTCGCAATTATCGCTTGAGGTGAGGCCCCAGACTGTGGTTTCCTCATCAGGGCCCGATGCGCACGTTCAACCGTGAATCCTTGTGAGAGTTTGTCTGTCCCTATCACTTGCAGGATCATATTCTCCACATAATCTGTGGGGTCCTGGCCCTCTTCTCCCTCCGGCAGGCCGACCACCCGGATGTTGTTCCGTCTCGCCCTTCCTTCCGCTTCTTCCGCTCGGTTTTCAAGGTTAGCCACCTTCTGTTTTAGTATGTGGACCTCTTTCGCATTATTTGTGCTGACATCTGTGTTGGTCTTCACCGCACACTCTGGGCCACCTGTCCTTTCTGGCAGCGCTCTGACGTCCTGTCGCAGCAGGGTGACTTCGATACCTGCTGCATCTATTTTATTCTCCAAGGCCGTCCGTAGATCCGCCATTGCTGTCCCCCAAGTGGCTCTCAGTTCTGTTATGGCTGCTAGGACCAGGTGGTTTTCTCCTTCTGGGGTACCATCCACGGGAGCCGCCGCTGCACTTTGTGCCGGGCCGTAGGAGTCCGCTGTGTCTTAGCGAAAGTCTCCATTATAGGTTGTTTGCTCTTGGCCCTCACTCCTTTCACTGACATCATGCAATCCTTCCTGCCTGTCCAGTTCCAGCTCAGGTCGCCAAACCTTCCAGCGGTTCACCAGCGGTTCCTCAACTCGGCTTCTTAGTTTCAGGATACTTGGATCCTATCCTTCGTTCAGTGAGAACTCCAGAGATCGACATGGTATGGGTGTTTGGAGCCTTCTCTTATCCAAAATCTCCTTTGCGCCAAAACGAAGAGGACCCAGTGTTATTGTGGCTCTAACAGGTCAATCAGCTGCTGGGGCGTCTTCTTCAGAGGGCTGCGATATGTGGTGGCGTGAAAAATTATGTTTCAAGTGGGCTGTGTCCTCTCATGTCCCTCCTCTGACTTTTGTGGTCAATGTCCCATTCGCATGTTCCTGAAGGCCAATAGGTGCACCCTCCTTGCCACTACAACTGTGCCACGGACCTCTGTGGAATTCAGTGCTATGTATCAACGTTAATAGGAGCCTTCCCACATCATCTGCATTTAGTCTGCTTGGCGTCTTCCTTCTTATTATGCCGTCATCTAGCAACTGACCAGAGTAAATTGGGTTCTGCCCCCCTCCAGTTATTATAATGCCAAAGTCCTCCTATGTTTTCCTGTGCCTAGCAGCGTATCCAACTTAATTGCACCAGTTCCATTCACAATTTAGGGATGGGCACTTCAATTTAGGACTTTGGACACAACTCTCCCAGCTAGAACAGGAAGCACTCCATCGGCCGGCACCCAATGCCTTTCATGCACCAGCGCTGCGCTTCGTTATGTACCTCATATCATGATGGCAGGGCAGCGCTCTGACTGCCGTCTTATTCATCGATCCGCACACTGCTATGAACGGAAAAAGTGTTGTGAAAGCCAGGCTACTTTCTCACACAACACGGCTTGCTTCCTGTCAATTAAACAAAGTGGCAATCATTCAGTACTGCAGCTGCTTACGTGTGGTTACATTTGTGTGTAGATAAAACATTCGATGCACGCTCAGAGTTCCTCTGTCCTTAAGTGTATACTGCACGTTGCCGCTATCCTTTGTGAGGATCGCCCCGACGCACACAGCCTGATAATCCGTATTACTTGTATCGCACAAAGAACTTGCATATGTGGGCGGCAGAGAGCCACGCAGACGCCAGTTGTGTGTGGCGGGGGGCCGCGCGAGCACTAAATGCCGGTCTGCCGCATCCCGCTCGCGCTGCTATTGTATCCGTGGCTCAGAGCCACCAGCCGCTCCCAACTACCAGACAATAGCTCAATGTCTGCATTATCGATCGCTGCTCACTATACCAGGGGCGAGGCGTGCAACCGGCACAGCTCCGCACGACCTCCAGAGGTTAGCATTCTTCCCTTCACTCTGCCGCCCCAGTCCATTCGGCTGCTCCCGCTCTCGCGGCTGCGAATCCTTTGTTGTCCGCCATTTTGGCTACTTTGTGTCCGCACAGCCGTATTCTTCGTAGTCAATTTCCTCCTTGATACTGCACACAAATCACTTGTTATTTGTAGTTGTTGCAGGGCACCCGTTCACATGCCTGTGCTTATAATCCTGAGGCATATAAGTCGTTTTTCAAGCGTTGTTTCCCGGATCAATGTCGGATCCACAGGAGCTGCTCAGCAAGGCACATCCTACACCATGGCTAGTTAGCCAACCCCCGCATCACTCACTACTTGTACCTCACATACATACTCAAAAGATACAAGCCAGTCAATTATGTCATTGTTCTCTTCATACATACTCAAGAGATCTTTAGGAAACCTAGGATGTGAAGAGAACCCAGAATCATATCCAGAACCTTGTGAAGCCTCACTCTTGGCAAACTCCAGCTGGCGATCCCTGTCTTTATGCCTTTCAACCCTCTCAATTTCCAATTTGTCCATTTCAAACTCAAGCTTTTTCTCTTTGAGCCTATGGGTGTCACTTTTCAAATTGAACAATGCCTCAGCATTTGAGGAGGTCATAGCCAGAATTCCAGCGGATGCTCTTTCTTCCTGCTCATCCTCAACAGTAGCCACAGTAGTGGCAGCAATCACATTACTGGTGCTGGGTCCAGACCCAGCTTCACTATCAGTACTATTTGTCAAGTTAGGCACAACCTTGTTTCTCTCAAGGTTCAGAATTTTGACAACTAACTCAGCTTTTGTGCCAGAGACTGTCAAGCCCCTCTCAGCACACAACTTTCTCAACTGATCCACTTTTGAGGCAACTAAAGTGGTGAAAGTGACTATCTCATTATATTTAGTACAGTAGGTGACTTGTATCTGCAAGGTAATCAAAAATTATAGTGTTCATTATAGTGTTCTTGTCACGTCCCTAGGAGGTCCCGTTGTTCCCGATGTCACCCCCCAAAGCCCCAGACCCCATACCTCCACTATGCCCCATCCGCAGGCTCGGATCTGGGACCCACTGCGGCCTTCCTCCTGTGTTCCAGGGCAGCAGCGCCAACGGCCAGCCCACCGCCGCGGATGCCGGCTCCATTGGCGTATTCCGTGGCGGCTGCGGGATCGGCCTCGTTTCCTGCTTCCGCGTCACGTGGCCGACATCTCCCGCTCACGTGTAACAACAACACGATCACGTGATGCGGGTGCGGACCACGTGACGGGAAGACAAACGTAGCGCCGCTACTTAAACGCTCGGATACGAGTGTTCAGTGCTTCACAGCTGTTCTCATGACTACTGTTTGGCGCTACGTTCATCTTGTTTTGGCTCACTTGGAATTCGACCTTGGATTGTTTCACGGACTGTTTTTTGGATTGCCCTGTGTTCTGGATCTTGGATATTGGAACTCTGGTTATGAATCACAGACTACCTTTGGTCTTCCATTCTGATACTCGTCTTGGTTTTGCTTTTTCTGGACTTCTTGGTGGACTCCATCAACAGGTGGGGCCCGGTGCCTTCGAGGACTTCACCTCCCTTCTTGGGAGGAACAACCTGCATCGGAGGCAAGACACTGGTGGGTCCGGGAACCCCTCACTAGGTTCAACTGAACCGCATCTATTAGCCATTGGTAAGACCGTTCCTTTCTTGTTGTTTGGTTTGTGATTATTGTTGTGGCTAGTTACTTAACCAGTGTTTATTTGCAGTGGCCCAGGGGTTCCCAGAAGTCTGTGGCTCCGGAAGATCATCTCCCACCTGTGGCCTCAAGGGCTGTACAGGGAGTGACAATTGTAGTCTCCCTGTGCCGCACTTGTGGACGGAGGTATCCTCGTTCTACACGACAGTCAAGATACAACAGTTCTGTGTAAGTATTATCTCGACACACCACCAGTGATACACACTGTGCTACCCAATACAGATCCTTTTCACAAAGCACCCAGATGTTATGTGGAGAGGGTCATCCCACTGCTGTACACCCATTTGTTAGGACTGATTGCTGTCTATACGCTGGCCTGTTGGACAGATGTATAGAAGGCCAACCTATATTGTGACAGGAACAACTCTGGGAAGCTATAGCCAAACCAGTTTAGGTAGCAGTGACAGGCGGTCTAGGCTAAGTTCTTTAGAGGGGGTGAGCTTGTAAAGGGTCCACAATGAGGTCCCACAATGGGAATCACAGATTACACTTAGACAGGATGTATAAAAATAGTTATTTAATTATGGCCAAAACACACTATAGAAAAAGGACTACAAGCAGGTAGACGTATCACTCAACACTAACAAACTAAATACATATATACATTTACTTGGTTATAGGCCATAATACAAATCAGAAACTCCTGCAAAGGAAAGGTTAGACAAGTATTATGCACAAAAAGGTCCACAGAGATGATCCCTATCTAAAATTGTCCAGCCCTAAATTGCCTGGGGCCTTGTGCCCAATAGTTCAGGATACAAATCCACAGAATGTAGGATGCAGGAATAAATTCAGGTAGGGTCTCTGGGGTCCAGTGAAGGGTTCTTAGGGTTAGGGTTCAAGTTAGACTAATGCCCAAAAGCAGCCCCAACAGTCAGATGTCTTGCACAAGCAAGTTATGGCAAAGCCAAAAGTGTTAGAAATAAGGTTTATTATAAACCCATTGACTTATAATGGGAGTATTGGGGTAGGTTAGAAACTCTGTAACTTACCCCGTACTCCGATTCTTCCCCAGACTTGGCAGAACAAAGGAAGAGTGTCCGACATTGCTTTTCCTGCCAAAAGCCGCAGTCCTCAATTCCCAGGGGTTGCAAGTTCAAGCTGATCTCCGGTTGGTGTCTTTTACTGTTGCAAGGACTCTCGGTCAAAGAATGCAGAAATACTTGATGCAGCACCCTTCTCAGGAATGGACTCGGGTCAGGTAAGTAATTTTCGGAAGGTGGTCACTGCGCTCGGTGATGTAAAAGGACTCAACAGCAGCGGGCGGAAATTTCCTTTCTATCTTGGGTCCCCCTGATTCTAGGACGCCAACATTTTGCAGGCCGAAACTCCATACGGTGACGCCGGCAGCACGGTAGCCCAAACACGAAGCTGGTCAGCCACAGGGCGGTTGCAGGGCACTTTTGAAGGCTTCCTTTGGCAGCGCACCGAGCAGACGTTGGGAATGGATGGTCCCTCCACTCCAAGGGTATTAGCTCCTTCGCAGGACTACTAAAGATCAAGAGCAAGACAGGGCTCCTCCAGGACAGAAGCAGAAGTTGGTTGCCAAGTCTCAGGTCACTTTGCGGTTCTTACAGCTGGATAGAATACTTGGCTCCTTCAGGTTTCTCCAGGATCTCTGAAGAATGGGTGCAGGGGTCCTCTTCTTATACTAAAAGCCAGGTAAGATCTGAAACTCCTGCTAGCCAATAACAGGACTAGCTCACACACACACCCCAGCAGTGGTCCAATCAGGACCACTGGTGGGAACATTCATGCATAACACTCAGACACACTAAAACCAGTTTGTGGATTTGAGTCAGACAGACCCAGGCCACATTCTGCCAGCAAACACACAACCCTCCAGTAGCCGGCCAAAAGCTTCTGCTTTCCCGGGCACTGGAAGTCCTTATAAGGATTTGCTGGCCTCTCAGGCCAGGAAGAAGGCTAAAAGACAAGATGGCAAAAGAACAGGCAAAAAATCTAGTGACACGGCCATGTTTGACCAGTAGCCACAGTTAGTAGCCAAACACGGTAAACGTGTGTAAGAACATGCTGGTCACTGGGTTCTTTTATATTAGGTTAGTCTTTATTGACTTAGTCAGAAAAAAAAACAAATAATTTCCCAAAAATAATCTGGGAAAAAAACCAAACACAGTTCAGAGTTTGCAATCTCCTCTTGGTTTTCTAAGGTAAGGCAGGTATCTTTGGTTAGTCCTCGTATGCCCACCGGAATACTGTCTCGATTCTGAAATCGGAAGGAAAAAATTCCATTAGTCCTTTGTTACTTTCCACTTTATATAGGGGCAGGAGGTCTCTCCTCCAATCCTGGCTCTTATTGCTCTGAAGGCATAAATAGTTCCCCCAAGCCACTGCCCCCACCCTTTCCGAACGTCGGCTGTCATAATGCTTCATTCACTGGGGACTCGCTGGAATTGCCTTCTGAGGTTAGCGTTTCAGGGGAGTTTATGATAAATTGGTAAGTGTTTTTCACTAGCTGCTGACAATTGACTCAAGATAACTTTCCATCTGGCTTCAGTTTTTCATGTAGAGGTACGCGGTATCGTATGTTTTTAAACCGCCCCCTTGCTGCTGTCCGTGATACGCGTTTGTTGCTTCCCACGGTAAAACCTGAAAATAAACAGTCACTGCGTTCTTTCCCTATCGACGCAGCCAGCGTCAGGTTTCCATACGGATGGGCTCGCACACTCCCTCTGCTTATGGCCGTAGTTTTTATTTCCTTTTTCCCTGTCAGGTCTGCGGTGAGCACGTTGCTGGCTCTACAGGTAAACACTGTATCTGGTGGGTGCTTATGCGTTGAGTGACTGATTTTATCTCTGGGCGAATTGACATCTCTCTGGGCTACCGTCAATGTGCAGTTCGTGGCGTGTATGTTTGTACCCCACCACGTGTTTTCCTCGCCTTCTGGTTCCACGGTCAGAGTCTCATCCGACTTGAGGCAGTTCTCTGAACCTTCATGTTCACACAGTGGTAAAGCTAAAACGAAAATTCCCAAAAAGTGGGGGAAAAGTCACTGCTGCCCCCAGCCTATCCTTTTAGCACACCTAGAGTAACCAAAAATCCTCTGAGTGGTAGTCTAGAGCAAAACAAAAATGCACCCCGTTGTACTGCAGTGTAAGCTGCTGTGCACAAGGATAAAAAGTTACCACAAGTGATACAAAAGTAACCAAAAGTAGTAACACAGTAACACGACTAAGGGAAACAATGTTTCCCAGTACTGACAGCCTGAAGGGCATATCAGTTTCCCCACAACATATGAGCACATGCCAATGCCATGAACCTCAAGGCTTCACTGTACTGCAAAAAGTACAGGTCAGATTCAAAAATAAAAGCAACAAGTTTGGGGGTTCCATAAAGATGGAAGGAAAGGTGCAGTAAAGAAAAATCTTTCCTAACATTTCGCTTGAACGCGGGACGCGGCAATGATATTTGCAGTTGGGATTGATCCCCGTTATTACACTTCCAGTAATGATCAAGAGAAATAAAGTTGGATAAGCCCTGATTTGAGAAAGGCACCTTGCCGAAACACGTGTAATCCATAGGGCAGATCAATTAAACTTCCTTATCACACAACAGCAATTGGACTCAGTCTCCAGCATACATTTCTTTTCTGGCGCAGTAACAAGGTGTGACCACAGCAGCCCGGTTTCCTATTTAGTGTGATGATGCTTCACCCCTGGGTCCCCTTCTTCTGGGTTCAGACCCTTCTCGTAGGTTTGCCTCCGTTCATCGGGTTCACTATGGCTTTATCCAGTGGGTGATGACTTTCACCCTAGGATCCCCCTCTTCCTGGCTCAGATCCTTTCAAATCAATATCAGTTCTGACATTCACAAAGCTTAATGTCTTTTTAAACGGTTCACTGTGCACATCCCTCTGCTGGGTTCACTCTTGTCAACACACTGCTCGTCAGGTAGTTTCAACAATAGGGTATTGGTCGAGAGTTTCTCGAGTGAGCACCCACATGGTGCCTGACTCTTCTGAAGCTGGGTTTCCCCTCTCACATTAACAGTTCTTTGTACTTTCTTCAATTAGCCACGTGCTACTTTCATTGAACACAGTTCAGTTTCTTACTGGCTCCCCCTCGACTCACCGGCTGTGATAAGCTGCTTGGCTTTTCTTGTCTCTGATATCAGGCCAGTACCATGGGGGCACTCGTCTCTCCCCGGCTTGGTGATCAGTGGATGAGGGGCCCTGTGTACCGTTGTCATGCGCCGCGTGAGCTGGGACATATGGGACTGCTGGCGCACTTGCAGCCATTGAGGTTCCACTATGTTTCCTCTCCGCCCCGCGCAGTGGTCTAGTGGTTCTCAACATGGCCACCGCCGAGAGGTTCATATTGCCTCTCTTCCCAGCGGTTTTAAGACGGATTTCTGAACTCTGACCTGGTGGGCAGAGGTTCAGAACGCCAGCCTAGTTTCTTGGAACAGGGTAACCTTCTGGACAAGTCAGACCAATCAAGGTAGCTTGGCGGCATTCAAGACTACATGTCAGGAGGGGTGGGGGTGACTGAAAAACCTCAATAAGCACACAGAGTAAAGGAGACTTACAAATCACTCCTAGTCAGGTGTGTATATATCAAAAATACAAATACATTTATTCCAAGGGCTTTGCAATTCAACACACAGTAAGGAAATCACAGCAATACTATTAAACCAACACAATCCTATCTATACACATATAAGACTGATGGGGTCTAAAGGATAAATGCACCAAATGGGTCCACAACCTAAATAGGGAAGGAAGCAGGCAGGCGCAAATAGTCTTTAGTCCCTTCGGCATCAAACACAATCCTAACTGAAAGGCAGTCAAGTGCCCAAGAAGAGTGGAGCCTATTGCTCAAATGTATTTGCAATGCTGGCGCACGCGGTAATGCAGATGGGCAAATACGGGGTCTCTTCAAGGGTCTCTAGCAGCTCAGGAAGGAGGGTGAGGTGAGGAAGAATAAGTTCCCACTATTCGTGGAAGGTCTCCCCAACAGGACAGAACAGGTTAGTTCGGAAATAGTTTGCTAGTTCGCACTAGCAGTGGAAAGGAGGGGGGCCCTCAGGGGCCACTCAGGCGTAAAAATGGATGGATGCGCTAGGGGCCACCGGTTAGGGTTGCAATTACTCACCGACCCCCGGTGCACTCTGGACCAAACTTCGGCAGTCGAGTCCACTTCGGTTGCAAGTTCAAATGCGGCAATCTCGCAAATCTGCGTCTTTCAGCGACGAAGATACAGCGTTGATTCCCAAATGGGACAGTGGCAATTTCTCTGCTCCTGGTGGATGGATCAGGCTTCAGTGCACAGAAGACCACAGCTGCAATGCACTTGTGAAGTTCGTCACCACGGCTCGACAACACGGTAACCACGTATACTCCGGTTCAAGCACACTCCCTTTACTCCCACACAGCTTGCGATGAACCAAGTTTCAAGGGCCTCCTCGAAACGGCAGCGGTATCAGAACAAAACTCCTGTGGAAGCTGATCAGCCCACTGGTTGGCCCAGGGACGCTTCCGGAAAGGCTTACTTGCAGGATTTGATGAAGGTGCCGAGAAGAGTTGGTCCCACTATTCCAATGGGTCGAAGCATCTTCGCAGACCTTCTAGGACGACCAGATGCAGAGGAGTCCCATGGGACGACAGCTGGCTCAGGTCGCCAAACCTTCCAGCGGTTCACCAGCGGTTCCTCAACTCGGCTTCTTAGTTTCAGGATACTTGGATCCTATCCTTCGTTCAGTGAGAACTCCAGATATCGACATGGTATGGGTGTTAGGAGCCTTCTCTTATCCAAAATCTCCTTTGCGCCAAAACGAAGAGAACGCAATGGGAGATCTCCTCACATACAGGCATAACATAGGTGGACCAATCATGGACCATGGTGGTCCAAGGCATTCACGCCAGACCCTTTGGCATCCAATATGTGTATTGGAACTAGACAGTCCAGCCTACATCCTGGGGGTGGGCTCACAAGCCATGCAGAAGCCTGTGAAAGCTTGGCGCTTCGTGGGAAAATGCATGCCCAAATAAGGACTGACCTGGGTCGGCTCGACCTGGGGAAGGTGAAGGTGCAAGATGGCCAAAGGACAGGACAAAGAACCTTGTGGCCTGGCCATTTTGGAGCCAGGCCACCTAACCATGCCAGACAGGGTAATCGCGGTTTACCTGGCAAGAAAAGGTTAAAAATATGCGAAAAGATAAGCTGCCACCAGCCCTGTCCAAGGCACATCTGCACTTCTCCTAAAAAATCCTTCAGGAGTAACTAGGGCCTTTAGAAATGACAGGACGACCCAAGTGCACTGTACTGTAAGGTACTTAGTGCGCTTGCAACATGTTGCAGAAAAGTTGCAACATTGACAAGGACTAAGGGAAACAAAGTCTCCTAGTACTGGCTGTCTTTAAGGGCATGTCAGTTTCCCCATAAGAAGTGAGCGAAAAGCCCAGGGGAGTGTAGCAGAAGGCTGTGCTCCTCTGGTAAAGTCCGACTATGGTGTTTAAACAAAGTGTTACGCTCACCTGGTATCCACGGGGACGCCACCCAGCCCTGGTTGGATGATTTGCACTCTCGAACCCTCTCCCGGTCCCTTGGTAAGGCCTCTGGTTAAAGATGGGTCTGCAATATAGGAGAGCTGGATTCAATACCAGATTGTCATTATCTTTTTCCACCTGCCTTGGCCTCAACTCCTTCCTCCCCCTTGGGCCTTCTGCTCACCTTAATATTGTAAAAGGTGGATTCTCAGTCCTGCTCCTCGTGGCAGGGGCGCGTAGATGTGGGGGGTGAGCAGCGACCAAGTTACTTCACTGGTGCAAGCCCCCCTGTGGGAATCCAGGCCTGCTGCGACTCCGTAGGTTTGCTGCTTTACAGTCTTTATATGCAGTTCTTATGTTTCTCTTAGTTCGAATAATAATGTCTTGCTTCTTTCCTTTTAGGTATGGAAAGGTATTTTGGTGTTGTTATAAAGGTTGAAGATGAGCATGGGCTGGTAGGCGAAAGCGCGGTGTGCGCGATGCTGTCCGGTGAGTAATGTGCGATGCGTGGCGCTGTTTCGCCTTTTATATTGCTAACCTGTGTCTTTTCTCTCCTTGCAGGTTGCGTTGTTCTTCGCCGAGCGCCATGTGTTGGGGGAAATATGAGTAAACGCTTACTAATGCTGGCTTTCTTTCTCCTCTTTCCAGGTTATGGTATTCAAGGATGCATGCGGTGCCGTATGATGGAGTTCGTACCTTCAGGTGAGTGGAACTGAAGTCAGCGATGGATTGAAGACAGGATACTGTTCCAGGTAAGTTTCGTAGTGTTCTTTCTCTCGCTGCAGGTCCTTGGTTTCAGGTAAGCTGGCATCAAAGAACTGGACACGGGGAGCGTTATGCTGCCCACAGCAGAATAACGCAAAGCATGTTCTGCTGTTTGGGTGTGGTTTAAATAGTCTCAGGTAAAGTAGTCCAGGTAAAATAGTCCCAGGCCTGCCACACCCAAAGTAGTCCAGGTAAAGTAGTCCCAGGCCTGCCACACCCAAAAGACTAGACCGCGTAGCTCAGTTCCTTGTAACTGAGCTATGTGTGTGCCTCCATGTTGGCTGAACCCCCCCAAGTTAAATAGTCCCAAGTAAATAGTCCCATGCTAATGTTGGTCTTCATGATGGTTATGAGCCTGGAGCCAAAGGTGCCAGGACTGACTCCAAGAGAGTCTTGGATGAGGTTTTAAGGCCTTTGACCTGGCCCTAACTGGAAGGCTGACTTGCCAGTGAGGGCTAGGGGCAAGGGTCATGACACAAAGCAACAAGTTTGAGGGCACACAACTGGAGGGAAAATTACACATGAAATGGAAATCTTTCCTAACACTCGCCCCTCCCAAACCAAGGACAGTATCAAGAATACCAAGAAACCTTCTTCGTGTTGTTTGACACGTAGTGAAGAATATTTTTCTTTCCACCAATGTGCCCTTCTGGATGTCTAATACACATACAGATGGACAATTGGTTGGAAGATGGCTCCCACGAAACACCAGGCTGTAAGGAGGAAAAATGACCTGTTAATTACAATGTCAAATAACAGTGCAAAAAACCAAGGTTATCTGAGTGTTTCCTAACCTGTACTGGATGATGACTTGACTACAAAAGAACAGAAGAAAGAGAACCAGGTGTAGATGGTAGGTCTAAACAAGTAGAACAAGTTATCAATAGAGGACACTAACCTAAAGCAAAGGTTATACAAGAATTAGGAGTAGATCTTACCTGTGGAATCAAACGAAAGATGTTAAGGAGAATAGTACTGATGATTATCAGTAGAGCAATCCGAAATGATAGAACTGCGATGTCCCGAGAGCAGTTATAACAAATCCAACGAAAGAAGCTTTCCCTTGGTGCGCACGTTTGCTTCCTCAGAAATGACGATAGATAGAAGAAACTGCAGCACCCTCGGTGCGCGCGTTCGCATCCTCAGATATGAAAGGAGAAAGTTTGTTAAACAGCGGGTCCCTCGGAGCGCGCGATCGTGTCCTCAATGATGATGGTGAAAACAACAGCTAGTGACCCTGCCAAGTGAGTAACTTACTCGAGGCTGTAGAGGCGGGGCGAGCAGGTAAGGCAAGCAAGTTAGGGGTTAAGCTAAGGCAGGTCAAAAAAACGTTCCAAGTCCCGGCATCCGTAAATCAATGAATAACCAAACACCAAATCTGACAAGGGCAAAACAAGACACAAAATCCTTGAACCAGGCAAGAAAAATGCCGACGTGAAGTTTCCAGGAGCAAAATACAGCGTACTGGAAAATGTTCAGAAGCGAGGTCTCCTTCTGAAACGGGGCTGATAAAGGACCTGATCACATGACTAATCTGACCCATCCCATACGTAACGGACGCCACTGTCCATCACACGCCCAACTTGGAAAGTTTTACTTAAAGGAGAGGTACGTTTAAGACTGGCTTTGGGAGAACACCCCCTGTTTACTTTGTAACCTGGTCTCCAGGCACGAGTGAAACCCGCATTTCCAGGTCCATAACCCCGAACTATGACAGTGCCCTCCCGCAAAGAGATCCCCTGCCGGTATGCCCAAAATCTGCTAACAAGATGAGGGGCGTGAATGTTCCAAACCGGCTCCCAGGGCCTATCCTCTGGTCCATAGCCCTTTCAATCAACCAGATACATCCGAACACCCCGAACAACCTTAGTATCCAGTATCTTGTTACCGCATACTCATCCTCCCCCTGAACCAACAGTGGAGCAGAATGCGAGGCTAGCCTAGTGTCAGGATGAAATGGCTTGAGAAGCGAGACGTGGAATACTGGGTGAACCCTCCATTCACCAGGAAGCTCTAGACAAACAACCACTGGATTTATGATAGCAGAGACAACAAAAGGACCCACATAGCACGGGAGCAGAACTTTACGACCAGGAATGCGTAGGTTTTTTGCTGACAACCAAACTTTGACTCTAGCAGTGTACAAAGGTGCAGAGGAACGAAGCTTGTCAGCATACCTTTTGTAACGATCCTGAGCTTCAAGGAGGTGTTGTTTGATTTCTTTTTGAACATCTAGGATGTTGCCCACACAGGATTTAGCTGCCGGACTGTTGCAAGATAGAGTGCGAGAAAGGGGCAAGGACCTACGATGTCTACCATAGAGGGCAAAAAAACGGGGATGAACAAGTCGCTGTGCGGAGAGAGTTGTTATAAGCAAATTCCACCATTGGCAAGACGGAAAGCCAAGATTTTTGATATTGCAGCGTAAGACATCTTAGATATTGTTCCATGGTAGAATTAAGACGTTCAGTTTGACCGTCAGTTTGCGGATGGTAGGCAGTAGAAAAATGATCGTCAATACCAAAAGACTTAGTAAGAGAGCGCCAAAAACGAGATGTGAATTGAGAACCCCTGTACATGATTATAATAGACGGGAGTCCAAAGAGTCGGAATACATGTTTGATAAAAAGATCGGCTAAAGCTGGAGCAGATGGAAGGCCATGACAGGGAACAAACAAGGCTACTTTTGTGAGAAAGTCAATAACGACCCATATGGTGTCCTACCCATCAATCACTGGTATTTCTACTACGAAACCCATGGATATCATGGACCATGGATGGTCAGGAATAGTCAAATGTTGCAGCAACCCAACGGGTTTAACTGGCAAAGTCTTGCACTGTGCACATACAGCACAGGCAGATATGTAGATGGTGACATCCTTTGACATTGCCGGCCACCAACACCAGCGCTGCAAGAGATCCAACGTTTTCTTGATACCTGGATGTGCTGCAATTAATGAATCATGACACCATTTGATAGCTTTGTTTCGAATCGGTGTGTTAGGAAGGAAGACCAGACTTTTTACAAAAGGAATAGATTGTATTATTTTGGATCTGTGATGGGGAAGATTTCACCCATTCCTGAAGATCACTACACAAGGTAGGTTGCAAGGTACAACTGCAGATGACTTGATGCAGGAGCAGCAAAGACTCACTGGGTCTAGAGGTATTGGCCTCTGGATACATACGTGATAGAGCATCTGTTTTAGTATGTAAGGAACCTGGACGATAAGTAATAACAAAGTGAAACATAGACAATAACTCATGCCATCGTACGTGACATGCAGTGGTACACTTGACCGACTGTAGAGGCAAGAGATTGCGATGATCCGTGTAAACTTGGACCGGTAGTGCTGTTCCTAACAAATAGTGTCTCCATGCCAAAACGGCATCCCTGATTTTTTTTCCGTAATAGTATAGTTGCGTTCATAGGATGCTAATTTCCTTGAATGGTAAGCAACTGGATGTAAGCCGCTAGCATCAGGACAAGACTGAGAAAGAATAGAATAGCCCCCAAACCAACATCTGATGCAGCATCCACCTCCACAATAAATGGAAGCATGGGATTGGGATGCTGCAGAACAGGAGCAGTAGTGAATGCCGTCTTAAGTGCTGAAAAGGCCTTATTGGCCTCATTATTCCATACAAACCCGCTTTTGCTACTTGTTAGAACAGTTAGTGGTGCGGCTATGGCTGAAACGTTATATATAAACCGCCTGTAAAAGTTAGCGAATCCCAAGAAAGATTGGAGAGCCTTCACGGTAGTAGGAGTAGGCATTCCAGAACGGCCCTGACCTTGTTATCGCTCATCTGCGCTCCCTTGCTAATGATTTCATAACCAAGAAACTCCACCTCTGAAACATGAAATATACATTTTTCTAACTTAGCGTAGAGATGGTTGTCCCGGCGAAGAACCCTGGATACATGAGACACATGTAGTTCATAGGAAGGTGAATAGATCAATATGTCATCTAAGTAAATGGCCAAGAATTGATCCATCATGTCGCTGAAGATGTCGTTGATGAAATATTGAAACGTGGCCGGGGCATTACTAAGTCCAAACGGCATCACTCGATATTCAAAAAAAACCATATCTGGTCTTGAAGGAAGTCTTCCACTCGTCTCCCTTCCGCATACGGACCAAATTATAGGTGCCACGGAGGTCGAGCTTAGTGAAGATTATGACGGACCCCAGCTGGTCTAACAATACTGATATCAATGGAATCGGATATTGGTTCCATATCGTGATGGCCTTGAGTGCCCTGTAATCCATACATGAGCGTAAATCCCCTTCCCTCTTAGGAACAAAGAACAATGGTGAGGCTGCGGGAGAACGGGATGGCCTAATAAACCCAGACTTCAGTGATTTCTCAATGTATTCTTTAAGGACTTGGTCTTCCTTCTGTGTCAAGGAATATATACTACCGGAAGGTATCTGAACCACCGGGATGAGGTCAATGGGACAGTCATACGGCCTATTAGGCGGGAGGATATCTGCCGCAGCTTTATCAAATACGTTCAGAAACTCCTGGTATTCGGAAGGCACGGAAATAGGGACCACAGCTTCTATAGTAGAGGAGGTGTCCAAAAGCAATTTACATGGTATTAGAACAGTATTGTTGGACAAAAAACAATGAGCGTCACAAAAATTGGAAACAAATTCCACTTGTCCGGAATTCCAATCATGGAGGGATTATGTTTCCATAACCATAGCAATCCCAGGATAAGTTTATACTGAGGAGCCGCAATGAGATCAAAGTAGATTGATTCGGTATGACCTGAGGATGTCATCATGTGCAGGTCGATGGTTTTCTCGACAACCAAACAGGACAATAAAGTGGTGCCATCCACAGCCTTAACCTATTCAGGCTCCTTCTTGGAGACAATGCGTAAGCCCAGCTCCCTGGCATACAGGTTATCTATATAATTACCGGTAGCCCCAGAATCCAGGACAGCGGTAACGGGAATGACAACCCACAGAAGATGGCTCAATGAAACAGCCAGAGTAAATGGTCTGAGATCATGGGAATCCTCTGGAGAAACATTACCCGACAATAGGATACCATTCATTGGCGGGCTTTCAAGTTTCCTTGCTTCCTGACCGGTATCTTGGGGCATTCTTTCAATAGATGTTCCGAAGAACAGCAGTAGAAGCATATATTATTCTTTTTCCGGTTTTCCCGTTCCTCAGCGGACAATGGTCCTATGGCTGCAACCCCTATTTGCCTAGGTTCTGGTGCTTGACTAGGGGTTACAGGAGCAGCCAGAGTAACAGGTGGTAAGGCCCTCTTTTCACCTCGACGCTCGGCCTTACGGCGTCAATTTGCAAAACTAAATCTAAAAGCTCAGGGAAAGTATTAAGAACTACCGGTACCAGAGCAAGTGTGTCTTTTAATGCATCGGATAAGCCTTTATAAAACAAGGTAGCCTTCTCGTCCTCTGGCCATCCAGTTTCTGCCGCCAACTGATTAAATCTAGCTAGCAGTGTTGAATCACCCTGTTTTAAACTCAACAATTCCAGCTCCAAGGCCTGAGACTTGTATCGTGTAACGAACACTTTGCTCATTGCATCTATCAATGCGTCGCAGTCATACAACAGATTACTGCCCTCCTCCAGCAATGGATTAGCCCAGGCTGTTCCTCCTAAATGTGACAGGAGAAAAGCGGCCTTAGTTGTGGAGTCTGGAAAAGAGCCCGTTCTACATAAGAAATGCACATGGCATTGATTGAGGAAGGTCCTAAACGTCTTAGGATCCCCATGAAACCTCTCCGGAGGAGCTAGAGGGAACTGTGAAGTCACGTAAACAGGAGCAGGGTCCTGCCTGGGCGACTGAGATTGAGACCCGGAAGCCAAAGCATCCTGCACGGCGGGCATGCTTGGCTGTTGTATGCTGGATTGAAGTTCAGTGATACGATGCTGTGTGGCATCATGCGCCGTAACCATAACAGTACAGAGCTCAGCCACCAGATGAATAATATTCGCCAAAGCTTCCATGGGATCCATTGTAAAGGCTTCTGAATCTATCAAGAATACCAAGAAACATCCTCCATGTTATTTGACATGTAGTGAAGAATATTTTTCTTCCCACCAATGTGCCCCTCTGGATGTCTAATACACATACAGATGGACTAGTTGGTTGGAAGATGGATCCCACTTAACACCAGGATGTAAGGAGGAAAAAGGACCTGTTAATTACAATGTCAAATAACAGTGCACAAAACCAAGGTTATCTGAGTGTTTCCTAACCTGTAGTGGATGATGACTTGACTCAGAAAGAACAGAAGATATGCAGGGCAACAATTTGAGTCTATAGTATTCACGACATAGAATAAGGGACACTTTTCCATACTTTCTGTCTACTTGATGCATTTGCCTAATCATTTCACCGATTTCGCTTTCAAATAGTTTCTAAAAAATGTTTTGGGGTGATTTGCTATAACAGTATATCCCAGATATTGCATGTTATCTTTAATAGAAAGATTGATTTTCCCCCAATACCATCAATACTTCAATGATTTTAATCAATGCCCTTTAGAAATTCTCATTATCACCAGTTTGGTAGGATTGATTTTAAGCTCAATTGAATTCAAATATTCACCAGAGGCAGTAATCAGTCTTTGCAATTTAATGGGTGTTGAATCTACCAAAATAAAATCATCAGTGTATGCTGCCCAGTTGATTCTCAGGGACCCAATTTTGGGGGAGACTAAGAATTTATGGTCCAAGGCCACTCCCACGTCTGCCCCACATAGAGATTATACAGTGTTGGACCCAAAATACACCCATGACATAACCCATTATATGTAGGAAAGACACAAGACACCAAGACTTCCGAATTTAGTCTAACTTTCATTTTAGAATCCCTGTGTAGATGAAACAAGATACTCAAAAGCCCTCTTGGCATACCATTACACTCTAATTTTTTCCACAAGATCTTTCTGTTAATACTAAGATCCATTGATGGAAGGAAGACTGTTAGGGAGAATTCTCATTTATGGCTAATGTCCCTCACCTAGTGAGTCCCCCAGCAACTTTGCTGGACTTCTGGAGTTTATTTTTTTCCACTTGGTAAGAGTGAGAGCTTTTCCCCACTCTTACCTGTGTTTTGCTATGTGTTTCTACCTGTTTTTGTGATTGTGGACTCTGAAGTACACCACTTCAGTAGCCCCCTTCTTTTTGTGTGTCACACAGCACCTTCAGTGCCGTGGCACAGGGTTGTCTTTTAGACTTCTCTCGACTCCATTTCTGAGGCGACTACCGTCCCCCAGAAAAGGGTAAAGTTACCATTAACTTTACTTAGTCAATCTACCACAGATCCAGTACACCCCATCTTCCATGGAGTACTGGAAAGGGTTAATTTGTATCCCTTTTTATCTGTACCTCCTAGAGCATTGTTTCGCTCTTTTAACAGTTAGACTTGGCTGGTGGCAGCAGTATCTACCCTAACTTTTCTACCGCGATTATATTGGATAAACGTGGTACTGTTCTTGGCTATTATATTAGCCTCAAACATAAACCCGCTTGACCAAATTGTCTTTCTTTTGGCTCTGGTTGGGTTTATTCGCCATTTATTTTTGTTAAAGTCCTTCTTGTGTTTTACTTTGCATGGCAAACTAGGTTTGCCTTCTTTGTTCACTGTCTTTTGGCGTGCTTCTGCTCAGAAGCCCTCCTCAAGGCGCCTGGGTGTCTAGGTGGGCCGAATGTGAGGGGGGGGTGTAGTCACCCCCTGCACAGGGTATCCTAGGAAACCCAAGTCGCACTTTGTCATGATTGGCCAGGGTAGTTTTCCGTGCTGGACAACCCCCCTGCTGGGTGATTGACAGCACAGGCTGTGTGAATGGGGGATTTTCACATAAAAGGCAGGTCTCTTGGGCTAGAAGTCAGAGAGTCGCCACTGGAACTACAAGGAACCGAAGAGAAGCGGAGAGAACGACCGCAGCTGCAACTACCCCGTCCCTGTGAAGCCATGCTGCAGTCCTGAGCTATCTTCTCTTCAACGACTCAGAGAAGATCCAGTCCGGAGTCTTCTTCCCTTCAGCTTGGTGGGGATAACCAGCTCATCTTCCAGAGGATCCTCTTCCTTGGTCGAAATCGCTGCACGCTGCTGTAGTGGTCCGGATAGCCACCTGAAGAGCCTCTCCTGTTTTTAAGGAGCTCACCTTTTATTCCTCGTCGCTGCTGCCGGCTTCATCCCTGTGTGGTGCAGACCCCCTTCAGACGTCCTCGTTCACCATGAAGCTCCAGGAATCGTGGGTCTGCGGGAAACCAACAGGAACAACTGCCAGGGCACCAGCTGCACCATTGGAACAAGTTACTGTTTTCTACTTGAGGAAACTGGGTGAAACCCTTTTCTTCATTTCCAAGTCTTGCCCTTGTCTTCCCTCCTTCTTATAACTTTTGCTTCCGAACATTGACAATATCGAAGTACTTTTGGCTACGTTGACTCGTGAACTGTCTGACTGTGTGATCTTCGGCAACAGGCCCCAGCGTCTTTTGACCCTGGCTCCGGCCCTTTGACTTTTGAACTCCTGTCTCTGAGTGCTTCTTGATTCTGTCTGCCTAACCAAAATATTGCCTGTGATTTTTGCCTCCGACTCCCTCTGGGTATCTCAGGTGCTAAGTGTGTTTTTGCCCCGGTAGCATTTCATGTCACGGATACGCGTTTCTTTAGTAGACCGAACTGTCAAAAAGTGATCGCAATCGTATTCGCGGTAACGTGTTTTGTTTGTAACACCGGTTCATTCACACACAGGGTACTTACCTTAAGACTTACCGTACAAAGTGAATTGGTTAGTTGTAGTATATTTAACGTGTGGTTTTTATTTAAGTTTAATAGAAGTGTTGTGTTTATGACGAATGGTTTAAAAAATAAATGTACTTATATTTTTTTACCTGCAACCTTGAGACAGTGTTTGCTTGAGTCACAATAATTGTGGTCCCTTTGTGTAATCTCTGCTACTGCTCATATACTCTTGAGATAAGCCTGGCTGCTCCGCCACTGCTACCACTTTGACATAGTAGTACAGGCTTGTACCAAAGGTAAAACTTGTATTGCCACCTGTAGTCTTAATTTTGTGTAGTGGTCCCTAAGGGCACTGCACAGGATTCTGCCTAACAAAGACAGGGGAATTTGGCAACGACCATTCAAGACCCTGTAGACAGCTAAGCAATAGACCCCGTACCAATGTTCCTCCTGAACCTCATTTGTCTATAATCCATTATTTGATTTGCTGCACACCATTCCTCTATGTGGTCCAGCACAATTGCCCCAAAGATTTTCGAGTCCACATCCATTATAGCCTTGATTCAATTAATTAAATTTGAGCCTCTCTTATGTATCGGGATCATATGGGATAATCTCCAAGACTCTGGGATCTCTTGTGTTTCCACAATATTGTTGAATTGAATATGTACGATTTGGTACCAGAGACCCACATTTTGTTTAAGAAGAGTATTTGTTACCTTATTTAGACCCTCAGCTCTTGATGGATATGAACTGGTGATCTTCGCTGCAATATTGCCAACAGAGGTATCTACCCTCCATGTATTAGTCATACGCCCTTCCAAAATCGGGATTTTATAGATATTCATAAAGTGCATCACCCATTCGTCCTCTGAAATGAGGTTGGTGATTCATTGCTGTTGTTTTTCCTCCATATGATATACTAGGTCCCAGAATTGTCCTGAGTTATTCCCCTTAATGCTGACTAGCATTTTTTCACCATCTATTTAGTACAGTTTCTCTTGTTGAAACTTAAACCAGTTTTTGTAGGCTTGCTTTCATTTATGAACCTTTTCTTTTTACTCGAATCTCCATTTTCATTCCCTCTTAAAGTGATTCTAATCTGTCTATGTAAAATAGTTTTCCTTTTTTTACTTCAAGATTAAACGTATGCCTGTCCTTTGCATGTCCCCCCCGCAGTCCTATTCCCTGGTACAGACAGCTTTGCCATTTTGTTCCCCAAATAGGCTGGAAAAGGTCGAACTGAGTAGTTAACCATTTTCATTTCCATGGGGGTTGAATCAAACTCCAACATCATTGTGGAGTTGAATTTACCTATATTATATGGTGTCCTCCTCACTCTGTTGCCTCTAGCATTAACTGACAATTTACTCAACCACCCCTTGCATGCTTCCTTATTAATCTGAGCTGAGTGTGGTCACTATATCTCGTCAGCCTAATTTCAAAGCTGTTGATCCTAGAGAACAATTTATGTGACAAAAAGACATTGGGCCTCATTACGGGTCCGGCGGTAACCCTGCTGGTGCTACAGGCGGGTTGCAGACAGACCCATACAAAATGACCGGTGCCTGACTTCCCAGTGCCACTGGGCTATTCCAAGTCTGGCGGCCAGGAAGTCAGGTGCCGGCAATTTCGTTAATCCCCATTCCCACAGAGTCCCATATGACTCTATGGGAATGGGGACACGGAAGCACCGGCACCGTTGTTAACAGTGCCGGTACTTCAGTGGCGACTTTGGCTGCGTTGACTGCTGTGCCCGGCAGAGTCAGACCTGTCGGGCCCAGCGGCTCCGGCAGGCAAACCCATAGTTTACCAGTCCAGAAACAACCGTGCCGGTAAACTTACCGCCACCGTTGTTTCACTGCCCGGCAAACTTAGAAATGAGGCCCATAATCTATTACTGACGAGTAGCCCCTAGCCAACCATGTAGGTAAGTGTTGATACACTAAGGTCAAACCCCAACTCTCAGTGAAGTTTAACCACTGTGAATCATGTACTAATTATTTTTTTGTTTTGTTACTTGTCCTCAGACCAGCATTAGGTAATCTTGAGTATCTGGGCCTCATTACGACCCCGGCGGTAAGTGAATAACGATGCCGGTTTACCGGCATCACTTACCGCTTTGGCTGATTAGGACCTGATAAACCGCTATTAGCGGCACTGTAATTAACGGTGCCTTTAAAAGCGCCAGGTGCACGGGCACGCGTCCATCCATGCCGCAAATACCGGCATTGGCGCAAACAGGGGATCATCACAAGTCAGGCGGACATGCAAATAACGCCCTACTGAAGCCCGAAAAATACCTTACCGGAATGGAACTAATTTCGCCATCGCGGACCACCCGTAAACGGCCATGTGCAGTGTTCCCAACTGCCACAGGTGCACACAATCAGCACAGATGAAGGCAATACAGACTGGGCCAGTACAAAAGGAGCACACCCCACCCCTTCCCACACCCAGTCACACTCCACAATGGTTCCAATACTACTAGCAATGCTGGGGCTGGAGGACATGATTGCAGTGGAAGTGCTACAACAACAACAACAACAGGCATCAGAGAGGAGACGCAGGAGGAGAAGGAGGGCAAGGCAGGGCCAGCATGCCCCACCAGTGCAGCCAGTGGCACCACGCAGGCAGCCCCCAATCCCCTGCATCAGAGCCAGTCCATTAAACCTAACCCCTGAGCAGATCCACACCCTGTACCGTCTGGACCGGGATACCATCACCACCATTGTGGACATGATACATGACGACATTGTCAGCCTGATTGAAACACGCACCGCCATCCCACTCCTACTGAAGGTAGTGTCTGTGAACCACTTCCTGGCCACAGGCACCTACCAGCACACAGTGGGGCACATGCATGGCATTTCGCAACCATTATTCTCACGTACGCTGAACCAAGTGCTTGATGCCCTCCTCAAGCACACATACGACCACATTTCCTTACCACGGTCTGCCCAGGAGATCGCAAACACCAAAGTTGGTTTTCATTCACTGGCCGGCATCCCTACTTGCATTGGCGCCATCGACTGCACCCATGTGGAATTGGTGGTCCCACATGCCATGGAGGTAGCGTACCGCAACCGTAAACTATACCACTCAATCAACGTGCAAATGGTATGTGACTCAAACAAGATCATCACACATTGTTGTGCCCGATTCCCCGGATCAACCCATGATTCAATGGTCCTGCAGAACTCCACGATACCACGCTACATGGAGCGACATGCAGGGCAGAGATCCTGGCTTCTCGGTGAGTCGCATGTTAGACTCATGGAAATGTGATGTGGGTAGGTGATTGGGGTACAGATGGATACTTCACCTGGCTGAGATGGAGGGGGGAAAGATGCACACTTCACCTGGCTGAGATGGGGGGGGGGAGATGCATACTTCACCTGGCTGAGATGGGGGGGGGAGAGAGATGCATACTTCACCTGGCTGAGATGGGGGGAGAGATGCATACTTCACCTGGCTGAGATGGGGGGGGGAGATGCATACTTCACCTGGCTGAGATGGGGGGGAGAGATGCATACTTCACCTGGCTGAGATGGGAGAGAGATGCATACTTCACCTGGCTGAGATGGGGGGGGGGGGAGATGCATACTTCACCTGGCTGCGAGTGCCTGAGGGAATGGACCATGCTCATACCCCAAAGCAGCCCAGATTGGACCTGACACCTGACCACATAATGCAAGATGTAAACAGCCCTACCTTGTAAATGATGCAGTGTCAAAACCATTCCATAGCCATCTACATGTGCACTGTACCTAATCAGACCGTATCCCCCTCAACACAATGCAGCTACAAGCAATTACTATGGCCAATACACAGCACCAAATACCATCAACTGAAATGACAGTCCCCCATTACTGCGTACAAAGGAGTGGCATGAGGGTCAAATACATTAATACACCATTACACTGACACAGAGGTCCAGCTGAATTGCATGTCAACCATTTGTTGTACATAGTGAGATCATCATGAGGCTGACATCAACAGTGCCAGGATGAAAGCATACAAATTACTGGACATCAGCCAGATCATAGAAACAACCGCCATGGACTAACACAGTGCATGAGCACTCACAAGGAACTGAACCCCCCTGTGCCCACTAGTTGATGGCACGCACACGAGTCGATAAGAGGAATACACACATAGCAGTCACATTGTGTGTCTCCATTCATGCATGGGAATGTGGTTGAAATCAGGAAATAAATGCATGATATGGTGTCATTGATCGAGGTCCCATATGATGTGATGACTTACACATATACATTGTTGCCCACATGCAGGTGATGCAGGCTATCCATTGAAGAGGTGGCTCCTTACCCCATTCCGGAACCCACAGAACAGGCACGAGGAGGACTACAATCGTGCACATACACGTACCCGTGTGGTGATTGCGCAGACATTTGGCCTCTTGAAGGCACGGTTTCGCTGCCTCAGCAGGTCTGGTGGGGCACTCCTGTACCGCCATGAGAAGGTGGCCAAGATCGTCATGGCATGTGTCATGCTACACAATTGTGCATCAGACGGAATGTGCCCCTGCCCCCTGATGCCGAACTGCAACCACCTGACGATGAGGACGAGGAGGGTGGGGATGGGGTAGCACCTCAGGGAGGCAGTGATGCACAGGAGGGACTTGACATGCGTCAGACTCTGATCAACCAATGTTTCTAGCACACATGGACGGGGAGTGTGACATGGAGATGGCACTCGGGGCACTGGGTGTGTCCGGGACATGGACACTGTAGACTGTTCACCAATAAAGCACACGTACGCAATAAGCAATGTCCACACATGTGAATTATGAGTTACCAAAATGTGTATTGAAGAATTATAACAAAGTGAACAAGCCCTCCACCCCACACACCCTCTCCCCCTCCTCCCTCAACTCCCCCACACACCCTCTCCCCCTTCCCCCCTCAACTCCCCCACACACCCTCTTCCCCCCTCCCCCCTCAACTCCCCCAACCACCCACTCCCCCCTCCCCCCTTGACTTCCCCACACACGGTGTGCAGTAGCGTGCACCAGTGGTCCACATGGCACCAGTATGCATGGCTGTGACTACTGCCCTCCCCCTCTTCCAGCATCAGGTGCCCCCTGTCCGATCTGCACAGGTTCCTGCCAGACCTACGCATGGGGCTGGTCCTGGTTGAACTAGCAGTTGAAGATGTACCCAGTTGTTCAACTGTGGTGGACGCGTGGCCTGCATTGCTGCCACCATCTCAGAGAGAACGTGCCGCACTGCTGCCAATTCGGCACAAATGTCCTTCGAGGATGATTCAATAGCTGATTTCAAGGATGCAGCACATTCCCGAACGTCATCCCTTGCACTCCCACATTCAGTTATGTGCTGGCCAGTAACAGGCCAGTGAGCTCCTGCTGGCGCCTCTGAATGTCCTGGATCCTCTCTTGGGTGGTTGGGGCTGCGGTGAATCTTTGAGGGTTTTCCAAAATACTATGTTCCCCGGGTACAATTGGCATGGAGTTGCAGGCCATGAATGCTGCATGGGGACAGTTGTGGGGAATGCAGGTGGCCTGTGGCGGGAGTTGCAACATGCAGCTGATCATCTTCCTCATCATCAGAGACTGCTGCTGTGGCAGCTGTCTCGCCCACTGTGCTGCTTGCAGCTGATGCAGTCCCTTCTGCCGCTGCCACTTGGATGCTGGTGGCTGTTGTGGACGCTGTAGTGGGGGCCATAGAACACATTGGTGCTGTGGCCTGTGGTGTTTTCTTGGCCTTCCGATGTGGTGCCGGTTGGCCTATGCCCCTTGAAGTGTAGGGGCGGTGTTGTCCCTCCTCGCCCCCTGGCGTTCTTACGTGGTGTGCCATCTTCCTCCCTGCTATCCTCGTCACCACTGTCTGAATGCGTGCCTGTGGGGGACCAATAGAGGGAGAGTGTTAATGATGGGTCTACAGGCATCGGGCATGCATTGGGGTGGCTTTGGGGTGGCTGCATTCATATGGAATGGCAGATGATTGACATTGGGGGAGTGACATACGGGTTGCTTGGCTTTTGGGTGGGTGATGCATGGAGGCGCCTGGCCTTACACATATGGGCTGCATTCTGCATGTGGACATGGTGATGCTCTGCACTGCCTGTAGTCAGTCTTGAACTCATGTGTCTGGTGAACCCTGCTCTACATCATTGCACTGTCAGTTCAGGTGGACATCATCGTGGTGGTATTGGCATTGTATCATTTGGAACACCTGCCTGCATCGGCCGACGATGGTGCTCCTCGCTCCATGTCCCCGACTCCGTGAATTGCCTCTGCCCCATGGTGGTGGCCATATCTCCTCCCATGGTTGTAATTTGATGGGGGACTCCGCACCTCCGCCTGTCGCCATCCCGGTTTGCGGAGAGTATGCTGCGCACGCGTAAACGCAGGTCATCCGAGCGCTTACGGCATTCTTTGGGTGTGCCGGGTGTGGTGCCAACGGCGCTGTCTTTCTGGCCGACCTCTGCCCAAATCTGCTTTTTGCGCTGCAGTGCTGGACGGGGCATCTTATTTGAGAAGACCTCATCTGCATGTTCCTGCAGTGTCTCCGCTTGTCACGTTTGATAGGAGCAAGCGGATTATCTACTATGTCTGATATATCAATGTCCACCTCCCCTTCCTCCTCACCTGTCTCTTCAGAGGAGGGTTCTCGTCTGGAGGTCTTGCTCTTGGGTCTTTTCTTCTTTGTGAAGAGATACGGCCGTCCGCGGGAAGAAGCCACCCTGATTCCCTGATAAACAGGGAAGCAGCCGCCCCCCGTCCCGCAGGAACCAATACGAGAGGAAAAAAACAGCAGCTTAAAAAAACCTCTCTACGGATGTTGCTGAAGCTGATTCCGTTCAGGACGCGATGACAAATGATGTCCGGACTTGCAGGTAGACGAGCAGGAGCAGCAGGTAACCTCGGAGATGAAAGTACAAGTTCCACAAGTTCCACAATGCAGCTGAGGACCGGAAACGTCCGGACTTGCAGCAAAGCTGGTGATGAGCAGGAGGCAGTGCAAAGGACCAGAGAAAAAGCAGGCACCTCGAAAGGACTGTAATGGAAGCACCGACAGGGACCAGGGAAGCGGTCCGGGAAAGAAGGCAGCAAGGAGGGGAGAAAACCAATACGGTACGGAAACAGTGCGGGAACCGTAAGGATGGGGAAACAGGGAAGGAGAAGAGAAGAGGAGCTAGCACGGAGGGAAAATCCGCGCGAGGAAAAGCGGAACAACAGGTACGGAGCAAAGGTAAGGAGTAGCACGGCAACAAAGCGAAAGGAAACAAAGTTGCAACGCACAGAGCCCAGAGAAGGGCGTGGCTAAATACGGAAAGGAGAAAACAAGTGTAAAGACTAGACCGTCAAACCAGGAAGTGAAAGAAAAAACACGGGACATTCTAATGGCGCCGTCAGCGCCAATCCTTCCATAGCCTCCAGAGACCACCAAAAGATGGCGACATGACAGTATGCCCCCCAAGGGACACCCCCCCAGCTTATCCGGGAACAGGCGGTGAAATCGTTGAACCAACGCCGGAGCGTGCACATGAGACACCGGTTCCCAGGAGTCCTCCGAGTGAGGATACCCCTTCCAATGGATCAAATATTCCAAACGACCCCGCGATAGCGGAAGTCATGAATGGAGGCCACCTCATACTCATCGGGAGGAACCACTGCGGGCACCGGGTCCCGTGGCAAAGGGCGATGGTAGGGATCTCCCTTGCATTCCCTCAGGAGAGAGGAATGAAAAACAGGATGGAGACGGTGCATATGCTTGGGCAACAGGAGGCGGAAGGCCACCGGGTTGATCCGGCGAAGTATAGGAAAAGGACCCAGGAAACGGGGAGACAGCTTAGAGGGGTGAAGTCAGTGAGGCAGATACTTAGTAGACAACCAGACCTTGGTGCCCCTCCGCCACGCTGGAACGGGCAAGCGCTTAGGATTGCAGTAAGATCGATACCGAAGACTGCTTGCCCGCAAACATCCGGCAGCGGACTTGTGGGCCTCCGAGATACTGGTAAGTAGTGCATCTACAGATGGGGTGGCAGAAGGAGGAAAGGAGAGAGAAGGAGTAAAGCTGGGATGTAAACCATAGGAACAAAAAAAAGGACTGAGACCAGTGGCACTGTGCTCGGCATTGTTATAGGCAAATTCTGCGGTGGCCAGCAGACTAACCCAATTATCCTGTTGGGCATTAGTGAAGCACCTAAGATACTGCTCCAGTGTGGCATTGGTCCTTTCCATCTGCCCGTTAGTCTGCGGGTGGAAGCCTGACGACAAGGCACGTTCAATCCCCAGTCTTTCACAAAGCTCCTTCCAGAACCTTGAAGTATACTGAGGACCTCTGTCGGAGATAATCTTGTCTGGAGTTCCATGCAAACGGAATATTTCTCTGGCAAATACAGCCGCCATCTCAGCGGCAGTGGGAAGACCGGCCAAGGGAGTGAAATGAGCCATCTTGGTGAAGCAGTCGACGGTAACCATGATGCATGAACAACCTTCCGAGGGCGACAGATCCACAATAAAATCCAGTCGAAATAAGGCTCCAAGGTCTCTTAGGAAGATCCTGCTGTTGGAGAAATCCAATTGACTTTTGAGTGCTATGTTTGGATCGACAGCATACTGGACATGACTTGACGTAGGATGAAACTTCTTTGACCATGCCGGGCCACCAGAACCTGCGACGGAGTAATTCCAGAGTGTTCTTAACACCTCTGTGACCCGACGTTGGGTCATCATGACACCACTTTAAAGCCGAATGACGGGTGAAAATATCTGGCAGGAATAATCGCTGTTGTTTAAAACATAAGCCATCCTGAATGGATATGTTCTTTGTGAGAGGGGAGCCAGAAAACATGCTGGTAGACTATGTGGCCTTGCAAACTTTTTCCAAAAAAGACTCCACCGTACAGATTACCTTGACATCAGGAAGCATGAGACTAGGGAATTCCTTCTGGGACATGCCTGGATAAGGCCTTCTTGAAAGGGCATCAGCTAGGATGTTCTTGGACCCTGGCAAGTAGGTCAACGTGAAATCAAATTGGGAGAAAAAGTGCGCCCAACGGGCCTGACGGGAGTTGACACATTCCATCTTCTGCAGAATCTTAAGATTCTTGTGGTCAGTTCTGATTTCAAAGGGGTAGTTAGCCCCTTGTAGGAGATGTCTCCACTCATCGCAGGCGGATTTCATGGCAAGGACTTTCTTTTCTATTACCGAATAGTGTGTCTGGCTGTCCTTCAACGTCTTGGACATGTAGGCAACAGGATATTCCAGACCCTCATGTTCCTGTAGAAGAGCTGCACCAAGAGCAGCAGAGGAGGCATCAGTTTCTACAATGAATCTTAAACCTTGATCTGGTTGATGAAGCACCGGAGCAGAGCAAAAATCCTCCTTCAGTTGTTGGAAAGCCAAGTTTGCCTCAGAAGACCAGACAAAAGGCATTGAAGACTTTTTTAACAGTTTTGTAATGGGAAGGACTCGATCCGAGAAACCTTGGATGAATTTGCGGTAAAAATTAGCAAGCCCTAGAAACCTTTGAACGTCCTTGATGGAATGGGGAGTGGGCCAATGCAGTATGGCGTCTATCTTAGCGGGATCCATTCGAATTCCCTCCGAGGACAGGATGAACCCAAGATAGTTTACTTCAGATTCTTGAAAGACGCACTTCTCCGCATTGACCTTAAGTAGGTTGTCTTGCAGTCTTTGGAGGACTTGGTGAAGGTGATTAGAGTGGAGTTGGGCGTCCTTAGAATAAACCAGGATATCATCAAGGTAGACAATAGCACAATGAAAAAGCAGATCAGAAAAAGTGCAGTCCATGAATCTTTTAAAAACAGATGGAGCGTTGACCAGACCAAAAGGCATGACGCAATACTCGTAGTGTCCGAAAGGAGTGCGAAAAGCAGTCTTTCATTCGTCGCCTGAGCGAATCCGCAAAAGGTGGTAGGCCCTTCTTAGATCGATTTTAGAAAAGATTGTAGCACCTTGAACTGCTTCCAGAATGTCTCCGATCAGCGGCATGGGATACCTATCCCTTAGCATGTCTTGGTTGAGGCCCCTGTAGTCGATACAAGGTCGAAGCTCGCTCGAACCTTTCTTCGGAACAAAAAAAAGTGAAGCCCCAGCGGGAGAGAATGATGGTCGGATCAGGCCATGATGTAAATTAGAATCCAAATATTCCTTGAGAGCCTTCTTTTCCTTGAGGGAAAGAGAAAACATTCGCCCAAAAGGAACAACAGCATTGGGCTGGAGAATGATTTGACAATCTTCTGGTCGATGAGGAGGTAGCTCCTGAGGGCCATCGTCCTTGAACACCTCCTGATAGCGGAGATAATCTTTGGGGATGCTATTAACCTTCAAAACATCCGACCTGGAGGCTAGATCTGGGAGAGCGTGGACAGTGGTATGCAGGGTCTGCGTAGAACAGGACTGACGACAAAATGTTGAAGTAAATGACAGCTGATTCTTTGTCCAATCAATGGTCGGGTTATGCTTCCGAAGCCAAGAAACCCCCAAGATCACAGGAAAATGTGCTGCTCGGATCAGGCCGAATTGAATGGTTTCGCTGTGATGGAGGATCTTCATCTGCATAGGAGTAGTGGTATGGGTAATGAGGCCCGAGCTCAGGGGTTTTCCATGCACTCCTTCCACCTTTTGGTCCTCATCTTTCTGCAAACGGCGAATGCCGACCTTGTCAGCCCAAACCAAATCCATAAAGCAACCTGCAGCGCCGCAGTCCAGTAGCGCCAGGACCTCATAGGACTGCTGAGAGATGAACAACTCGACTCCTACTACCATGAGGCGGTTGTCTTCTGTGGTATTCATGGGTGTTACTGATAAAGAAACAAAGGGACCAGGAAATCCCCCTCGGTAACTTGTCCCTACTAGTTCCGAGGAATGGAGTTTCCCGATCGTCGCGGTGGAACATCAGGACAGTCCCTAAGAATGTGCTGGTTGGATCCACAATACATACACAGGTTGTTCACCCTGCGTCTTCTTCTCTCTTCTGAGGTAAGTGGCCCTCGAGTAGTCCCAATCTGCATTGGTTCTTCTTTCGACTGACAGGTAGGGGAGGGGGAGGTAATCCCAGGATCAGCCATAGCAGGAAACCCACGCTGCTTCCGATGTTCCGACCGCCGCTCTGATAGGCGAAAATCCAGCTGTACCACCGTAGACCACAAGTCGGTTAACGTAGCGGGTCTGGTTACCCTTGCTAATTCGTCCTTAAGGTCTTCCCTCAATCATCGACAAAAAATGGTGTACTGGGCGTTCTCTTGCCAGCCTGCGTCAGCAGCCACCCGTTTGAAGCGGGAGATGTAGGACAGAAGATCTGAATTTCCCTGTCGAATATCAAGTAACTGTTCGCTGGCAACTACCGCAGTTTCTTGCCTTTCAAAGGTCAATTTGAACTGGGCGGTGAACCCGGCGTAATCGTGTAATAACGGGCTGGCACCGGTCACTAGTGGAGTAGCCCAGGAAAGAGCATTGCCCGTAAGATTAGAAATCAGGAAACCTATGCGGGCTGGATCTGAGGCATAGGTCTGGGGTCTGAAGGTGAAATAGATTATACAAGCCTCCATGAATTCTTTAAATCTATTAGGTGAACCATCATATTTGCCGCAGGATAAAGGCATGGGAGGTAGATCACTCCGGGACTGTTCGAAGCGATCGACTCGCTGTCTCAGAGTAGTGTTTTCGGCCTTCACAGCCTGTAATTCTAATGTCATATTCTGCATTGCTGTAAGCAGCTCTTGGGCCTGTTCCGGGGTAGTCATTGATATCTCCTTTTGGCGTTGCAAACTGTCACGTTTGATAGGAGCAAGCGGATTATCTACTATGTCTGATATATCAATGTCCACCTCCCCTTCCTCCTCACCTGTCTCTTCAGAGGAGGGTTCTCATATGGAGGTCTTGCTCTTGGGTCTTTTCTTCTTTGTGAAGAGATACGGCCGTCCGCGGGAAGAAGCCACCCTGATTCCCTGATAAACAGGGAAGCAGCCGTCCCCCGTCCCGCAGGAACCAATACGAGAGGAAAAAAGCAGCAGCTTAAAAAAACCTCTCTACGGATGTTGCTGAAGCTGATTCCGTTCAGGAAGCGATGACAAATGATGTCCGGACTTGCAGGTAGACGAGCAGGAGCAGCAGGTAACCTTGGAGATGAAAGTACAAGTTCCACAAGTTCCACAATGCAGCTGAGGACCGGAAACGTCCGGATTTACAGCAAAGCTGGTGATGAGCATGAAGCAGTGCAAAGGACCAGAGAAAAAGCAGGCACCTCGAAAGGACTGTAATGGAAGCACCGACAGGGACCAGGGAAGCGGTCCGGGAAAGAAGGCAGCAAGGAGGGGAGAAAACCAATATGGTATGGAAACGGTGCGGGAACCGTAAGGACGGGGAAACAGGGAAGGAGAAGAGAAGAGGAGCTAGCACGGAGGGAAAATCTGCACGAGGAAAAGCAGAACAACAGGTACGGAGCAAAGGTAAGGAGTAGCACGGCAACAAAGCAAAAGGAAACAAAGTTGCAACGCACAGAGCCCAGAGAAGGGCGTGGCTAAATACGGAAAGGAGAAAACAAGTGAAAAGACTAGACCGTCAAACCAGGAAGTGAAAGAAAAAACACGGGACATTCTAATGGCGCCGCCAGCGCCAAGCCTTCCATAGCCGCCAGCGACCACCAAAAGACGGCGGCATGACACCGCTAGCATGGTCAGCTCCTCTCTGGAGAAGCGCTCCTTGCGCAGGTGATCTCCCGTTTTCTTCACAGCTTTTGGCATGGTTAAATGCAAAAGGTAGTGGTGGAGGTGTGTAAGAGTTCTGGGGGTCAGATGACTTCTGGTTGTGGTGGATGGCAATGGATTGTGTTTTTAAAGATGGCCGCCGTGCTCTTTCCCGTTCTTGTGCGATGACGCTACTTCCGGTTCCGCTTATTAACAGTCACCGCTATTAGCGGTCACCGCTAATGCCGAAGGCTTGGATGCTGGAGGAGCTATTTCCACTACAGACGATGCTGGAAAGGGGGATTTTTCGGGGTTTTACGGCAAGGTGGTGAGGTCTTTACCGGCATGGCGCAATGCTCGCGCCCGCAAACTCGTAATGGGACACTTTTAGCTGTCTATTGCCAGCACAGACACAGTAATTGCGCCATGCCGGTAATGACCGGTACTTAGCGCCCGGGTCGTAATGAGGGCCAATGTTGCAGTGCTCATTCAAATCGCCAGCAAGCAGTATTTCGCCACCTGGATAGATAGCCACTCTTCTATTCTACAATTGAAATTTTCCAGGACTATCATCAAATTATTCTCTGAAGTCCAATATACATTAATTAAAAGTACATAGGCTACTTAATTTTCCCTCTTCACCTCCAACCCTATGACCAGTATTATATCCATAATCCTCCATTCTTCAACTTTGCGGATGTTTATGCCCATCTTAATGGCCACAGCCAGCCCCCCCTTTGACCTACCTTTCAACCCTTGATGGGCAAGTAAATTGATAAACCCGTAACCATCAAATATCAAATTCGCTTTAGTCAGTGTTTCTTGAAAAAAGATCAAATCGTATAGATGCAAATCCACACATAAGTCTCTGGGCCTCATTACACGGACAGCGGTAAACCATGAAGCTATTAGTGCCATGGTTCATGCCGGTAATTTACTGGTACCGCCTTGGTGGAAAGGGGAATTACCGCCCTATTGCAAGGTTGGGAAGGTGGTAATTTCTCCTTCCTCCATTGCCCTTCCCCATTCCCATTTTTGCCCCATAGGGCATAATGGGAATGGGGAAGGTGTCGTAAATCTCGCCCCGTCTCACCTGTGATCGGGATCTCCCTTGTTCGGCCGCAGGACTCTTCCTGTGGATGGTTCGGGTCTTGAATAGGCTCGCCCGAGCCTCGTCAGGTTGCAGGACGCGTTCAGAGTTCCGGGAAGTTCGTGGTTCCAGGGTATCCAGGATTAGCGATGAACGAGTAAGTAGGGGGGGAAATCCAGGAACAGGATAAAAGGCAAGGAAGGAAGTAAGAGGATCAATGGAAACCAAAGTAGAGAGGAAGCACACGTCGGGTCACTACCGAAGATAGCGTTGAGACGCGCGGACCCGCAGGGGCGTGACCAATTTATAGTACGTGCCACGACGTGAAAGCTAGTGCGTAGCACGGAGCTTGGTACGGCCATGTTGGGAGGAACAAGGAGTAAAAGCCCTTCGTGATAATGACCATGAGGTCCAGAAGGAGCAATTTCGCTGGGTCATGACAGCATGCCCCCTCCGAAGACTGGTTCCTCCAGGCTTGCCTGGGTGAATAAGATGGAATCTTCTGAGCAAACGAGGGGTCTTTAAATTAGAAACTGGTTCCCATGTTCTCTCGCTAGGGGGGTAGCCTTTCCACTCGACCAGATATTGTAGTCGACCCCTCCTATACCTGGAATCACATATCCTGGACACCTCATATTCCAACTGGTCGTCCACAACAACAGGTGTGGGTTTGAAGGGTTTTCGAGTAGAACTAACGTAGGGTTTCAACAGGGAAGTATGGAAGACTGGATGTATCTTCTTCCAGGAATCCGGGAGCTTAAGTCGGAAGGAGACAGGATTGATGATCTCCTTTATAGAAAATGGACCATAATAGCGAGGAGCTAATTTGTTTGGTCGTAGATGTCGAGGTAACATTTTCGAGGCTAACCAGACTTGATCGCCAACTGAATAGGAAGGTGATGGTCTTCTCTTAGAGTCCGCATATCTTTTGGTTCGAGTCTGGGCCTGTTCTAACTGATCCTTTGCCTCTCTTTGTAAGTCGATCAGCGTCTGAATCCAAGAGTCAAGGGTAGGTACAGGAGTAGATTCTGGAAGAACTGATGATAAAACAGACGGGTGATAACCTTGACTGCAATAGAAAGGGCTGATCTTGAGAGCTGAATGATCTATTGTAGGAGAATTCGGCTAAAGGTGTAAGGAGAGAACAATTGTCTTGAACCTTGGTGGCAAAACAACAAAGATATTGTTCCAGGGTTTGATTTACTTGTTCCGTTGCCCCATTGGTTTGTGGATGATAGCCTGAAGAAAGGGCACGTTTGATTCCTAGAACACGACAGAGATGTTTCCAGAATTGTGAAATATACTGAGGTCCCCGATCCGAAATAATCTTGGAAGGGAGGCCATGAAGACGAAAAATATGTTCCAGGAACATTCCAGCAAGTTCTGAGGAAGATGGTAGTTTATACAATGGTGTAAAATGAGCTAGATGAGTGAACAAGTCAATGGTTACCATGATGGTTGTATATCCTCGGGAAGGTGGTAATTCAACAATGAAGTCAGTGGCAATAACTTCCCAGGGTCTGGTTGGCAACGTAGGTTGTAGAAGCAGACCCGCCGGCCTCTGATTATCGTATTTGTTCTGACTACAAATAGCACAGGTCTTGATGTATTGAACTACACTGGACTTTATCCCTGGCCACCAGAACTGTCTTTGTATAAGACGGAAGGTGTTGGTTACTCCTCGATGGCCGGAGCGAAGAGTATCATGGCATAGATTCATTACCTTCTGTTGAAGTTCTTTTATTGGAATGACCACTGAATTGTTCTTGAATAAATATCCTTCCTTGATTGTCAGACGCCAGGGATTTTTCTTCGATATGTCCTTCCAGAGTTCAGATAATTGAGTCTGTGCTCTGATTTCTTCCAGGAGATTGATCGCTTGAGCTACAAAGATTGTGGGTGGAAACATTTTAGGATAGATCTTATCCTCCAAGGGAACGTAGTCGGGACGCCGAGAGAGGGCATCGGCAATCAAGTTTTGCGATGCAGGAACTTGTGAAATTTGAAATTGATATTGAGCAAAGAAGTAGACCCATCGAGCTTGTCTACTGTTCCTGCACTCCATGGATTGTAGGACCTGAAGATTTCGGTAATCAGTACGGACTTGAACTGGATATTTAGCACCCAGGAGTAAATGTCTCCATTCAGTGAAGGCATGACGAATAGCCAATAACTCCTTCTCCAGAACTGAGTAGTGAGTCTCGCTGGTGGTCAGGGTCCGTGAGAGATAAGCAATGGGATGTTCCAACTTATCATCGGATTCTTGTTTTAAAACTGCTCCTATGGCGTAATTGGAGGCATCAGTTTCCACTAGAAAAGGACGATTTATGTCAAGTTGGGCCAGGATGGGGGCCTGAGTGAATTCTTCTTTCAAGCGTTGGAATGCCTTGTCTTGTGGAATAAACCAGTTAAATGGAACGTCTTTCTTCAGGAGATTAACAATGGGTTGAACAATCTCGGAAAAGGTGGGAATAAATTTCCGGTAGAAGTTGGCAAGCTCCAGGAAGGATTGTATTTGCTTTACAGATGTTGGGGCGGGCCAAGCCAGTATGGCCTTCACCTTTGAAGGGTCCATACTAATTCCTTCTTAACTGAGGACAAATCCCAGATAGTGAACTGATGTAACATGAAACAAACATTTTTCTGGTTTGGCCAAAGGTTGATTTTCACGGAGACGTTGAAGTACTGCTTTTACATGTTCTTCATGTTTCAAGGAGTCCTTAGAGAAGATCAATATGTCATCCAAGTAGACGATAACATTGAGAAATAACATGTCAGAGAATACCCTATCCATAAAACGCTGGAAGACTGCGGGAGCATTAGTCAGACCAAAGGGCATGACTAGGTATTCAAAGTGACCAAAGGGTGTTCTAAAGGCTGTTTTCCATTCGTCTCCTTCCCAGATACGGATCAAATGGTAAGCACCTCGGAGATCCAGTTTCGTGAATATCACTGCACCTCTCACAGCTTCAAGGATATCCGAGATCAGGGGTAGTGGGTATCTGTCTTTCAGGGTGTATTGATTTAGGCCCCGATAGTCCAGGCAAGGTCTGAGATCTTTGGTATCCTTTTTTGGAACGAAGAACAATGAAGCACCAGCTGGTGATTTTGAAGGTTTTATGGTGCCGTTCTCAAGATTAGTGTCTAGGTATTCCCGGAGGGCTCGCTTTTCGGGTTCTGAAAGGATAAACATCCTGCCAAAGGGAATCACTGCTGAGGGTTCAGTATCTATGGCACAGTCTTCGGGTCTATGTGGAGGTAAGGCTTGAACAATGGCAGTAGAGAATACATCAGCATACCCTTGATAGATCTCTGGAACTTGTACAATATTGGAAACCATGAGTGGTTTCTCTGGACACCTTGGTAGACTTATAGGAGCTGTGACTGAGGTATCCAGGTTTAAACAATGGTTCATACAGAACTCCGAGCCCAGGAATAAGGATCCGGCCGTCCAGTTAATATATGGATTGTGCTTTTGTAACCAGGGCATGCCCAGAACCAAGGGGTAATGGGCTGATTTTATAATGTCAAACACAATCCTTTCTTGATGATGATTTATGGAAAGATGGATCTCCCTTGTTTGCAGACTTATGGGTCCTGAGGAAAGAGGTCTTCCGCCAATTGCTTCCACTGGCTGTGAAAAACTTCTTGCTTCATATGGAATGTTATGACTTCTGACCCAATCTTGATCATTGAAGACTCCCATTGCTCCGCAATCCACCAAGGCCAGTATGGGGTTGACCTTGTCCATGAATGGCGATAAAAAGGCCTGTAATATCACCAATTTGTTTTGTCCAGGAGAGTTCAAGGATGGAATTGATGGGGAGCAAACATCGCTCTCCCGAAACCTTGCTCCATTTAGGATCGGGAGCTGGCGTTTCCCGAGCGTCGGGGAGGAGCCAGAGGACACTCTTTAACTAAATGTTTATCTGAGGCACAATACATGCATAAGCCTGTGTGTATCCTTCTTAACCTTTCCTGCGGGGAAATTGGTCCACGAAAGGCTCCAAGTTGCTTGGGTTCAGAATCAGTGCTCGGATTCTTGGCAGATTCGGTCCTTGTAGTATTCTCTGGGGAGTTTCTTTGAATTGAGACTTTATTCTTTTTCTTTTCGGCCTTTCTTTCTTGGATTCTGAAGTCTATTTGCATATACAAGTCCAGGAGGGCCTGGAATGAACTAAGACGTGCCACTCTGGCTAATTCGTCCTTAATCTCTTCATTTAGACCTCTGCGAAACAAGGTAAAACTGGCTTACAGGGGCCAGTCCGCCACTTTGGCTAGCTGTTTGAATCTGGTAACATAAGTCAACATGTCTTGGGATCCTTGTTGGAAGTCAAGTAACTTCTCTTGAGCACCGTGGACCAGCTCTGGACGTTCGAACATGGTCTTGAGTTCCGCGATGAACCCTTCATAATCATCCAGGAGAGCATCCCCTGAATTGAGTAAAGGAGTGGCCCATGTAAGGGCATTACCGGAAAGATGCGATATTATGAAGCCCACCTTAGACCTAGGAGTTGAGAAATAGTAGGGCTTGAAGGTAAAATGTACCAAACAAGAATCCAGGAATCCACGTAAGGTCTTTGTTGAACCGTCATATTTATCAACCACTCCTCCCAATAATACGCTGTCCTTGTTCGCGGAGTCACGTGACAAGACAAGCTGTTTTAGCGCCGCATTCTCGGCTTTTAAATTCTGCATCTCTGTGGAAAGTTCTTGCATTCCGCGCATCAGGTCCTGAATAGCATTCTCCATGGTAGAATCCGTATTGATCGTTTGGCGTCTCAAACTGTCGTAAATCTCCCCCCGTCTCACCTGTGATCGGGATCTCCCTTGTTCGGCCGCAGGACTCTTCCTGTGGATGGTTCGGGTCTTGAATAGGCTCGCCTGAGCCTTGTCAGGTTGCAGGACGCGTTCAGAGTTCCGGGAAGTTTGTGGTTCCAGGGTATCCAGGATTAGCGATGAACGAGTAAGTAGGGGGGGGGAATCCAGGAACAGGATAAAAGGCAAGGAAGGAAGTAAGAGGATCAAAGGAAACCAAAGTAGAGAGTAAGCACACGTCGGGTCACTACCGAAGATAGCGTTGAGACGTGCGGACCCGCAGGGGCGTGACCAATTTATAGTACGTGCCACGACGTGAAAGCTAGTGCGTAGCACGGAGCTTGGTTCGGCCATGTTGGGAGGAACAAGGAGTACAAGCCATTCGTGATAATGACCATGAAGTCCAGAAGGGGCAATTTCGCCTGGTCATGACAGCAGGTGCTAATTACGGCACCGCAAATTGCGGTACCGTAATTAGCTCCCTGGTCCCTTTGCGGCTTGGTTTTTAACACCTGCAAAAAGCAGGCGTTAAATTCTCCAACCCGCAAAGGGACCTCGTAGTAAGGCGGTAAGGGTTTACTGGTACCTGTAAAATACCGGTACCGGTAAACCCTTACCACCTACCGTGTAATGAGGCCCTCTGTCTCCATTGGACAATAAATTCCTGAATCCTCTAATATTCCATGTAAGAAAAGAGAGGAACTGCTTCTTGCTAAAGTGGCTGACTGAGTGCTTTAAGCTGAGCTATCAAGTCTTTTAATGGTAATGCCAGCCATCGCCAATTGGGTACTTCATTGAAAGCATCTCCCTGAGCATGACTGACCTGCTTTCCTGAATCCCTCCCTGTACTTTCTGGGTTCTCCCTCATACCCACCTCTGGGTATATAGTCATCACATTCTTGAAAATTGCAATGTCATACCCATATTTCTGCAGGTTAGCTGATTCTTTTAACAAAATGTTGTGTACCAGAGTTGAGTGGATAAAAAATCTCACATAATCATAACGCATGGGATGAATAAAGTCCACCAATTGAATGTCCGCAGAAGTGATCAGACGAAGCGCCAGAACCTCATCAATGAGGGCCAAAATACCCATTCTATGAAGGGAATCCAGACCACCTTCATCAAAAAGATAATTCAAAATGAGTCTAGGTGCCTCAGGGTGTACTGGCTCATGCAGCTTAAATGGTTGCACCTGTGTCGTTATGACATAGCCTCGATTTTGCTTTTTTCCCTTTACTACTAACCAGGTCTGCTACCCGACCTTCAGATTTCCTCCCCAGGTATACCCCTTCTGTATTTATAGGGCACTCTGGTATTCATTGTGGACTCTTTTGCGCCAATTGGGTTCTACCAGATTCCTCATTTTCTACAAATTCACCAAAATGTTTCTCGGCCAAAAGATTCCTTACTATATTTCTTTCTTCACTATAGTTCTGACATAACTGGAGCCTTCGATGATTCCTCCCTACCCCCCGGGATAAGTCCCATCACTACCCCTTCCTATTGACCAGGCAAGCCCCTCAGATTTTTCTCCATATTACACTCTTCAATACGCTTTCCTCCATAGACATTGCCTGGATCTTCTACAGATGCAGGAGCTGGTGAAAGATCGTTATCCATATTACAAATGTTTTCATTACTTGTATTTTTACTAATATAGTGAGTCCTAGGTAACTCAGTCTGGGGCATTACGGCTTGGTTGAAAATATCATATGTTCGTTTAGTAGTTGCCGCAATGTTCTTCTTCTTCGTTGTAATACAAACTTCCCTCTGTTTTTGTATCAAAACATCTGTCAATCTAGCATCAGAACTTACATACTCATTTTGCCCATTAGACATTGTCACGGATTGACCGAGGGCTAACTATTAGTTCTTTCATAATAGAAGCTTTCAGTCCTTCCAGAGTATCAATCAGAGAATTTCGGCAACTACCGTTCCATTTAACAGGTGATCAGGAGAAGAAAAAGCTGACACTCAGGAGCACAGCTGCAGAGGTCTCCTTCCAGCCAACAGCACTCTCTGGCACTCCCTTGGTTTCAAAGTTCAAACACTCATCTGCCGTACAACTCCACTTGCGTTGGTTATCACACACGTTTCAAACAATGTTCGTTTCAGCACTCGCCAAACAATGTTGCCACTTGCAACCTTGGCTTCAACACAGACCGGTCCTATATCAGTCTCCCCAACTCACCGGCTGTGTTGATTTCACTGACGCTGCTTTGTTGTTGGAGCCAAGGACAGTACCACGGAAGCTACTGATTCTCCCCACCTAGATTATACGGCGCAGGAGACCCCTGAGTACCTTTGACACACATTACAGGATTCTTCACTTGGGTTTCCTGGTCTTAAGTTTTCTATTCTCGAGGTTTCATGAAAGTAATCGCGCCTTGTGGAAAAGGTCAAGGGAACTTCCCTCCTTGCAACCCCCTTCTGTTTTGCCGTCTTTCTCCTCTTGTTAAACTGCCATCTTAGAACTGCTGTTTCCTCGTGTGCTTTGCCTTGCTCAGAGTGGGCTCTTGTGCTCTGCCTTTTATCCACGTGTCAAAGTGTAATGGAAGTCAGGTGTGTGTGATAGTCAGTAATTGCTTGACCTTGTCTGACCTTTGTAATGGGACACGTCAGGTATATGGTTCGGGTGTTGGTCCATTTTCTCTCATAGCAGGTTGTCCATGAGTAAGGATTTGTGTTGTAAAGGGGGGGGGGGTTGAGTTCCTAAATATCCTACCGGATAGGATGTTACAGGGAAGGGGATACCACATCTCGCCATCCAGTGTCCCACTCCCACTCCCCGAAGTCCCCTCACCCAGGTGATCCTCCCTCACTGGTCCACCCCCAGAAGCTGGATCCAAAAGCGATGGCCGTGTCCTGGCCACCTGGATGATAGGTCCCTAGGGGTTAGTGGGTGAGACACCTTCTGGTTTCTCACAGTCCATGATGCACAGTTGAGGATAGATTATTAGTTAATATCAGCTGGATTGGTGTCACAGGTTCAGGGATGTTCGATCCTTCCAAGCACTCTATCTGATCACTCACCGGTCAAGCTGTCTGTGATGTGGGAATGCCCCACTACACCTCAACAACTATGGAAGATATCTCCCACAATACTAATAGATGGTGGTGCACAGTCGTCTTTAGAGGAAAAGATTGAAGTTTTTTTTAAAGACATTAGGGTTCAGTCCCTAGGTACGCCACAGTGTGGGAAGCATTCAAGGTATGGTTATGGAGGGGGGAAATTATGTCTATGACCACAGGGATGTTAAAGGAGATTCAGCAGGAATTACAGGAGGCTGAAATACAATTGAGGTGAATCGAGAATGGCTATGGGGCTTCCAATGATAGGGCATTGTTGGGATTAATTAAAGTGAACCTGTTGAATTTTAGGGAACTGACAGATAAGGAAGTCAGGTGCATGGCAAGACCGGCTCAGGCACTCAGATACGGGGAAGCAGATAGGCCAGACTGCCTCTTTGTTGGAGCGGTGCAGAGTGAGAGGGGAATGCTGCACATCACTGGAATCAAGGGGCGGACGGGGGAAATGGTAACCGCTGGGGGGAAAATTATTGAGGACTTCCGGCATTTTTATGCAGCTCTCTATACCAATTCTGATAGGTGTATGGATGAGGAAATGGACAACTACCTAGGGAACTTCAGTCTCCCATGCCTACCTGTGGAGGCACTCTTGGCTCTGGATCAGCCGGTCACAGTGCAGAAAGTAACTGCAGTGATTGCATCGCTGGCATCTGAGAAGTCCCTGGTATCTGATGGGTTTGGTATCGAATTGTATAAAGAGCTCCAGCTGGTGCTGGCATCGCGATTGTTGCGGCTGTGGAAGGAATCATTGGAACCTGGCTGACTGCCGCCATCGCTCTCCGAGACTATAATCTCTGTATTGTTGAAGCTGGGTAGGCCCTCACATGAACTAGCCTCGTACAGGCCATTGTAGCTGATTAATGCAGACGTGAAAATATTTGCAAGAATTCTGGCCACTGGACTGTTACCATACATGTCATTGCTGATGCATCCGGATCAGTTGAGATTTATTCTGGAAAAATCCACTGCACTTAATTTATGATGGCTTTTCTGTATCATATCGCAGATAGAACCCAGGGGCCAGGGCGGACTCAGCCTCTTTAGACGCTGAGAAGGCCTTTGATTTAATGTCTTGGAAATTCCTGTTTGGAGTCCTACGGCGCCTGAGGTTTGGGGACTACTCCATTAGTAGCATACAGCTGCTGTATGCTGTCCCGATTCCCAAGGTTCGCACCAATGACACGTTACAGTGGGCCTTTCGGATGGGGCCTGGGATGCGACAGAGATGCCCCCTGTGCCCCCTGTTGTTTGGCATAACAATAGAACCTCTTGCACGGCTGATGAGGGAGAGACATCGGTACAGAGGAATCCATATGGCGGGCCCACCACAAGTTCTTTCGTTATACGTAGATGACACGCTGTTAAACATTCGGTCGGTGCTACATTGTAGCACTCCAATGCTCGGTGCATCACTCCTGGCGCCTGATAGTACCAGTGGCTGGCACATTGCGCTTGCGCCACTATATAGTATAGTTAGAAGTCAGGCGCTGCCAAACCCCCCAGATCCCCACACATATTCCATGGCCAGGGACCAGAGTTTAGCAAAGACTAAAGGCCCAGGCAGCTTAACGGCCCAGCTCCACCTGGGCTCCAAAGGTCCTCTGGGACTTCAGCCGGCATCCTGGCTTCCTCTCAGGTCCTTTTACGGCTGCTTTCTCATGTGAAGGGTCCCCTGCTGGTCTCTCCCACACAGGCCTTCCTGTTACTCCCCTTGCTGCTCCTTCAGTCTCTCTTCATACACCTGCAACCACTAGACAGGTTGCAGGTGTGGACTCTCAATTGAGCTTGTCTGACTATAATTAAAGGGACATGCGTGACCTTTAAAGCACTCTACAGGCATCTTCTTAATCCCAGTACTACAGTTGTGAAATGAGGTTTCAACGTTCATCAATCCTAGTCACCTCTTCCTCTTCCCAGTACTGTCAGAGGTAAAATGTGGGGGAAAGGGAGAAGTTTTACAATAGCCTATAAAGGCTGGGGAAGGGTTAGGTTGCCAATCCTTATTTCTAAATACAAAGGGCCTCATTACGAGTATGGCGGTAGCCATGCCCTTAATAAGGGCATGGCTGCCTCCATACCGGGCTCCAGTACCGGATTCCTCCAATGAGGATTTACCGGGCTATTCCAACCTTGGAGGACCCGGTAAGTCCTCATTGGAAAAACCCATCCCCATTCCCATTTGAGCCCCCATAGGGCTCAATGGGAATGGGGAGGGAGCTAATAACGGGCCCGTTAACAACGGGCCCGTTATTAGCTCCCTGGACCCCTCGTGGGACCCGCTAAGGACGTCTGGTTTTACCAGGCGTCCTTACCGGGTTCCGCAAAGGGAACCTCGTAATAGGGCGTCCCGTAATGAAGGGTGCCGGTCCCGTACCGGCACCCTTCTTTACCGGAGCGCCTGCCTCGTAATGAGGCCCAAAAGGTGTGGGAAACAGTGTTACAAAAAGAAAGAAGTGTTCACAAAATGATATATCAGGATGTTCAGGCCATTGGCCTCCATTCCCCACGTTTTCAGCATGGGACAAGGCGGTACACTCGAGTTTAGCAGTCTCTGGCTTCTCTAGCATGAGGATACAGTTCAATCATTAGCATCAGGACCTTCTTTGCCCAAGTCTCTTTCCCTTTCCAAGTCTCCTCGTTCAGAGGGCCTCATGTAACAAAACAAACAATAAGTTCCTTTCTTTTCTCAGATTTTCACAAGTACTCAATTTCTCAGGCGATTCACTGTTCACCTCGGATCCCCTTCAGCCAGGCTCAGATCCGCTCAACACAATGTTCGTAGATTATTTATGCATCCCATTTCTCGTAGGATATTCTTTCTCGGGTGACTCACGGTTCACCCTGGATCCCCCTCAGCCGGGCTTAGATCCCGGATCCCCCTCAGTTGGGCTAAGATCCTTTTAACATAATGTTCAATTAGTCTCATCTGCCGCGGTGATCATTGTGCCCTTCACCCTTGTGACAGTGAGGGGGACCGGGAGCAAATTGGCAGTCCTCTTTCCTTCTCTGAGTTTGCCGTACTATTACTATGTCACCTTCCTTGAAGTTAAGCGCTCAAGCCCCTCTACGCTCATCCGCTGCCATCTTAATTTTTTTTTTTCTTCAGCGTCTCTGGTTTGGACCTCCCTCTCCTCCGGTATGGTGTTATCCTCCGGGAGTCCCTGCGCCAGCCATGTCGGTACCTTGCGACCGAACAAGAGATCTGTTACGCTCACCTGACTCCCACGGAGGCGCTGGCCAGGATCGTGCTGCTGTGACCTCTTCTAAGGTGTTGCGCGGGGTTCAGAAGATGGACTGGACCGGACTCCCAACTCCTGCTTGTCCGGCTTGCAAAAGTATCCTTCTGTAGGCGAGAATAAGGGATTAACTGTCTGCGGGGAATGCTACCAGCCTCCCCCTTTCCCCTCTCACCCTCCTCGAAACCCTTCAGTGCTTCCCGTGGCGTCTCACCTTAGGGTCTTGAAGGGCGAGCTCTCCTTCCTGCTTCTGATGCAGGGGCGCGTTGGTATCCAGTTACTTCACTGGATTCTTGGTTTTATGAGAACCAAACTTGCTTGGCTTCCAGGTAAGTTCCTTGAAAGGTTCCCCTTTTGTCCTTGCATCAATATGCTAATGTCAATGTCTTTTTCCCCATAGGGGCCGGGGTACGGAATGCCGGGGAAAAGGCACCGACCCGAGATGCAATCCCTGTAGAAATCAGGTAAGTCTTGAGGAGCGTTTTTGGGTAATGTCTTTTAATTCGCTCATTGACGCTAATGTCTTTTTCCCCATAGGGGCCGGGGTCCGGAAACACCTGGATGTGGCGCGGACCCGAAATGAAGAGGGAATGACCCAACAGGTAAGTCTTAACATGGAGGTTTAGGTTTCCTCATTCCCTTCTCTCTCTCACCTTTGCTCTTGTCTTTTTCTCCCTAGGCGTGGAAGCGTGGCTGCGAATCCGGGTGATCGCTGCTGAACATGGAGGCGCCCTGTGAAGGTGAGTGGAATGCGGCGCTGCGGCTGTCGATGCGATGTGCTTTTAAATTAAGTGTCTTCCTTTGCAGGATCGTCGGCGAGCTGACTCCGGAATGCAGATCTTGCAGGTAAAGTCTTTTCCTTCTCCTATTCTCTCTTTCTCTTCCTTTGTAGGTGATCAGGATGCTGGCAGGCGTGGCAGAAGTCCGAATGCAGGAGCAAACACAGTGAGCGTCCAGCTGCTAGATGCAGAACAACGCGAAGCATGTGCTGCTCTTCGGGTGTGGTTTAAATAGCCTGTAAAGTAGTTCCAGGTATGTATCCTTCCACTCAGGTATGTATTCTTCCTTAGGCCACACCCGAGTGATAAAGTAGTCCCATTCAGTCCTCAAGAGGGCCAGGATGTAGCAGCACGGTCTGCTTCAGGTAAGTGCACATTAAAACACTTACACACATGTCTTGCTTTATGAGCCTGGTGCCTAAGGCGCCAGGACTGGGGTCCAGAATGAGCCTGGCGCTGAAGGGGCCAGGACTGTGTCCAAAAGGCCTCAACTTGGGCCCGCTGAGACGTCCTTGGGGAAAATGATGTCTGCCTCTGGGGTTGCTGGGCTGAGCCTGGCTCCTTGGAGGTAGGCATCATGACAGTACCCCCCCACAAGGCCCCTCCCAAGGTTGTTTCCTCCGGGGGTTTTGGCTTGTTCGGGAATCTACGGTGGAACCTTCGTATTAATCGAGGTGCGTGAATATGGTTACTAGGCTCCCACGATCTCTCATGAGGTCCATAACCCTTCCAGTCAACAAGATAGAAGAGTTTTGACTTTAACATTTTGGAGTCTAAAATGTCTTTCACTTCGAATTCTAATTCCCCATCAATTTGAATAGGATCTGGAGGCTTGGACAGTCGGGTTCCTGGTTGTACCGGTTTCAAAAGTGATGCGTGAAAAACGGGATGAATACGCATGTTGGAAGGCAAATCCAGTTTAAAGGCCACTGGGTTGATTATGGCTTTGATGGGGTAAGGCCCAATGAATCTGGGATTGAAAGTTCGTGGGCCCTTGAGAGATAAATGTCTAGTTGCTAGCCAAACCTGGTCTCCTACTTGGTAAGGAGGTGTTTTACTTCGGTGCAAATCAGCGTTTTCTTTGTACTTTTTCTTGGCTTGCTGTAAATGAGTTGTAGCTTCTTTGAAGGCTCGGTTTATTGTGGAATGCAGATGATTTACTGCGGGCATTTCCAGGGTCAGAGGTGGATCTAGGTCAGAGGTTCGATGATGGTGACCATACAAAGTATAAAAAGGAGTTTGACCGGTTCCAGAATGCATAGAATTGTTGTATGCATATTCTGCGATCCAAAGAATGTCTTTCCAATTGTACTCGGATTGGTGCAACATGCACCGAAGATATTGCTCGAGAGTCTGATTTGTCCTCTCGGTTTGTCCATCAGTGTGGGGGTGGTGGCTGGTGGATAATCGCACATCTATTTGTGCTAGTTGGCAACACTTCCTCCAAAAATGGGAAATGAATTGACTTCCACGATCTGAGACTAGTACGGAAGGGAAACCATGTATTCGAACTATATTCTCCAGGAATTCCTTGGCCAGGATGGAAGCTGAAGGCAATCCTTTTAGAGGGATAAAGTGGGCCATTTTGGAGAACAGATCCACGATTACTAGGATAGTGTTGTAACCACCACACGGAGGCAGGTCCGTAATGAAGTCCATAGACAAGGTGTGCCAAGGTGCCGGTGGAATCTCCAAGGGTTGAAGTAGGCCGGCTGGCCTGTTCCTTTGACCTTTATTTTGGGCGCAAACTCCGCAAGACATCACAAAAGACTTTATGGCTTTTCTCCAAGAAGGCCACCAGAATTGGCGTTTGATCTTTTCTTCCGTTTTAGCGATACCAGGGTGTCCTTCCATTAACGGTTCAAGATAATGAGCAATAACTAGTTCTTGCAATTCCTTACTTGGCAGAAATAACCGCTCTTGGAAGTACGGTAAGTTATCCTTAACGGTGAAGTGGGGACCCTTTTGAGTCCATTCCAGTAAGGCTGAAGGGTCAAAAAGTAGTTTGACTCGAGTTTCAACGTCCTCGATGGTTTGCAATGAAGTCAAACCTAAGATTCTTTGTTCAGGTATTATCGGCACAGGTTCTAAATACGAATTGGGTTCTTCCATGCCAATTCGGGATAAGGCGTCCGCTTTGCCATTCTTGCAGCCAGGGCGATAGGTAATTACAAAATCAAATTCTGCAAAGAATAAAGCCCATCAGAGTTGTCGTGAAGATTGGGCTTTGGCCGTCTTTAAATACTGCAAATTTCTGTGATCCGTAATTACAGTGATGGTGTGTCTTGCACCGAGGAGGTAATGACGCCAAGCCTTAAAAGCAGATTTAATGGCCAGTAACTCTTTGTCGGTAATTGCATAATTAATTTCAGGAGCTGAGAATTTCCTGGACCAAAAGGCTACAGGGTGTAGCTGGTTAGTTTTCGGATCCCTTTGCGACAGGACAGCTCCCATGGCTAAACTGGATGCGTCAGTTTCAACAATATACGGGAGATGAGGACGCGGGTGCTTCAACACAGGTGCGGAAGTGAATTTGGTCTTTAGGTCTTGAAAGGCTTGTTCGGCCTCTGGAGTCCATTCAAAATGTTTATTCTTACTTAAAAGAGCAGTAATGGGTTGGACTATTCGTGAAAACTCCGGGATGAATCTTCGATAGAAGTTGGCAAAGCCAAGCATACTCTGAACCCCTTTCACTGAACCGGGAGATGGCCATTTGAGGATGGCGTCCACCTTTCGTGAATCCATTCGAATTCCTTTAGGAGTCAGAACAAATCCGAGGAATTCAACCTCAGTGGTATGAAAGACACACTTTTCCAGCTTGGCAAATAGTTTGTGCTGGCGCAATTTCTCTAGAACTGCTCGAACATGTTTTCGATGATCTGACTCAGAAGATGAGTACACCAGGATGTCGTCGATGTATACGACGACACAAACATCTATAAGTTCTCGCAGAACATCATTCATGAAGAATTGAAAAGCTGCAGGCGCGTTGCACAAACCGAAGGGCATAACCTGATATTCGAAGAGCCCGTATTTGGTGCGGAAAGCTGTCTTCCACTCGTCACCTTCTTTTATTCGCACTAGGTGATAAGCTCCCCGGAGATCTAACTTGGTGTATATACGAGCATCTTTTACTTGATCGAGAAGTTCAGGGATCAGAGGCAGGGGATAACGATTCTTTATCGTTATCTGATTTAAAGCGCGGTAGTCAATACAAGTTCTAAGGTCTCCTTCTTTTTTAGGCACGAAGAACAAAGCGGAAGAGACCGGGGACTTTGATGGGCGAATAAAGCCATTGGCAAGGTACTGATCCAAATACTGACGCAAATGCTGGTTTTCAGGTTCAGTGAGAGCGTAAATCCTACTACACGGCGGTTGAGCATTGGGAACTAGATCGATCTGGCAATCGTAAGAACGATGAGGGGGTAGCGTGTTAGCCTGTTCTTTCTGAAAAACGTCCTGGTATTCAAGGTATTCTGCCGGTAGTTGAACAGTGGCGGGGGTTACTGTGGCTAAACCAATAGCTGGATTTCTAGGATAACAAGAGGGACCACAATCTGGAAAAGTTATTCTCTTTGCTCGCCAGTCTATTCGAGGATTGTGTGTTTCTGACCAAGGAATTCCGAGGATTACTTGAAATTGTGGAGCCTTGATTATATCAAACACTATTGCTTCCCGATGTCCATCCTGACTCACAAGTGTCACTTCTGTGGTGGAATGCGTTACCGGCCCAGAGGCTATTTCGGTACCATCAACCGTAGTAATGACATCCTGGTTTATTTTTGGATGGAGAGGAAGGTTCATCCTGGAGGCCAATTCGCGGTCCACGTAGTTTCCGATAGCTCCAATGTCGACGTATGCTTTGATGGCATGCAACCGTTGGGGCTTTTTTGGATCCACGAGCACCATTGGCAAGACAAAATGCGAGGTCAGAGAGTTCGTTTTCAAGCTCGGCAAGCGGACCTCTACGCTTGTCGAGCCAGGTCGTTTCCCGAAACAGGTTCCATTAAGTTGTTGTCAGAGGCACCAACCACCTTCCTAGGTGGTTTTACTGGACAATCACGAAGAAAGTGACCGGAAGCCCCGCAATAGAGGCATAGTTGCTTTTGTCGCCTTCTCTCACGTTCCTTCTGAGTTAACGGCCCCTTAACTCCCCCTATTTGCATAGGTTCCGAAGCTTCGGTATTCCTGGGGTTTACGAGGGTTCTGATCGGTACTCGGGTTTCAAACTTGGACCGATCTGCTTTCCTATTCTGAAGTCTGTGGTCCAGTTGTACCACAAAGTCAATATATTCTGCGCAGCCTTGGGGTGGATTCACTACTTGGGCCAGAATGTCTTTTAGCTCTCCGTGCAGACCCCGGTGAAATAAAGTGATCCTTTTATTTTCAGGCCATCCGGTTTCCACCACCAGTCTGTTAAAGGAGGCTATATAAGACAAAAGATCTTGACTACCTTGTCGTAGAGATAGCAGTTCGTTGTCAAGGGCCTGTCCCTGCGAGTGTCGAGCGAACAACCTTTCCATGCTGGCCTGAAAGCCCTGAAAATCCTGGAGAATTGGATTGTTCTGGTTCACCAAGGGAACAGACCAATCAGCAGCACAGCCACTTAGGTACGATAACACGAAGGCCACTTTGGTCCCATCATCAGGGAAGGCTCCTGGTCTGCATATAAAATGTAAGCGACATTGGTTCATAAAAATGGCATATTTCTTTGGGTCCCCCACAAAACGTTCAGGCGGTGCTAAAGGCATGGATCCCGGCAGATTGATCTGAACAGGGTTACTCGAACTCAACGAAGTGGAAATTCCCCCGAGACTAGGTAAAGGAATTTGTCCAGCCTGACTCTGTAGCAATCATTTGGCCAGGTCATCAGTTTGTTCCTTGGAGAGAATGAGTTCTCTTTTGAGGGCATTAGTCTCTTGGCGAGCTGAGTGTACCTCTGCCCTTAATTCCCCCAACAGCTGGGCCAGCTGGTCTGTCTCAGAAGTCTCCATAGCGCCTGGGTGGGAAATTGTGGGTAGGCTTCGCGTTCTGTTACGCTCACCTGACTCCCACGGAGGCGCTGGCCAGGATCGTGCTGCTGTGACCTCTTCTAAGGTGTTGCGCGGGGTTCAGAAGATGGACTGGACCGGACTCCCAACTCCTGCTTGTCCGGCTTGCAAAAGTATCCTTCTGTAGGCGAGAATAAGGGATTAACTGTCTGCGGGGAATGCTACCAGCCTCCCCCATTCCCCTCTCACCCTCCTCGAAACCCTTCAGTGCTTCCCGTGGCGTCTCACCTTAGGGTCTTGAAGGGCGCGCTCTCCTTCCTGCTTCTGATGCAGGGGCGCGTTGGTATCCAGTTACTTCACTGGATTCTTGGTTTTATGAGAACCAAACTTGCTTGGCTTCCAGGTAAGTTCCTTGAAAGGTTCCCCTTTTGTCCTTGCATCAATATGCTAATGTCAATATCTTTTTCCCCATAGGGGCCGGGGTACGGAATGCCGAGGAAAAGGCACCGACCCGAGATGCAATCCCTGTAGAAATCAGGTAAGTCTTGATGAGCGTTTTTGGGTAATGTCTTTTAATTCGCTCATTGACGCTAATGTCTTTTTCCCCATAGGGGCCGGGGTCCGGAAACACCTGGATACGGTGCGGACCCGAAATGAAGAGGGAATGACCCAACAGGTAAGTCTTAACATGGAGGTTTAGGTTTCCTCATTCCCTTCTCTCTCTCACCTTTGCTCTTGTCTTTTTCTCCCTAGGCGTGGAAGCGTGGCTGCGAATCCGGGTGATCGCTGCTGAACATGGAGGCGCCCTGTGAAGGTGAGTGGAATGCGGCGCTGCGGCTGTCGATGCGATGTGCTTTTAAATTAAGTGTCTTCCTTTGCAGGATCGTCGGCGAGCTGACTCCGGAATGCAGATCTTGCAGGTAAAGTCTTTTCCTTCTCCTATTCTCTCTTTCTCTTCCTTTGTAGGTGATCAGGATGCTGGCAGGCGTGGCAGAAGTCCGAACGCAGGAGCAAACACGGTGAGCGTCCAGCTGCTAGATGCAGAACAACGCGAAGCATGTGCTGCTCTTCGGGTGTGGTTTAAATAGCCTGTAAAGTAGTTCCAGGTATGTATCCTTCCACTCAGGTATGTATTCTTCCTCAGGCCACACCCGAGTGATAAAGTAGTCCCATTCAGTCCTCAAGAGGGCCGGGATGTAGCAGCACGGTCTGCTTCAGGTAAGTGCACATTAAAACACTTACACACATGTCTTGCTTTATGAGCCTGGTGCCTAAGGCGCCAGGACTGGGGTCCAGAATGAGCCTGGCGCCGAAGGCACCAGGACTGCGTCCAAAAGGCCCCAACTTGGGCCCGCTGAGACGTCCTTGGGGAAAATGATGTCTGCCTCTGGGGTTGCTGGGCTGGGCCTGGCTCCTTGGAGGTAGGCATCATGACAAGATCAGCTGACCAATGGCCAGTGGTGATGTGGGGTGTGTGGCGGTAATCCCGCAGGAACTGGTACAGTATCTTTTCCAAAGGCTTGTGGGACAGCTGAGCCACCTGTAGTGCCCTCTTGAGGTTACCATGAAGCGCTCAACCATGCCCATGGCTTGGGGACAGAGAGGCGTGATTTTCCGATGTTTGAATCCAAGTTACTGTGCAAAGTTGACAAAGTCTACGCTGGTAAAAGGTGGTCCGTTGTCAGACTTGATGACCTGGGGCACCCCATAGGCCATAAGTATTTGCTCCAGGATTGGGATGACCGCAGTTGCTACTGTGGGCGACACCATTTGTACCTCTGCATACCTTGAATATTCATTGATTACAACCAATGCGCAGGTGCCGTCCCAAAGGGGCCCAAAAAAGTCAATCGCTAGTTCTTCCCATACTACGCTTGCTAGTGGAGACATAATCAGCCTGTTTGGACGAGGGTACGGGGCTATCACGCTGCAAATGATACACTTTTTCAGGGTGTCCTCTACCTGTTTTTCCAAACCAGGGAACCAGATTTTCTGTCACAACAGCTTCTTCGTTAAGACCGTCCCCCTGGTGTCCCTCATGTGCCAGATTGAGACTGGGGCAAGACAATCCTGCAGTCCTTCATGACTATTTGATCCTCGGTGGTGGTGAGCTCGTCCTGAACAAGTGACAAGGCTTTGATGTCACCCTGCAGCGTCTCGTCCAAGTGTCTCGCCCTTTCTTTTACATGTTTAATTTTGCCTTGGCTGATGCATTGTGCAATAATTGCCAGTACTGGATCAGCTGCTGATTCCTGCTGAAGCGTCTTCCATGATATAGGGAACGACTTCATTTGGTCGATGACATACTGCCGATACTCATCTGCAATCGAGTGCTCGAGCTGTGAGGGTCCAGTAGAGTGGTATGAGAGGTAGTCTGATGGGTTTTTGCCTTTGCCCAGCCAATGGCAGATGATAAATTTGTCGTCCTGGAGAAGAAGTCCCCATATTTCTATTCGCAATGGCATCCAGGCTTTTGGGTTACCATAGATGGTGAGAAGGGCTTCGTAGTCCGTGACCACTGTAAATGGTTTCCCGAATAGGAACAGGTGGAAATTTTCGCAAGCCCAGATGACCACCAGACTTTCCTTTTCCGCCTGCGAGCATTTCTTCTCATTGGTGGTTAGGGTGGTCAGTCATAATTTAGAAAAAAAAATGTCAAATGACAAAAATGTCGAAAAGAAATGTCCAAAAAAAAATGTCGAATTACGTTTTTTTTAATTATATATTTATTTTGGGGTCCGGGAGTAAAAAAAAAGGGGTCAAACAAAAAAAATCAAAAAAAAGGGGAGTTGGAGGGGGGAACCCCCATTTCGAAAAAAAAACATATTTTCGACATTTTTTTTCTCGAAATAATGACTTTCGACATTATTGTTTTCGAAATTATCACTATAAACCGGTGGTTAGGCTGCTGCTTGCATATGACATGACTTTCTTTCTATGGGCCTCATTCCGAGGTTGGTGCTAGTCATGGCGCTATTAGCGCCATGACTAGCTCCATTACCGGTACTGTGTCTGCCCTGGTTCAATGGGGACTTACCGGTCTAGTCCGACCTTTGCGGGACCGGTAAATCCCCATTGAAAATGTCAATCCCCATTCCCATTGAGCCCCCATGGGGCTCAATGGGAATGGGGAGGGTGCTAATAACGGTATCGTAAATTATGGTACCGTTATTAGCTCTGAAGTCCCTTTGTGGGTCCCGTCCTTAACGCCTGCTAAAACCAGGTGTTAAGGAAGGACCCGCAAAGGGACCTCCGAATAGGGCGCAAAGGGATTACCGGCACCGGTGTCATTACCGGTGCCTGGTATCCCTTTGCACCCGGGTCGTAATGACCCCCTATGTGTGTGAGGCAATGCGTGTGCGGATTTCTGCAAAAGCGGCCTTGCATTCAGGTGTCCAGACAAAGTCTTGATTTTCTTTGGTAATTTTCTTTGGTCAGCTCTCGGAGCAGGGCACTCACTGTCAGAAATGTTTCTAGATAACGGGAGCAGTAACTTGCGAGGACCAGGAAGGACCTGAGGTCCGACATGTTCACTGGGTGGGGACCTCTTGTAGGGCTTTGACCTTGTCTGGGTCCAGACATATTCTCTGGTCTGACAATATGTGTTCAAAGAACTTGAGGGTCCGCTTGACAAATCTGCATTTGTCCTTGTTGATCATTACATGGGCCGCCTCTAGGGCCATGCAGACCTTGTGCAGGGTGTCGTCGTATTCCTAGTCTGTCGTGCCAAACACTAGAATGTTGTCGCTGTAGTTCAGACACCCAGGGATATGTTTGATTACCTGGTGGATCTCTTTGTGGACGACCTCTGTAGGTGAGGTTATGCCAAAGTTCAGGCGCTTGTAGCGGAAGAGCCCCATGTCGGTCACAAAGGTGGTGACATATCTAGACTGCCGAGCCAACTCCAGCTGGTGGTAGTCTTTATTGAGATCAAGTTTTGAGAATACGTTTGCTCTATTGAGGAGGTGGAGGGCCTGGTGTTGCTCTAGCTGGATTGCCATGTTGGGACGGCGCATATCCACACAGAGAGGATAGATCCTTCTGCCTATTTCTTGGGGATCAGTAAAATCAGTGAGACCCATGGGGTGGGTGCCACCGCTGGTTTGATGATGTGAAGGTCCAATAGACGTCTTATTTCCTCTTCTACTTGCTTTTGTATATTTATAGGGATGCCTCTGTAAGGTTGGGTGACAGGGTTAACATCCGGTTCGATATGAAGTATTACTTTGCAGTTCCGTAGTTTGCCCAAACCTTTGAATAGGTTTGAGAATGCTTTTGTGATGTCCCCTTCTGAGGCTAGGTACTTGTGGGCCATCATGTGATACAGGATGTGGACGAGTCCCATGTCTATGGCCATTTTAAAACTTAAAACGCATCCGCTGTTGGCTTCTGTCGAAAGTACATGTAGTTCAATGCGGGCCAAGTGTGATTTGTGTGCACAAACTGTTGTAAAGGTTCCCTTGCATGGCAACGGAGTGTTCAAGCCATAAGGGAAAATGTCCACCTGCGAGGGTCTCAATTTAGGCAGGTATGGGAATTGATTGTAAGCCTCCTCACTCAGGACATTCACCATCACTCCGGTGTTGATAAGGAACTCCATTGGCATGTCTGAACCCCAGAGAGTCAATATGGGGCTGTGTTCCTTCACCGTCTCATTTCCTAGTGCTCACACATGCCCCTTTCTTCTCTGGCTGTCCTGTGTGAGAAACCTGAAGGTGTCTCGCTAGCTAGTCCCCGGGGATCTGTCATCCAGGCGGCCAGGACACAGCCATCACTATTGGATCCAGTCCCTAAGGGTGCACCAGTGAGGGAGGAGCACCTGGATGGGGGGTCCTCAGGGAGTGAGAGTGGGAGTGGGACGCAGTATCCACCTTCTACCTCCACCCCTTTTCTGATATGAACACTTTCGCACGACACGTCAGAGAACGGACAAACACCAGAGCCATTTACCTGACATGTCCCAATACAAGGGTCAGGCAAAGTCAGGCAATTGATCAGAATTACACACACTTTACGGCCCTTTCCCTTCCCCACAGGAATAAAAGGTGGAGCAGGAGAGCACAGGACGAGCACGGCAGACAGCACAACGAGACGGCTAACCAGGTACAGCAGTTTAAGAGAAGGAGACAAATGGCAGGAAACGAGAGGGTGGCGAGGAGAGAAGTTACCTTGCCCTTTTCATCCCAGACCTGCGGAACCTTTGTGGAAGAGAGCCTAATACCGCAAACAATCGCAAAAGTGTCTTGCAGCAGATGTCAGCATTACACAAGAGTGTGTTGACGCTTATAAGCGGGAGCGAGGGAAACTCCTGCTACCGTGGTACCGGCCTTGACACCAGTAAAGCCGAAGAAGGCCAAGCGATTCATCACAGCCGGTGAGTCGAGGGGAGATCCGATAAGAACCGGGCTGTGTGGAATGAGAAGCACAAAGTGGCAAATTTGAACCTAGTTCAATGAACTGTGAAAGAACTGTAAAAGTGTTGAGAGGAGACCAGCTGCAGAGGGAATGGGCACCACGGGGGTGTTACACCGAGAGACTCTAGTCGATCCCCATCTGAGTAAAACTAGAGAAACCAAACGGCCGAAGGAGAGCCGCCGAAAGAGGTCAAAGTGGTCATACAGGAGCAAAATCCCTGTACAGTCAAAAGCCTTTTATCTATGAACTATAGAGAAAGCAAGGGAGGTGAATCCCTTAAACATTGAAAGTGAATTTGAAGGGGAAGTTCGCAAGTGCAACCCGGAATAGGGATGCTGATGAGAAGGGGGAAAAGTCTAAAGTCCCACGAAAGAGTGGGCATCATTCCGACCCTGGAGCTACCGTCATGAAGGGTGCCGGTACAGGACCGGCACCATTCATTATGGGACGCCCTAGTACGAGGTCCCCTTGCGGGACCCGCTCAGAACGTCTGGCCAGACCAGACGTCCTTAGCGGGTCCCGCAAGGGGAACAGGGAGCTAATAACAGGCCCATTGTTAACGGGCCCGTTATTAGCTCCCTCCCCATTCCCATTGAGCCCTATCGGGACTCAAATGGGAATGGGGTTGGGTTTTATCAATGAGGAATTACCAGGTCCTCCAAGGTTGGAATGAACCAGCAATTCCTCATTGAAGGAACCTAGTCCTGGAACCCGGTATGGAGGCAGCTATGCACTTGTTAAGGGCATGGCTACCTCCATACTCGTAATGAGGCCCAGTGTGTGTTGACAGGAGTGAACCCGGCAGAGGGATGTCCACTGGAACTGTTTAAAAAGACATTAAGATTTATGAGAAAAGGGTCAGCGCCCAGAAGCTGTCACCCCAAATGAACTGCAGAAAAGAACTCTTTTGTGTGCTTGTTTTGTTAGTGAATACATCAGGTCCTCGAAGGCAAGAGACTTTCAAGAGGAATGAGACTTGGCCATTGACGGTCCTGATTGCTGCCATTGAAATTGTTAAATGGTGCTGGGAAAGCTTGAGTGTGTGCTGTGCTCTAAGCTCTCATCTTACCCGTGCATAAAACATGGGGAAGGGAGTCCCACGCATATTATTTAAGGAACACTTCTTTCTTTTCTTGAAAACCATCCCACACACTCTTTTTTGTATAGTTGTAAGGTTTGGCAATAGGTTTCTTGGTATAGACTCTTTTGATCTGACACAACACCAACAGGTCTGCCTTACTTTTCATGTGATGGTCGACGGTTGCTCCCATTTTAGGGCCTCATTACACAGATGGCGGAGAACCATGGCGCTATTAGCGCCATGGCTCATGCCGGTAAAATACCGGCACCGCCTTGGCGGAAAGAGGAATTACCGCCCCATTCCAAGGTTGGCGGGCGGTAATTCCCCCTTCCACCATTGCCCTTCCCCATTCCCATTTTTGGCCCATAGGGCTCAATGGGAATGGGGAAGGCGCTAATTACGGTACCGCAAATTGCGGTACCGTAATTAGCTCCCTGGGTCCCTTTGCGGGTTGGTTTTTAACGCCTGCAAAAAGCAGGCGTTAAATCCCCCAACCTGCAACGGGACCTCGTAGTAAGGCGGTAAGGATTTACCGGTACCGGTATTTTACCGGTACCGGTAAATCCTTACCACCATCCGTGTAATGAGGCCCTTAGAGTTAGGTTTAGTTTAGGTGTTTTTCCACCATGCACTTATTGTTCAATAAACACCCTTGAACTGTGATCACTTGTGTCTGTCTTTACTGTTACCACCATCTGTTACTCACATATGGTGTCAGAGTGGGATGTGACTCAATTGAAAGAAATTTGGGACCCTACAATTTCAAAAACGTAGTCAGAGAGCCTCTAACACTTCCATTGCCACCAAGGAAACAATAGGGTTTGATAGCTGTAGCAGTAGGGAAGCTATTATACCCCCTGGGAAGAGAGGAATGATTCCTACAGACTTGGTGTTGATACCCTCTCTCGGGTGCTACATACGATTAGCCCCAAAATCTGGCTTAGCATGGAGGTTCGGAATAGTTGTTTTAGCGGGTGTTATTGACCCCGACGTCCGAGGAGACGTGAAGTTTCTCTTACAGAACCATGACAAAGTCCCTTTTCAGGTACACCGGGGAGACCAGATTGAGCAGGGAATTTTGGAAAGGGCTCTGTTACCCCAATTCAGACAAAGCAAACTAGATTTGTTTGTTTGTTTATTTATTTGAATGGCGCATCAAACCCAGAGGTAACTGGGCGCAAGCAGTACATTTAGCCGTTAGGAATAGGTTACAAAGATATGCAGTTTGGAGAGGTTTACAGGTACATGATTTACAAGATTTACAAGATACATAGATCACAGAGTAGCCAGCGTGAAGAAGGCAAACAGCATGATAAGATAATAGGATGCAACAGCAAGATAGTCATTCAAGATAGATACTATGGTAAGTAGTTTGAAGTTGGCACATTGTTCTCTGGATTAGGTTCCAGGATGAGTATCGTTGGTTCTCAGCCATTTCTGAATGTTGCATCTGAAGCTAAGGTAGGTTTGATCAGCACGGAGTGTAAGAGGGAGTGAGTTCCATGTTTGAGGTGTCATAACTGGGAAACTTCTGCCACCAGATTTGGATAAGTTAAATCGTGGTACATTAAGGCAAAATGAATTGGCAGTCCTGGATGGGCGATTAGAGGTTTTCCTGACTATGCAGTTAGTGAGGTAGAGTGGGACGGCGTTATTCAGGCATTTGAAAGTCAAGGAGGTTGTTTTAAGCAGGATTCTGTCTTTGATTGTCAGCCAGTGATTTTGTCTTCTGAGCTCTGATATGTGATCTTTATTTGGAACATTTAGGGCCGTTCGTAGGGCATTGTTCTGTAGGTTTTGAATCGTATTTAGGATGTATTTATTAGCACCCAGGTAAAGGTCATTACAGTAGTCCAGTCTTGAAAGTATAAGGGCATTGTTACGCTCACCTGGTATCCACGGGGATGCCACCCAGCCCTGGTTGGATGATTTGCACTCTCAAACCCTCTCCCGGTCCCTTGGTAAGGCCTCTGGTTAAAGACGGGTCTGCAATATAGGAGAGCAGCTGGATTCAATACCAGATTGTCTTTATGTTTTCCCACCTCCCTTGGCCTCAACTCCTTCCTCCCCCTTGGGCCTTCTCCTCACCTTAATATTGTAAAAGGTGGATTCTCTGTCCTGCTCCTCGTGGCAGGGGCGCGTAGATGTGGGGGGCGAGCAGCAACCAAGTTACTTCACTGGTGCAAGCCCCCGTGTGGGAATCCAGGCCTGCTGCGACTCCGTAGGTTTGCTGCTTTACAGTGTTTATATGCAGTTCTTATGTTCCTCTTAGTTCGAATAATAATGTATTACTTCTTTCCTTTTTGGTATGGAAAGGTATTTTGGTGTTGTCATTCAGTTTGAAGATGAGCATGGGCCGGTAGGCGAAAGTGCGGTGTGCGCGATGCTGTCCGGTGAGTAATGCACGATGAGCGGCGCTGTTTCACCTTTTATATTGCTAACCTGTGTCTTTTCTCTCCTTGCAGGTTGCGATGTTCCTTGCCGAGCGCCGTAATGTTCCAGCAATGATACTGACAAGGAGATGACTACCCAGGTAAGAATTGTGTGGCTTTCTTCTTTCGGGAGGAAACGTGGGTAAACCCTTACTAATGTTGTCTTTCTTTCTCCTCTTTCCAGGTTATGGTAGTCTGGTATTCCTGGATGCATGCGGTGCTGGATGATGGAGTTCGTACCTTCAGGTGAGTGGAACTGAAGTCAGCGATGGATTGAAGACAGGATACTGTTCCAGGTAAGTTTCGTAGTGTTCTTTCTCTCTCTGCAGGTCCTTGGTTTCAGGTAAGCTGGCATCAAAGAACTGGACACGGTGAGCGTTACGCTGCCCACAGCAGGATAACGCAAAGCATGTTCTGCTGTTTGGGTGCGGTTTAAACAGTCTCAGGTAAAGTAGTCCAGGTAAAATAGTCCCAGGCCTGCCACACCCAAAGTAGTCTAGGTAAAGAAGTCCCAGGCCTGCCACACCCAACAGACTAGACCGAATAGCTCAGTTCCTTGTAACTGAGCTATGTGTGTGCCTCCATGTTGGCTGTACCCCCTCAAGTTAAATAGTCCCAAGTAAATAGTCCCATTCTAATGTTGGTCTTCATGATGGTTATGAGCCTGGCCCCAAAGACGCCAGGACTGACTATAAGAGATTCTTGGATGAGGTTTTAAGGCCTTTGACCTGGCCCTAACTGGAAGGCTGACTTGCCAGTGAGGGCCAGGGGCAAGGGTCATGACAGCACTCCCCCCCAAGGCCCCTGCCACGGTGGCACTTCTGCCTGGTCCTGGTTTGGCTGGGTAATTCTGATGGAACTTTTTAATTAAGCGAGGTGCATGGATGTATTCACTAGGTTCCCATGATCTGTCCTGAGGGCCGTATCCCTTCCAATCAACTAAGTAGTATAGTTTGGATCTGGTGTATTTTGAGTCTAGGATATCCTATAATTCAAACTCTAGTTCTCCGTCAACTAATACTTGTTTTGGTGGTGTTGTAACCCGAGTAACGGGTTGTACCGGTTTCAGGAGTGATACGTGAAACACAGGATGAATCTGCATATTGGGTGGTAGGGCTAATTTAACTGCCACTGAATTTATTATGGATTCAATAGAATAAGGTCCCAGATATCGGGGACGAAAAGTCTGAGTCCCTTTTATGGGCACATATTTTGATGCTAACCAGACCTTGGCCCTCATTAGGACCCAGGCGTTAAGGGGTTTACGGCGCCGTAAACGGCGCCGGCCCTTAACGCCTGATTCCAAGGTCCCTTTGCGGGATGGTGATTTTAACGCCTGCTTTTTGCTTTGCAGGCGTTATAACCCATGCCGCAAAGGGACCTTGGTGCTAATTACGCCACCGTAATTTACGGTGGCGTAATTAGCGCCTTTCCCCATTCCCATTATGCCCTATGGGGCAAAAATGGGAATGGGGAAGGGTAAAATGGGAAATGGGGATTTACCGCCCCACTCACCTTGGAATGGGGCGATAAATCTGCCATCCACCATGGTGTAAACGTAGTTTACACCATGGTGGTAAGGGTACGACCCAGGCGGTAACTTACCGCCTGGGTCGTAATGAGGGCCCTTGTCTCCAATTTGATATTCGGGGGCTTTACTACGATGTTGGTCAGCGAATTTCTTTTGTCTGTTCTTGGCTTGGAGTAAATGTTCTGCTGCTTCTTTGAAGGCCTGGGAAATAGCCGTATGTAGGGTTTTAACCGCTGGCATTTCCAAAGGGGTTGGGAGATTCAATTCTGAAGTACGTGAATGTCTACCAAATATAAGGCCTCATCACGAGTTGGGTGTAACGCCGGCGCTAATAGCGCTGGCTCTATCTGCCCTACCACCAAACCCACCGGCGCTATTAGTGCCGGATCACGGGTTTGGCGGATCTGGAAATCCCCATTCCCCATTGAGCCCATTCGGGAATGCCCCATTCCCCATTGGGCTCAATGGGGAAAATTTGCACTCTTACTGCCAGCGGATTTCCCGCCGCCGGTATGAGCACGAAATTTCGGCAGATTTCCCCCCAGCTAATAGCTGGGGGGAAATCAGCCAAAGCCATGATCTGGCGGACCCTTAAATGCGGCGGTAATACACTACCGCCGCATTTAAGGGTTACCGCCAGACTCGTGATGACGCCCATAGTGTAGAAAGGGGTTTGTCCAGTGCTGGTGTGTAATTAATTATTATAGGCATATTCAGCTATCCATAAAAAGCCCTTCCGATTTCTTTCCACTTGATGTAACATGCAACGTAAGTATTGCTCGAGGGTTTGGTTTGTTCTTTCTGTTTGGCCATCTGTTTGAGGATGGTGACTTGTGGATAGTCGAATGTCAATTTGGGCCATTGAACAGCATTTCTTCCAGAGGTTGGATACGAACTGACTACCTCAATCTGAGATCAAGACCAATGGAAAGTCATGCAGCCGTACGATTTCCTCCAGGAATACTTTTGCTAAATTGGATGCATTTGGAAGACCCTTAAAAGGAATAAAGTGTGCCATTTTAGAGAACAAGTCTACAACTACTAAAATGGTGTTGAATCCTTGACTGGAAGGTAGATCTGTAATGAAATCAAGGGACAGTGTGTGCCATGGTGTGGGAGGTATTTCCAATGGTTGGAGAAGACCTGCTGGTTTCTGCTTTTGGGACTTGTTTTGTGCACACACACCGCAAGATTGGATAAATTGTATGATATGTTTATGCCATGTGGGCCACCAATAGTTTTGTTTTACTTTAGCTAGAGTTTTGGCAATTCCAGGATGACCTTCAATCAGGGAGTCGTAATAACTCAAAATAACCTGCTCTTGTAAATCTTTACTTGGCAAGTATAGACGGTTCCTAAAATATGGTAACTGGTCTTTAATGGTGTAATGTTCTCATTGAGTACATCACTCTTGTGAGAAAGTGGGATCCATTAAGAGTTGGATCTTGTTTTGGAGTTCACCCTGTGTCAATGTTGTCGTAAGACCCAGGAGTTTGTCTTCTGGAATGATGGCTACTGGATCTGGAGTTATGTATACCTTTTCATCAACACCCATGCGGGACAAGGCGTCAGCCTTTCCGTTTCGGACTCCTGGCCGGTAGGTGATCACATAGTCAAAAAAGCCCACAGCAGTTCAAGGGATGATTGAGCCTTTTCTGTTTTTAGGTATTGCAGGTTTTGATGATCAGTTATGACCGTGACAGTATGTCTAGCACCAAGGAGATAGTGTTGCCATGCCTTGAAAGCCTATTTTATAGCCAAGAGTTCTTTGTCTGTGATAGCATGGTTGAGTTTGGGAGGTGAGAATTTTCGTGACAAGAAGCCCACAGGGTGTAACTGGCCAGTTCCTGGGTCCCTTTGTGACAGAACAGCTCCCATAGCCATGCTAGAGGCATCTGTTTCAACTATATAAGGGAGGTCTGGCCGAGGATGCCGTAGAACTGGAGCAGAAGTGAATTTTTTCTTAAGTTCTTGAAAGGCTTTCTCTGCTTATTCGTACAATGGAACTTATTATTGTTTGTTCTCAATAGTGATTTAATTGGATGCACTATTTGGGAAAAATCTGGGATGAATCGGCGGTAAAAGTTTGCAAAGCCCAACATACTCTGAATTCCTTTAAATGAAGTTGGTGACGGCCAGTTAAGAATGGCATCTACCTTGTGCCTATCCATTCTGATACCTTTTGGTGGGAGGATAAAACCGAGGAACTCCACTTCGGTGACATGAAAAGAGCATTTTTCGAGTTTAGCATACAGTTTATGTTGGCGGAGTTTAGTAAGGATGGAGCGGACATGCCTGACTTGGTCTTCTTTTGTTGCAGAATACACTAAGATGTCATCAATGTAAACCAGGGCGCAAACGTCGAGTAACTCCTGCAAAACATCATTAATAAAGTACTGGAATGCAGCAGGAGCGTTGCAAAGTCCAAAAGGCATTACCTGGTATTCATACAAGTCTTATTTGGTACGAAAGGCGGTTTTCCATTTGTCTCCTTTCTTCACTCGAACAAGATGGTATGCCCCCCTTAGGTCCGGTTTGGTATAGATTTGGGCGTCTTTGATTTGATCCAATAATTCGGGAATAAGGGGCAGTGGATAACAGTTTTTTACTGTGATCTGGTTTAATGCACGATAGTCGATGCAAGTCCTCAAATCTCCTTCCTTCTTTGGTACGAAGAATAAGGGACTGGCTGCCGGTGATTTAGATGGGCGGATAAATCCATTTGCCAGGTACTGATCAAGATAAGATTTCAAATGGAGGTTTTCTGGTTCTGTAAGTGCATAGATTCGACCACAAGGAATTTGCGCACCAGGTATGAGGTCGATCTGACAATCGTAGGGCCTGTGCGGTGGTAGAGTATTGGCGTGTTCTTTCTGGAAAACATCTTGAAAATCTTGGTATTCATTTGGTAGAGTACTAGTCACACCTAGAACAATCGCCGCCGTGCTCGGAGTAACAGATGTACATAAGTCTGTTTTCCCCTTTTCTTGGTAATAACAGGTGCGAGCACAATCATCGGACAAGGCCAACCTCTTGGCACGCCAATCTGGTGAGCTACCAACCATGGCATCCATACGATTAGTCGAAACTGAGGAGCTTTGATGAGATCGAATGCAATAGATTCTCGGTGTCCATCCTGGCACAGTAGGGTTAGCGCTGGTGTACATTGGGTTTCTTTGTCCGGAAGCTATTTCTGTCCCATCAACAGTAGTAACTTTTTCAGTAGTCGACTTAGAGCATATGTCAAGGAGGTCCCCCCTTCTCACCTGAGTCTGATCTTTGCTGGATTTCTTGATCGATGCCTTCTTGCGGACGGATCGGTTCTTGAATAAGGCTGCACGAGTCTCTTCCGACTCCAGCGTGCATTCAAAGTTCCGGGATGCAATGATCCAGGAATCCTGGAAATTAAGAGAGTGCGCTACTCAGCACACGAGTCCAGGAAGCAAGAAAGAAGGGAAAGGGACTAGGAAATGGGGTTGGTTGGGATAGAACCAAGGATAACAATATCGCGAGCTACAGAGCACACGTCTGGTCGCTACTTCGCAATAGCATTGAGACGCGCGGAGCCGCGGGGGCGTGGTCTATTAATAGAACACGCTACATCCAACGTGTAGAGCGAGGAAGGTGTTTCACGATGGATGGCCATTTTGGGAGTACCAGGGAGTGCAAGCCCCATTGAGACAAGGACCAGGAAGTTCAAAAGGGGCGCGTTCTGTAGGTCATGACAGCATGCCTCCTCCGACGACCCATTCCACCAAGTTTGCCCGGGTGTATGAGGTGAAATCTTCTGAGCAGTCGAGGGGTCTTGAGATTAGAAAGTGGTTCCCAGGTTCTTTCACTAGAAGGATATCCCTTCCATTCAACCAGGTATTGAATCTGACCCCGTTTATACCTGGAGTCGCAAATTCGGGACACTTCATATTCCAGTTGGTTGTCGACCACCATAGGAGGGGGTCTACATGATTTCCGGGAGGACTGGATGTAGGGTTTTAATAAGGATGTGTGAAAAACGGGGTGAATTTTCTTCCAGGAGTCCGGTAGTTTGATCCGGTATGAGACTGGATTTATAATTTCCTTGATGGGAAATGGACCATAGTACCGAGGGGCCCATTTGTTTGGCCGTAGATGTCGGGGTAATAATTTCGAGGACAACCAGACTTGATCACCAATTGCATAAGAAGGCCCTGGTCTTCTTTTGGAATCCGCATACCTCTTAGTCTGTGTTCTGGCCTTCTCTAAGTTTTATTTGGCCTCCTGGTGTACGTTGATGAGTGTTTCGATCCAGGAGTCGACAGTAGGTACCGGTGTAGGATGAGGGAGAACAGAGGGTAGAACCGATGGATGGAAACATTGGCTACAATAAAAGGGACTGGTCTTAAGTGCTGAATAATCGGAATTGTTGTAAGCGAATTCAGCCACGGGTATCAGGAGCGACCAGTCATCCTGAACCTTGGTGGCGAAACATTGAAGATACTGTTCCAGGGTCTGATTAGTATGTTCTGTGGCTCCGTTGGTTTGGGGATGATAACCTGATGAGAGGGCGCGTTGGATTCCCAAAATGCAACAGAGATGTTTCCAGAATTGTGAAACGTATTGAGGTCCTCGATCAGATATGATCTTGGAAGGAAGTCTATGCAGACGGAATATGTGTTCCAGGAAGATTCCAGCAAGTTCAGACGAGGATGGTAGCTTACACAGGGGTGTAAAATGAGCCATATGAGAGAACAAGTCAATGGTAACCATGATGCTCGTGTATCCTCGGGAAGGTGGTAATTCCACAATGAAGTCCGTAGCAATGAATTCCCATGGCCTTGTTGGCAGTGTAGGTTGCAGTAGAAGACCCGCCGGTCTGTTGTTATCATGTTTATTTTGACTACAGATAGTGCAAGCTTTGATGTACTGCTGTACGTTAGTCTTCATTCCAGGCCACCAAAACTGCCTTTGTATGAGGCAGAGGGTGTTGGTTATGCCACGATGTCCGGAGTGAAGGGTATCATGACAGAGGTTTATTATTCTTTGTTGTAATTTCTGTGTAGGAAAGACCAGTGCATTGTCCTTGAATAAATATCCTTCCTTGACTCTTAGGTTCCATTGATTCTTCCTTAAAATATCCTTCCAGAGATCAGAGGATTGGGTTTGCACTCAAATTTCTTCCAGGAGATTGACTGCTTGAGCTACAAAGATCGTGTGGGGAAACATCTTAGGATAGGCCCTATCTTCATTAGCTACATAGTCAGGATGTCGAGATAAGGCATCAGCAATCAGGTTTTGTGATCCGGGAACATGAGTGATGTGGAACTGGTACTGGGCAAAGAAGGCCCAACGGGCCTGACGACTGTTCCTACACTCCAATGACTGTAGAATTTGAAGATTTCGATGGTCCGTGCAGACCCCAACTGGATATCTAGCACCCAGAAGTAGATGTCGCCATTCAGTGAAGGCTTGGCGCATGGCTAACAGGACGGAGTAGTGTGTCTCACTGGGGGTCAGGGTTCGTGAATGGTAAGCAATGGGGTGCTCCAGTTTATTCAAATTCAAATTCCTGCTTCAGGACCGCTCCTATGGCGTAGTTAGAGGCATCCGTTTCCACTAGGAATGGTCGATTTATGTCGGGTTGGGCCAAGATGGGGGCTTGCGTGAACTCTGCCTTTAAATGTTGGAATGCCTTATCTTGCGGTGTAGACCAGATAAAGGGGGTGTCTTTCTTCAAGAGAGCAACGATCGGCTGAACGATCTCAGAAAAGGTGAATATGAACTTCCGGTAGAAGTTGGCAAGCCCCAGGAAGGATTGAACTTGTTTCACGGACGTGGGAGCGGGCCATGCCAGTATGGCCTTTACCTTTGAAGGGTCCATACCAATTCCTTCTGGGCTAAGGATGAATTCTAGGTAGTCAACAGAAGTAACGTGAAACAAGCATTTTTCAGGTTTGGCTAAAAGATTGTGTTCACTGAGTCGTTGTAATACTGCCTTTACATGCTCTTCTTGCTTTAGAAGATCCTTGGAAAAGATCAATATGTCGTCCAGATAGACAATGACGAAGAGGAATAACATGTCAGAAAACACCGTATCCATGAAATGTTGAAAAACTGCGGGGGCATTAGCTAGTCCAAAGAGCATGACTAGATAGTCATAGTGACCAAAGGGTGTTCTAAAGGCTGTTTTCCATTCGACTCCTTCCCGGACACGGATCAAATGTTAGGCACCCCGGAGATCCAACTTCGTGAATATTACGGCGCCTCTCTACAGCTTCCAGGATGTCCGAGATCAAGGGCAGTGGGTACCGATCTTTGAGGGTGCATTGATTTAAGCCACGATAGTCGAGGCAAGGTCTGAGTTCCTTGGTGTCCTTCTTGGGAACAAAGAACAACAAAGCACCCGCTGGAGATTTTGAAGGTCTTATGGTGCCATTTTCAAGGTTGGTATCTAGGTATTCTCGGGGGGCCTTTTTCTCAGGTTCGGAAAGGATGAACATTCTGCCGAAGGGAATCACTGCTGAGGGATCTGTCTGTCATGATCACTGCTTCCAAGGAGCTAGGACCAGCCCAACGTCCTTGGAAGCAGGCCCCTAACCTTCATCCTAGGCACCAGCCGGTCCCCACTGGGACCTTTTGGACCTTGTCCTGGCGCCGGTGGCACCAGGCTCATCAAAGTCACTGGTCCCGGCACTGGAAGCGCCGGGCTCATAATTTGTATGAAGATGCTTGGGTGGACTTACCTGCAGCAGACCATGCTGCTTACTTACCAGCCACATAGGAATCCTCTGTGAGCCGAGACTACTTTCTTACCAGGGTGGGGCAAGCTCCATTCCCTGGATACAACACTGGAACTCTTCTGGAACACAAACTCTTTTCTTACCTAGGCGAGGCCGTGGAGGAAGACGCCTCATCACTCCAAGGCAATTTAAACCACACCCGATTGATGAAACGTGCTTCGTGTTATTCTGCATCTGCAGCAGAACGCTCACCGTGTCTGTTCCAGTTTTCTTCTTTCCGATCCTGAACCTGCAAGAACAAACGCTTACCATTCCGGTATCCAGCCTTCAGTAGCACCTGCAAAGACAAGAAACAACAGGTTAGCACGGCAACCTTCACGCGCAGCGCTTTCCTCACCTGATCCATCGGCAGCTACCATCTCTTCACGCTGCTCCTCCGCCTGTGAAGACAAAAGCATAGTTCCTGTGTGGAATTACTTACCGACACTCCGCGAATTCCGGTTTTCTTTAACGCTGCAATCCTGCACCTGAAAGACAAAAGAAGAGACATTAGACAGGTATTTTACTTATGCGCCATTGCGCCCGCCACAATAAGGCGCCTGCAAATACTCCAGCGTTTTCCAGCGTCTCTTCAACACCCGAACTCACAGCTGCAAGGGAAAAGAGACAGTTAGAGAGCTTTTGAAAAGCAGGCAACTGGCATTTACTTACGCATTTCCAAGCGCTTCATTCCAAGACTCTGGCTCGAACTTCGGCTTTCTTCACACCATCTTCTACCTCAAGAGCCCTGCAAGACAAATAGAAAAAGCATTATACAGAGCCCTGTTCCATATTAACATGCCCACGCACCTAAAGACTGTAAGGACTTAAAAGGTGTCCGGAAACTCACCGTTCGTGCAGTTAACGACGGTAGCAATCCTCTGATGTCAAGAGGCCTACGTTTCACCCAGTGAAGGAACTGGTAACGGCACCCTGCACCAGACACAGATGGAGAGTCCAGCATTCACCTATCTAAGGTGAGCACATTGACCTTGGGGCTCCACGGAAAAGCGAGGAAGGGAAAGAGAGAGAGATACCCGACACCCCCAGATTATTAACCCCATATTCTTTCACCTGCAGATATCTCACTCTTCGAGTTAGACACACAGTGCGAAGAGGCTCAGCCCCGGAAGCCAATCGAGTCCTGCACTTCACTTTTCGAGTCACAGACACCATCCTGCCAAGACCGGCGCTTCCGTGGGAATCAGGTGAGCGTTACAGAACGCGAAGCCCACCGCAAAACTCCTACCCAGGCGCAATGGAAACCTCGGATACTGATCAATTGGCTCAGTTGCTTGGGGAACTAAGAGCAGAAGTACATGCAGCTCGTCAGGAAACAAACACTCTAAGAAGAGAGCTGATAATATCCAAGGAGCGAACAGAGGACCTCGCTAGGCAATTGCTACAAACGCAGGCAGGACAAACACCTTTGCCCGCTCCAGGAGGAAATTATCCTTCAGCATCCTCCTCAAATCCAGTGCAAATCAATCTACCCGGTAATGTGCCCTTGGCTCCGCCCGAACGCTTTTCTGGTGACCCAAAGAGATTTGCAGTGTTCATTAACCAGTGCCGCCTACACTTCTTATGTAGACCAGCTGCCTTCCCAACAGATCAGGCCAAGGTGGCTTTTGTGCTTTCTTATCTCAGTGGCAGTGCCGCAGATTGGTCGATCCCTTTAGTCACTCAGGATGATCCGGTTCTTCATGATTTCCAGGCCTTCCAGTCCAGCATGGAGAAACTGTTCGCAAGACATGCACAGGGGCAGGCCTTGGACAATGAACTCCTTTCGTTACGACAGGGTAATCAAGAACTCTTGACTTACATTGCCTCATTCAACAGACTTATAGTGGAAACTCAATGGCCTGAGGATAAAAGAATAACGCTTTTCTACAGAGGCCTGCGTGGAGAGCTCAAGGATGTGTTAGCTCAAGTTGTGAATCCTCCACAAGAATGCTCAGACTATATTGACTTAGTTGTTCAATTGGACCACAGATTACAGAACAGGAAGGCTGATCGTTCCAAATTTGATACCCGAGTGTTTTCTAAACCGCAGACCTCTACTAGGGGAGCTGACACCGTGGAACCCATGCAAATAGGGGGCATGAAAGGACCTTTAACCCAAAAAGAGCGAGAAAGGAGAAGACAGCTGCAATTATGCCTCTATTGCGGAAACTCGGGGCACTTTCTTCGAGACTGTCCAGTGAAACCAGCTAAGAAGGCTGTAGGAGCCGCAGATACCTGTACCACAAATTCTGAGCAGGGAAACGACCTAGCCCGACAAGTGTAGAGGTCCTCTTGCCAAGCGTTAAAATCTGTTCCGTGACCTCGCATTTCGTGGTGCCTATGGTCCTCATTAGCCCTGAACGTCCGGATCGTTTGCATGCAATTGAAGCTTACATCGACAGCGGAGCAATCGGTAATTATGTGGACCGTGAAATGGTATCAAGGATGAATCTACCTCTTGTCCCTAAGGCAGTAAAAGACGTCATTACTAAAGTGGATGGCACGGAGATAGCCTCCGGACCAGTAACTCACGCCACCCAAGAAGTGACGTTAGTGAGCCAAGATGGACACCGGGAGAAAATCGTGTTCAATGTGATCAAGGCCCCTCAGTTCCAGATCATTCTGGGAATTCCTTGGTTAGAGAAGCACAATCCTCAGATCGATTGGCGAGCAAAGACGGTTCAGTTTCCAGAATGTATCTCCACTTGTTATCCTCGGCCTGTTGTTTCACTGGCGGCAATCTCTTCTGAGGTTCCCAAACTACCTCCCGAATACCAGGAATTCCAAGACGTCTTTCGGAAGGACCAAGCTAACACCCTGCCTCCTCATAGGTCTTATGACTGTCAGATAGATCTGATACCCGGAACAACTCCTCCTTGCAGTAGGATTTATGCCCTCACCGAGCCAGAGAATCTTCACCTCAGACAATATCTGGACCAATACCTAGCTAACGGGTTTATCCGTCCTTCAAAATCTCCAGCTTCCTCGGCTTTGTTCTTCGTTCCGAAAAAGGAAGGAGACCTTAGGACTTGTATAGATTACCGCGCCCTGAATCAAATCACTGTTAAAAACAGATACCCGTTACCTTTGATCCCTGAACTCCTGGACCAAGTCAAAGACGCATGTATATATACAAAGTTGGATCTCAGAGGAGCCTACCACTTGGTACGAATAAAAGAGGGCGATGAATGGAAGACGGCCTTCTGCACCAAGTATGGGCTGTTTGAATATCAAGTTATGCCCTTTGGACTATGCAACGCTCCTGCCGCCTTCCAGTATTTTATGAATGATGTCCTTAGAGAACTCATAGATGTGTGTGTTGTTGTCTACATTGATGACATCCTCGTCTATTCATCATCTGAAGAGGAACATCAGAAACACGTTAAAGAGGTCCTCAAGAGATTACGTCAACATAACCTTTTTGCTAAGCTTGAAAAATGCGTTTTCAACGTAACTGAAGTTGAGTTCATGGGATTCATATTGTCACCAAACAGAGTCCATATGGATTCAAAGAAAGTCGATGCAATCATCAAGTGGCCTTCACCAACTTCTGTAAAAGGAGTTCAAAGCATGTTAGGCTTCGCTAACTTTTACCGCAGGTTCATTCCTGAATTCTCTCGAATAGTCCAGCCCATCACCGCTCTGTTAAAGAAAAACAAACGTTTTGAGTGGTCTACCGAGGCGGAACAAGCTTTTCAGGACTTAAAAGCTAAATTCATCTCTGCACCTGTTCTAAAACATCCTCGCCCAGAACTCCCCTACATCGTAGAAACAGATGCTTCTAGTCTTGCTATGGGGGCAGTTTTATCACAAAGAGATCCGGTCACACACCAATTACATCCTGTAGCCTTTTGGTCCCGCAAATTCTCGGCTCCCGAGATCAACTATTCAATTACAGACAAGGAACTTTTAGCTATCAGATCAGCCTTTAAAGCCTGGCGGCATTATCTTTTGGGAGCCAGACACACAGTCACCGTAATGACAGATCACCGCAACTTACAATATCTGAAGACGGCCAAAGCTCAGTCTTCCAGGCAGCTCCGCTGGGCTCTGTTTTTGGCTGAGTTTGACTTTATAATTACTTATCGACCAGGCAGTAAAAACGGAAAAGCAGATGCCCTCTCCCGGATGGGAATAGATGAACACTTGACCAATCCTGAACCAATACCCATAATCCCAGAACAAAGGATTTTGGGCTTGGTCAGCGCTCAATCCTTTGAAGACATCGAGACTACAGTCAAATCACTCCTAACTCCGGCAGAATTACAGGACTGGCAATTCAAGGGGAAGGATTTCTCAGTGGATCAAGACCTACCATATTTCCGAGGACGATTATACTTGCCCTGTGAGAAAATACAAAAACAGGTAATCTCCTGTTATCACGACTCATTAATGGAGGGTCACCCTGGCATTACCAAAACCATGGAAAAGGTCAAAAGACATTTCTGGTGGCCATCATGGAAGAAGGATATTAGAGACTTTGCAATCTCCTGCGGTGTGTGTGCTCAGAATAAAAGTCAGAAGGAGAAACCAGCCGGCCTCTTACACCCACTGGACATCCCTTCCTGTCCATGGCATACCCTGTCCATGGATTTCATCACGGACTTACCTCCATGCTCAGGGTATAATACCATTTTAGTAGTCGTGGATCTATTCTCCAAGATGGCTCACTTCATTCCCCTGAAGGGCCTACCTTCAGCTTCAGTATTAGCCCAAGAATTCTTAGAAAACATCGTTCGGTTACACGGTTTTCCCTCGGTTTTGGTCTCCGATAGGGGAAGTCAATTCATCTCTCACTTTTGGCGAAGTTGCTGTCGCTTAGCCCAAATTGATGTGAGACTTTCAACCAGTCACCATCCCCAAACTGACGGACAAACCGAGAGGACAAATCAAACTCTGGAGCAATATTTACGTTGCATGCTCCAACAAACTGAAAACCCTTGGAAGGATATCCTTTGGATCGCTGAATACGCTTATAACAATTCAACCCATTCTGGAACCGGGAAGACTCCCTTCTTCCTATTATACGGAAACCATCCTAGGACCTCTAACCTGGATCCTCCCCAAGAATTCGAAACACCTGCTGTGGATCACTTGCACTCGGTGATCACTCGTACTTTTAAAGAAGCCACTGCCCATCTGCAAAGAGCTAAAGCTCTATACAAGAAAGGAGCGGATCAACACCGTAAAGAGGCCCCTCACTACGCAGTGGGAGATCAGGTCTGGTTATCCACTAAGCACCTGCCTCTAAAAGGACCCCGCACCTTCATCCCGAGATACCTAGGACCCTATCTCATCTCTGCCATAATTAATCTGGTGGCTGTCAAATTGGAATTGCCTTCGCATATGAAAATACATCCAGTATTCCATGTCTCCTTACTAAAACCAGTACAACCAGAAACCCGATTGACCGAACTCCCAGAACCTGTTCTAGTGGATGGAGAACTTGAGTTCGAAGTAAAGAACATCCTAGACTCCAAAATCTCCAAATCTAAATTATATTACCTGGTTGATTGGAAAGGATACGGCCCCCAGGAAAGGTCTTGGGAACCCTCAGAACATGTCCACGCACCTCGTCTGGTCAAGAAATTCCATCTGAATCACCCCGACAAGCCAAAACCCCCAGAGAAGACACGCTTGGGAGGGGCCTTGAGGGGGGGTGCTGTCATGATCACTGCTTCCAAGGAGCTAGGACCAGCCCAACGTCCTTGGAAGCAGGCCCCTAACCTTCATCCTAGGCACCAGCCGGTCCCCACTGGGACCTTTTGGACCTTGTCCTGGCGCCGGTGGCACCAGGCTCATCAAAGTCACTGGTCCCGGCACTGGAAGCGCCGGGCTCATAATTTGTATGAAGATGCTTGGGTGGACTTACCTGCAGCAGACCATGCTGCTTACTTACCAGCCACATAGGAATCCTCTGTGAGCCGGGACTACTTTCTTACCTGGGTGGGGCAAGCTCCACTCCCTGGATACAACACTGGAACTCTTCTGGAACAGGAACTCTTTTCTTACCTAGGCGAGGCCGTGGAGGAAGACGCCTCATCACTCCAACGCTATTTAAACCACACCCGATTGATGAAACGTGCTTCGCGTTATTCTGCATCTGCAGCAGAACGCTCACCGTGTCTGTTCCAGTTTTCTTCTTTCCGATCCTGAACCTGCAAGAACAAACGCTTACCATTCCGGTATCCAGCCTTCAGTAGCACCTGCAAAGACAAGAAACAACAGGTTAGCACGGCAACCTTCATGCGCAGCGCTTTCCTCACCTGATCCATCGGCAGCTACCATCTCTTCACGCTGCTCCTCAGCCTGTGAAGACAAAAGCATAGTTATTCCTGTGTGGAATTACTTACCGACACTCCGTGAATTCCGGTTTTCTTCAACGCTGCAATCCTGCACCTGAAAGACAAAAGAAGAGACATTAGACAGGTATTTTACTTACGCGCCATCGCGCCCGCCACAATACGGCGCCTGCAAATACTCCGGCGTTTTCCAGCGTCTCTTCAACACCCGAACTCACAGCTGCAAGGGAAAAGAGACAGTTAGAGAGCTTTTGAAAAGCAGGCAACTGGCATTTACTTACGCATTTCCAAGCGCTTCATTCCAAGACTCTGGCTCGAACTTCGGCTTTCTTCACACCATCTTCTACCTCAAGAGCCCTGCAAGACAAATAGAAAAAGCATTATACAGAGCCCTGTTCCATATTAACATGCCCACGCACCTAAAGACTGTAAGGACTTAAAAGGTGTCCGGAAACTCACAGTTCGTGCAGTTAACGACGGTAGCAATCCTCTGATGTCAAGAGGTCTACGTTTCACCCAGTGAAGGAACTGGCAACGGCACCCTGCACCAGACGCAGATGGAGAGTCCAGCATTCACCTATCTAAGGTGAGCACGTTGACCTTGGGGCTCCACGGAAAAGCGAGGAAGGGAAAGAGAGAGAGATACCCGACACCCCCAGATCATTAACCCCATATTCTTTCACCTGCAGATATCTCACTCTTCGAGTTAGACACACAGTGCGAAGAGGCTCAGCCCCGGAAGCCAATCGAGTCCTGCACTTCACTTTTCGAGTCACAGACACCATCCTGCCAAGACCGGCGCCTCCGTGGGAATCAGGTGAGCGTTACACTGTCTCTATGGCGCAGTCTTCAGGTCTGTGAGGGGGTAAGGCCTGGACTATGGCAGTTAAAAATACATCAGCATAACCCTGATAGGCCTCAGGGACTTGTATAATATTGGAAACCATGAGTGGTGTTTGCTGGTCTCTTAGTGGTTCTTTAGGGGGTGTCAAGGAGGGATCCAGGAATAGACAGTGAGACATACAAACTCTGAGCCTAGGAATAGTGATCCTGCTGTCCAATTGATATACGGATTGTGCTTCTGTAACCAGGGCATACCCAATACCATGGGGTAATGAGCTGACTTAATGATGTCGAATCTAATCCGCTCGTGGTGATGGTTTATAGAAAGCTGGATCTCTTTTGTCTGCAGGCTTATGGGTCCTGAAGTGAGGGGTCTTCCGTCGATTGCTTCCATCGGCTGCATGGTGCTTCATGTTTAGTATGGAATATGATGACTAACAACCCAGTCTTGATCAATGAAAATTCCCATAGCTCTGCCGTCTACCAAGGCCAGAATTGAATAGGTCTTATTCTTGGAGGGCGATAGGAAGGCCTGTAGTATCATCAAATTGTTTTGTCCAGGAGAGTTCAAGGATGAAATTGATATGGAGCAAACATCTCTGTCCCGAAGCTCTGCTCCATCTAGGATCGGGAGCTGGCGTTTCCCGAACGCCGAGGAGGGGCTAGAGGACACTCCCTAACCAAGTGTTTGTCTGAGGCACAGTACATGCACAACCCCGTATGAATCCTTCTCATCCTTTCTTGCGGGGATATAGGTCCACAGAAGGCTCCTATCTGCATGGGTTCTGGTTCAGTGACTGAGCCTGGGTTTGTGTCCCTCTTGGTGGTGCTCTCAAAGGACACTTTCGGAGGATTTCCTCTGGATTTCTTCTTCTCTGCCTTCCTTTCCTGGATACGAAAGTCTATTTGCATGGCGAGGTCCATTAGTGCCTGGAATGAGTTTGGGCGAGCCACTCTGGCCAACTCATCCTTAATCTCCTTATTCAGTCCTCTCCTGAAATTGCTTGAATCGGGTTACATAGGTGAGCATATCCTGGGATCCCTGCTGAAAGTCTAACAGGCGTTCCTGGGCACTATAGCGGTCAAACATGGTTTTAAGGGCCTGTATGAACCCATCATAGTCATCTAGGAGAGCATCGCCGGAATTAACGAGGGGCATAGCCCAGGTTAAGGCATTTCCTGAAAGGTGGGAAATTATGAAACCCAACTTAGCCCTGGGAGTCGAAAAGTAGTAGGGCTTAAAAGTAAAGTGGACCAAACATGAATCCAGGAATCCACGAAGGGTTTTTGCCGACCCATCGTATTTGTTCATTATGCCGCCCAGCAAGACACTTTCTTTTGTGGCAGAATCACGGGATAGCACTAATTGTTTGAGAGCGGCGTTTTCCGCCTTTAGATTCTGTACCTCGGTTGATAGCTCTTGCATGCCACGCATCAGGTCCTGGACGGCCGCTTCCATGTCCATATCGAGTTCGGTCGGGTGGCGTCTCAAACTGTCAAGGAGTTCCCCCCCTTCTGACCTGAGTCTGATCTTTGCTGGATTTCTTGGTCGATGCCTTCTTGCGGACGGATCGGTTCTTGAATAAGGCTGCACGAGTCTCTTCCGACTCCAGCGTGCATTCAAAGTTCCGGGATGCAACGATCCAGGAATCTGGGAAATTAAGAGAGTGCGATACTCAGCACACGAGTCCAGGAAGCAAGAAAGAAGGGAAAGGGACTAGGAAATGGGTTTGGTTGGGATAGAACCAAGGATAACAATACCGCGAGCTACGCAGCACACGTCTGTTCGCTACTTCACAATAGAATTGAGACGCGCGGAGCCGCGGGGTGTGGTCTATTAATAGAACACGCTACGTCCAACGTGTAGAGCGAGGAAGGTGTTTCACGCTGGACGGCCATGTTGGGAGTACCAGGGAGTGCAAGCCCCGTTGAGACAAGGACCAGGAAGTCCAAAAGTGGCGCGTTCTGTAGGTCATGACAGCATAAGGGAAGCCCCATCTCTGCTGCCAGATCTTGGTCTACATAATTCCCAACTGTTCCGCTGTCTTTGTATGCTTCGACAGCATGCATCCGAGACGGTTGTTGGTGATTGATCAAAATTACTGGTAATGCAAAGTGTGAGGTCTGTGGCTCATCCTTCTCGCTCGACAAGCGGACCTCTACACTTGTCGGGCTTGGTAGTTTTCCGATTCCTTGTTATTATCTTCCTTCTCTATGGCTCCAACAGTTCTCCTAGGTGGTTTCACTGGACATTCTTTGAGGAAGTGGCCTGATTTTCCACAATATAAGCATAATTGCTGTTGCCTTCTCTTGTCTCTTTCAGTTTTAGTTAAAGGGGGCCGTACACCTCTGATTTGCATGGGTTCTACCGTGTTTTCCAATGTACGTGGAACATTATCCTTTGACCGGACATACACAGCTCGAGTGTCTAACCTTATCCGGTCCGCTTTTCGGTCTTGTAATCTGTGATCTGATTGCACCACAAGGTTGATGAATTCTCCACAGTCTTTAGGTGGGTGAACCACTTGAGCAAGGACCTCCTTTAGTTCCCCTCATAGACCCAATGAAATAGTGTGGTCCTTTTTTCCTCAGGCCACCCAGCTTCAATGACTAGTCTGTTAAATGTTGCTATATATGTAAGCAAGTCTTGACTTCCTTGACTTAGTGACAAAAGTTTGTTGTCTAATGCTTGGCCTTGGGTATGACGAGCAAATAGTTTTTCCATTTCCATCTGGAAACCCCAAAAGTCATGTAACAACGGGTTATCCTGACTTACCAATGGTACCGACCAATCCGCAGCACTGCCACTCAGATATGACAAGACAAAAGCAACCCGTGCTTGGTCGTTAGGAAAAGCCCCAGGTCTGCAAAGGAAATGAAGACGACACTGGTTCATGAACGTTGCATACTTCTTGGGGTCCCCTGTAAATCGTTCAGGTGGAGCTAAAGGAACTGCCCCAGGATGGGTTATTTGTACTGGATTGGTGGAAGAAGTTGTTACAGGTGCTGGCGGAATGTTACCAGGCAATGGGGTCTGTCCTGTCTGTGATTGGAGCAATTGTCTACTTATTTCGTCTGTACGATCCTTAGTAACAATCAAATCCCTCCTAAGAGTGTTGGTTTCTTGCCTGGCTGAATGTACTTCAGCGCGCAATTGTCCCAACAATTGAACTAACTGGTCAGTCTCTGAAGTCTCCATGACGCCCAGGTGGATAATATTATTGAGGCTTTGCATTCTGTTACGCTCACCTGATATCCACGGGGACGCCACCCAGCCTTGGTTGGATGATTTGCACTTTCAAACCCTCTCCCGGTCCCTTGGTAAGGCCTCTGGTTAAAGATGGGTCTGCAATATAGGAGAGCTGGATTCAATACCAGATTGTCTTTATGTTTTCCCACCTCCCTTGGCCTTAACTCCTTCCTCCCGCTTGGGCCTTCTCCTCGCCTTAATATTGTAAAAGGTGGATTCTCTGTCCTGCTCCTCGTGGCAGGGGCACGTAGATGTGGGGGCCGAGCAGCGTCCAACTTACTTCACTGGTGCAAGCCCCCCTGTGGGAATCCAGGCCTGCTGCAACTCCGTAGGTTTGCTGCTTTACAGTCTTTATATGCAGTTCTTATGTTCCTCTTAGTTCGAATAATAATGTCTTGCTTCTTTCCTTTTAGGTATGGAAAGGTATTTTGGTGTTGTCATGCAGTTTGAAGATGAGCATGGGACGGCAGGCGAAAGCGCGGTGTGCGCGATGCTGTCCGGTGAGTAAGGCGCGATGCGCGGCGCTGTTTCGCCTTTTATATTGCTAACCTGTGTCTTTTCTCTCCTTGCAGGTTGCGATGTTCCTCGCCGAGCGCCGTAATGTTCCAGCAATGATACTGACCAGGAGATGACTACCATGTAAGAATTGTGTGGCTTTCTTCATTCAGGAGGAAACGTGAGTAAATGCTTACTAATGCTGTCCTTCTTTCTCCTCTTTCCAGGTTATGGTATTCCAGGATGCATGCGGTGCCGGATGATGGAGTTCGTACCTTCAGGTGAGTGGAACTGAAGTCAGCGATGGATTGAAGACAGCGTACTGTTCCAGGTAAGTTTCGTAGTGTTCTTTCTCTCTTTGCAGGTCCTTGATTTCAGGTAAGCTGGCATCAAAGAACTGGACACAGTGAGCGTTCCGCTGCCCACAGCAGAATAACACAAAGCATGTTCTGCTGTTTGGGTGCGGTTTAAATAGTCTCAGGTAAAGTAGTCCAGGTAAAATAGTCCCAGGCCTGCCACACCCAAAGTAGTCCAGGTAAAGTAGTCCCAGGCCTGCCACACCCAAAAGACTAGACAGCATAGCTCAGTTCCTTGTAACTGAGCTATGTGTGAGCCTCCATGTTGGCTGCGCCCCCCCCCAAGTTAAATAGTCCCAAGTAAATAGTCCCATTCTAATGTTGGTCTTCATGATGGTTATGAGCCTGGCGCCAAAGGCGCCAGGACTGACTCCAAGAGAGTCTTGGATGAGGTTTTAAGGCCTTTGACCTAGCTCTAACTGGAAGGCTGACTTGCCAGTGAGGGCCAGGGACAAGGGTCATGACAGGCATTTGCTAAGGTAATGCAGCTGGATGGGGATAAATACGGCCTGCAAGCCCTAATTAACTTACATGTGTATGCTGATGTTGAAGCCAAGGAGTTAACTTGTTTGCTCAATGTTAATGTGGCGTCAAGGTAAAAGCCTAGGGTTTTTCTTCTTTTATGACTTCGATGGAATTGCCGTCAATGTCGAAAGAGGAATAATCTTTGTTAAGGTTTTTAAGGTTGGCCGTGGTTCCGAGGATCAGAAGTTTAGTCTTATCGTCATTCAGGCAGAGGCCATGTGTGGCCATCCATGCCTGAATGAGGAGCTAAATCTTGTTCACAAGAGCCGTGTCACTGAGATAATTGCCCGAAAGACGTATGAGGATCTGGGTGTTGTCTGCATAGTTGGTGTAGGTAACACCCAAATTATCCCATTTGTCAAACAACGGCTTTATGAAGATGTTGTAAATGGTGGGCGAGACATATGAGCCTTGCGGAAAGTCCTGCGTTATAGGGATCGGGTCTGCTGTGTCTGATGGGGAAACGACTTGCATGGTTCTATTGTTTAGGAATGATTGGAGCCATGCTATTGCATCCTTAGAGAAGTGAGCCGCCAAGGCAAGGTGTTTACATAAACCTTCATGATCCACCAAGTCGAAGACGGCTAACAGGTCAAGGAGGAGTAGCATGGCAGTTTTCTCTTTGTCCTTAAGCTCCTCGATTTGAGTCTTAAGGTCAATTAGTGCAGTTTCATTGCCATGTTGTGGCCTGAAGCCTGATTGGCGGATGCATAAGAGGTGAATGGTTTCAAGGTATTGCTGTATCTGGAGATACGCTACTTTGTCAAGTATCTTCAGAAGGAAAGGTACTGTCGTAATAGGCCTGTAGTTGGTTGGAATGGATGGGTCTAATGTTTGCTTTTTTTTTCAATACATTTTTATTGACATTTTGTAAGTGAACATCACAAGAAAAAAAAACACATATGTAAAGCAACTGAGAAACAAATAAGGAATCCCTCCCTTCCCTCCCCGCACTGGTCCAGAGGAGTTCCTAAGGGTTTTGTGGCAGTTAAGTGGGTTTGTGCCCTCTGCGTGCCACCTCTCTGTCCTGCACGGCCGACTCAGGCACCGACTTTTATTATATAACTTCGTCTTCCTGGTCGGGGATTATCCCTAGAAGGCTCATGGCCCTCGGACACCATGTTCGGTGAGCGCCCCCCTTACGGTAGTTCAGTAGGGCTGACCATTCCATCTTAAACTTTAAGTGGTCTCCTTGTAGTAATAGGTTAGCCATTCCATTGCTCGGAGAGACCATATTTTTGCGATCCATTGGTGGTCGAAGGGAGGGTGCGCCGATTTCCATTTGCGCGCAAGGACCAGGGCCGCCGCCATCATCATAATTCTTTTTTAAACTTTATTTTTGGGTTTTCAACAAGTAACAACATTACAACATCCAAGTGGGTGTAACAACCTCTGTGTCCCTGCTGTCCCCCCTCCCCTCCCTCCACCCCCGCCACATAGCGATTACAACCAAGAGAAATAGTACTGTCATGTGTGTGCTCCCATTGAGATGCGGCTGTAGTTGGAGCGTCTAGCTAAGTCATTCAGGAAGGGCTTTGAGCCTGTGCTGGGGAGGAATTATTGTCAGATAAAGAAAGCAGGTAAAGGATATATGGACCCCAGATGTCAGGGGGGCACGCATGCAAAGGCAGTGTTCTGATGAATTCTGTTTCTACCTCCTGAGAGTACATGACATCTTTCGACCACTTTGCCAGGGTGGGGGTGGCCCCCCTCCCCCATGTTAAGGCCACTCTCCTGCGTGCCAATGTCAAAAGAGTACCTGCAAGTCTCCTCACTCCCGGAGAGAGGTGCCTCGTCAGGCCAAGTAAGGCCGCTGCCGGAACAGGTGCAGGCTCCTCTCCTATGACTGCTGCTGTTGTTTGCAGGACCTGTGACCAAAAACCTGTGACCAAAAACGTGATACTGTGGGGCAGACCCATACCAGGTGAAGGAAGTTTGCTTCTAGTGCGCCGCATCTTTCGCAGAGAGCCTCCTGATCGGGTTGTTGTTGATTTCTTATGGCTGGTGTGTAGTAAGTCTGGTGGAGGAAATCAAAATGTATCTGTTTGAGCCGTGTATTCAGCACTATTTTTTGGGTTTGCTGGAGGATATAAGACCAGTCTTCATCTGAGAACTTTGGTGAAAGTGATTTTTCCCATCTCGCCTTTGGGCGCGTGTTTTGCAGTTTTGTGTCTGTCAGCAAGGATTTGTATATCATTAAGATCAGTTTGCCCTCTCCTTGGGCCTGGATTGTATTGTGCAGCAGCTGCCAGGTAGGAGGTTGTTGTGGGAAGGTTGGAAAGATTGCTTGCAGAGTGTACCATAGTCTGAAGTATACAAATGTGTCGAGGGATGTTTCGCTTCCTTTTTCCCTGGCAGTCTGAGGTGTGATAAATGTTTCGTCTATGAAGAGGTCACCCATGGTCTGCAGTTCCAGTTTGTTGGCCCATTGGTGGAAGACCTTGTCTGTGGTCGGCGGGATAACTGGAATTAACTTAATTGGTAGCACGGGGGAGAATCTGGTGCGAACGCCGTATTTCTGTGCTCGTTTTTTCCAGATTGCATATGTAGTGAGGAATACGTTCATCGTGGTTGTGGGCACTGGAAGTTGGCCCAGAATCACTGCCCTGAGTAAGTTGGGGGATGCTTGCGCTCATTCGACTTGCACATGCGGTCTAATGAAGTGGATTGTGTACCGTGGCTTAAGAACTGTGCCTTGTTGCATTGGCAGTATGAGTGTTGTGTAAGCTACCCTCGCTGGTTTGTCTGCCCATATAAGTTCCTGTCCCATTCCATAATTGAAAACGCTGTGAGTGGTCGAGGGTGTCCGCAGGGAGCTTTTTGAGCGCTTCCGCCACAGTGGTTATTAAATGGCGCCCCCAGCCTGCAGGTTTTCAAAGCTGGAGATGCTGTGCTTTGTGGTAGGCTGTGGGATTAACTGGTGGGCCTGTCTCACAATATGGCATATGCTGGTGCCAACTTGGGCTTTGCAGTGCTGGATTGTCCCCAATATTGCCGGAACGTAGTGCTTCTCGTGTTGTGTTTGTTTCTTTTAATGTGCTCTTCAACTTTTTATAGGGCCTTTATCTGCCAGGTGTGGCGTTGATCCCAGGGTGTTTGCCTCTGCCACCTGCCGCCAGAGCCACAGCGGGAATGTCTCTCAGCTGTCTGTGCCTCCTCTACCCCCGGGGCCCGTTCTGACTTATCGTGTGCCAGAGGGCGCTTGATGAGGGGTGCTATTGGTCTCGGCTCGGCAGTGGGGGGATAGAGAGGGACGCCGGAGGAATCGGGTGCCGCAACCACACACGGGAGGGCCTACCGGGTGATCCGGACCCTGTGAGCTCCAAGGCACTATGTGCTCCGGCGCTCCACGGGCTTCGAGTCCCCAGGCGCTCGAGCCAGCACCAGACGGCCTCGCCTCCTCCGAGTCACGTTGTCGGGAATGCCTCCGCACCGCCCTCGCTCCTCCACAGGTCGTCCGATGGCCAGCTGTGTCTGCGGCGTCCCGAAGCATTGCCTCGCTGCACCAGGGGCCGCGGACCGCCTCTGCTGCGCTGCCCTCTCCAGGTGTCCGCGGGGGCGCGGCCGGGCGTCTCCAAAGGATCTCGGTCTCTGGGGGGGCTCACCGCCGCTGATATTGGCATTGAGACATGGCTCTGATCTTCTTGGCCCTTCTGTTTATGGGGCAGGCTGTTTTGTCTTCAGGGTGACTGCGATGAAGCAGGATTTATGTGGAGCCTTTCGGGAGCTCACAGGGGAGCCGCCATTGTGGTCGGCCCTCTAGCGCCCTCTCGCCATCATCATAATGATGTAAAGCTTCCGATGGGGTTTATTATTGATTTGCTCTAGTGCCCCATTCAACCCTATCATGGCCAGGGCCCAGTTCCCCTCGATTTCTAGTCCCAGGACTTGTTCGATAGCTCAGTGCATCATCTCCCAGTATTGAGCTATTTTCGGGCATGACCACCATATGTGGTTCCATGTGCCTGTCTGGCCACATTTCCTCCAGCATTTCTGCGAGACCCTTGGGTAAATCTTGTGGAGCCTAACCGGGGTGAGGTGCCATTTCATCCATATTTCCCGATTTTGGATTCATCTTGTGAGTTTTGTTATTTGTGTCATGAGGCCTACCCCCGGAGCACCAGGCCAGGCCCAGCACCCCCGGGAGTAGGCATCACGCCCCTGGGTAAAAGCCCAGCGGCCCTTTATAGGGGCTCTTTGGACTCTGTCCTGGCACCGTTGGCGCCAGGCTCATGTTGGACATCAGTCCTGGCGCCATAGGCGCCAGGCTCATAAGGGGAAGTGTTTGGTGCACTTACCTGAAGCAGACCATGCTGCATGAATAACCAAGCCAAATGAGGCTTAGGAGGACTATTTTTCTGAAGGAACTATTTTGTTACTTGGGTGGGGCTGTGGAAGAATACTCACCTGGAACTTCTTCCAAGGCTATTTAAGCCACGCCCGGACAGCCACACGTGCTTCGCGTTGTTCTGCATCCCAGCAGCTGAACGCTCACCGTGTCAGCTCCTGCACCTGGACTCCAGCCACGCCCGCCTCGAACACCTGTAAGGAAAGAAGAGAAGAGAAAGGTGAAAACCAAGAACTTATTCAACCTTCTTACCTGCATCCGGAATCTTCACGCCAGTATTCCTGAAGGAAGACTTCCATTTAAAAGCACCGCGTTGCTCGCTGCAGCGCCGCGCTTCACTCACCTGTTCCCGAGACGCCGCCCGGCTCCATCGCGGCTCTCAGCACCGGTCGCCACATCCCTGCACCTAGGGGAGAGAAGAAGAGACAAAAGGTGAGCAAGGGAACACAAGAGGAAAGCCGAATTTTCAGCCATATTACTTACCGGCTTTTCTTGGTGAACCATTCCACATCTCGGGTCGGCGCCGCATCTTTGGCAGGTACCGCACCCCGGCCCCTATGGGGAAAGGACAAAAGACATTACTGGGGAATTATAAAGACATTTAGAGGGGTCGCCCTCAGCACTAACTCACCTGATTTTACCACCGGCAATTTAACCCCTCAACGCATCGCCTTCGTTCTGCACCTGAAATAAAGGACAGATCACAGGTTAGGAAAAAACAACATAAAAGGAGGCTCACACTTGAACTTTTGCATCTTCATACTTACGGCGTATCGCTCAGAAAAGTCAAGTGGATTTGCCAGCGCCATTCTGAAAACCAGTGAAGTAACTGGACGAACGCGCGCCCCTGCACCAGAAGCAGGATGGAGAGTTCATCCTTCCAAACCATAAGGCAAGCTTAAAGCTTAAATTCAGAAGACAGTTAATCCCCTTTCTCATCTGCAGAAGGATATTCCTATGGGCCAGACAAGCAAGATTTGGGGGTCCTGTTCAATCGGTGGTCCGAATTCTGCGCATCACGCTTGAAGAGGCCACAGCAACCCAGACCAGACCAGCGCCTCCGTGGGAGCCAGGTGAGCGTTACAATTTGGTTCCAAAGTTACGCCCATGCCGCTGAGTCTATTGTGGTACCTGTGTCAGCGTTCCACTTTGCCTTGTATGACATGGTTGGTCTTGGTGCCCCTTCTTTAATGGGCCTATATATGCTTGCAACCACTTTCTTGTCCCCTGTGTTCGTGTTGAGGTATTTCTCAAATGGTGTGAGCTCCCAGGTTGCCGTGGCTCTCATTTCAGGATGGGACAGCCAGTGTCTCAGTTGAGCTACGCAAATTGTTGATTTTCCCCCTGTTCGAAGTCTGCTTTGCACTGGTCGTAGGTTTTGATCTGGGATCCCACGAACATGTCCTTCCCTCTGTGGCCGCCTCCCCGTTGCCAGTCCTGAAATGCAGTTGTGACGCGGCCTGGGGTGAACTGGAGGTTCCTAAAAAGAGGCGTGTAGGGTGAGGGGAATTACGTGGTCTGGGCGTTGGTCACCGCTAGGTCCCAGGTCCTGCCCACCATCCCCGTGATGTGGCTTGCGTACATTTGTGGTGGTCTGTCCACCTTGGGTTTCCACAGCGCTTCCTCCAACTCCGTTCCCACCACGTCCCTGTCCATCGGTCTCCATAACTTACCCCTGTCGTCCCTTTGCCAGTCTCTGATGACCCTTATTTGGGCGGCGATGTAGTATGCTTTGAAGTCCGGCACTCCCATTCCCCCACTTCCCATTAGAACTCTCATCACCCTCCCCGTCACTCTCGGTGGTTTATGGTTCATGAGGAAGCTGTCCGTCTCCTTATGGAGGGTTTTGAAGAATCAAGGCGGCACATGGATTGGGAGGGAAGTGAAGTAGTAAAGGAGCCGCGGCAGGACCGCCATTTTCAAAACGCTGATGCAGCCTAGCCAGGATATGGCCAGTGGACCCAAGTCTATTAGTTTTGTTTTCAGCGTCTCTTGCAGGGGGGGTAGGTTTGCTTGGTACAGCCCGTCCACTGTGCTAGTCAGCGTTACCCCAGTTACTTGATGGAATTTTCTGCCCATCTAAATTGGAAGTTGTGTTTAAGGGTTTGCATCTCCTGCTGGGTTAACGTGAGGTTGAGGATTTCTGATTTGGTTATGTTAACCTTTAGGCCCGCCACCGCCTCAAATCGGTCAAGTTCTTTCTGGGCTGCTCTCACAGAGGTGTCTGGGCGGGTTAAGGAGAGGATCATGTTGTGAGCGAAGGCTGCATTTTGTGTGGTTCCCCCAGAATGGCATCCCAGCTATCTCATTGTTCGCCCTGATTGCCGCCAATAAGGGTTCTAGGTGTAGGGCGTAGAGAATGGGCGGCAATGGGCATCCCTGTTTCGTCCCCCTTTCTACCAGGATCGGTTCCGAGATGTGGCCATTTATAGCCAGTCTCAGGTGTGGGCGCCCTCATGGTTGCGAAGAGGAATCCCCATTCTACTCTGTCAAAGGCTTTTTCAGCATCTATGGTTAGTAGGAGAGCAGGGATTGCCTTCTTCTGTGCTTTTCCGATTAGGTGGGCTATGCGTCTGATATTGTCGCTCATTTGCCTGCCCCTCACGAAGCCTGATTGGTTGGCATGGACTCATTTTGGGAGGATAAATTCTAGGCTGTTAGCCAGTATTTTAGTATGGATTTTGGCATCTGCATTTATTAATACGATGGGGTGGTATGATTCGCACTCGGTTACATCTTTTTCCTTTTTGAGAATTAGTATAACTTTTGCCTCTTCCATAGTTTTCGGTAGTGTTTTGGATGCCTCTATGTAGTTATATAGAGTGGTAAAATGAGGGATTAGGTCTTCTTTTTGGAGCTTATAAAACTCTGAACCATATCCGTTGGGTTCCAGGGATTTGTTGAGTGGGAGTGAGTTAATGGCTGCCCTTACTTCATCACATATCCCTCTCTTCCCTGGTTAGTTGGTTTAGCTGAGCTTCCCCCAGGTATTCTTCCTGGTTTTCTAGGGTCGGGTTTTCGGTGCTGTATAACTTGGTGTAGAATTTAACAAATTCCTGTTGTATGTCCTCGGTTTTGCTGCTTATCTGGCCCCCATGCTGCTTTACTTACAATATAGTTCTGTCCCTCTCTTTTTTCCTGAGCATTCTAGCCAGTAGACAGTCTGATTTATTGGCTTTGACATACAGGCTCTGTTTAAGGCGAAGCAGGTTGTGCTCCGCTGCTCTGGTCTGCAATGTGTCTCATTGTCCCCTGGTCGCCCTGAATTCCCTTTTGGTGGCGGGGTTCTGTTTCGGGCACATTTTGGGCATCAGTTCTTTTAGTTTGGCCTCCAGTTCGGCTTCTTCGAGTCTCACCTCTCGCATGCGCCTAGCTTTGATCGCTATAATCTTACCTCTAAGAGTCGCTTTAAGCGCATCCCACCAGTTTTGTCAGCTAGTGTCCCCCACCTTGTTGGTGTCTGCATATCTGCCTATTTCATCCATGACCTCCATTCTAAGGTTGTGTCTTTGAAGAGGTGCCCCAGGTATCTCCACTTCCAGAGCCCCGGAGGGCCCCTGTTCCTACCTAGCTCTAGGGTCATGGGCGCATGGTCAGAGAGGGAGATAGCCCCCAGTGTAATGTCAGCTACTTTGCCCATCAGGGGGGTGGACAGCCAGATGTAAAGGTAAACGATCCTGGAGTGCGATCTGTCAGCATGGGAGTAAAAGGTGTACCCCTCCATCTCTCCCTGTTTACTTCTCCATGCTTCTACTAGGCCCAATTGGTGTAGTTTCCGCTTGAGGTCCGCGTAGGGCAGCACCGAGGGGCCTTGGATTTGGATGCTCATGTCCGTGGTGGGATTCCAGGTCATATTGAAGTCCCCTCTGAGGATGATGGGGAATTTTGCAATGCTCTCTAAGCGTTTGAGTGCCTGTTGTATGTACGGGTCCTGGCCCGTGTTTGGGTTGTATAATGTTGCAATCGTATAAACCTCCCCCTTCCTTCTACTGTTATTGCGAGGTATCTGCCTTGGTTGTTTTTACTGTTTGGTCCAGCCCGTCACTTAGAGCTATCAGTACCCTCTTTTTTGATAGGTTGTGTAGCCTGAAAGATTTCCCTGTATCCCCAGAATTTGATCCTATGGGTGTCCCGTGTTTGTATGTGTGTTTCCTGCAGGGTAACAATGTGAGAGGCTTCTCTCCTAAGGTATCTCTCAACCTTTTTTCGCTTGAGCTGGGAGTTAAGTCTGTTAATATTGAGCGATAAGATCTTTATTCGATTAGCTAGAGTCATGTTTGTTGTCCCGAGTTCCGGTTGCATATATGGGGAGACCCGTGCCTCTTTGGTGTGTGCTGTCCTACCTTCGCTCCTCCTCTGGCTGGTCCCCCTCTTGTTTTATCTCCCTCATGCTGGAAATACTGCTCCATCTGTCCCCCTGCCCTGATCCCTGTTCTCCCTTCCCTCTCCCCCTTGCTGGGTGAGTCCAACTGGCACTTAGCCCCCCCTCATATGGCCACGAGAGCTGGACCCTAATTTCTGCCCAGCCTGTCCCCACGCAGGAATTCCCATTCCCGTCCTGACCACCTTTCCCTCCCCCTGTGTCTCCTGCCCCCTTGCATTCCTGTGTTCTTTGTGGCGCTAGCTTGTGAGGTGCTTTGTTGTGTGCCCTCCCCAGGGTTTTCGTGGTTAATAGAGTCTGGGCCTTCTGTGGTATCTCATTCGTTTTGTGTTCCTGCTTGCCCTGGTTTAACGTGGTCTGCGTGGGAGGATGGGCTACCATGGTGGGGTTGTCGCCCCCCCCCCGCTTTCTTGTTTTTCTTGGGCTCTATCGTTGACCATTCCCAGGTTTTCCGGGTAGCTTTTTGGCTAGGCAGTGAGTGGTGCGATGTATGGTTATCATCTTGGATTCCAAGGATGGCTGCCCCTTCCTCGCACGTTGTTACTCTATGCAATTTCCCTTGCCATGTGAAGCTCAGCGCAAATGAGTGTTACCATCTGTACCGCACTTGCTGGCTTTGCAAATAGGTCAGGACCGGGGCTATGCGCCGTCTTCTGTTTAATGTGGTCTGAGATAGGTCCTGGTAGAGCTGTATCTATTTGCCATTGTATGTGATTTGGTTGGTGGACCTCCCTTTGCCAGGATCTGCTCTTTTAGAGTGTAGCTGTGAAAGGCGATTAGGATGTACCGTGGTCTTGCCCCTGGTTCTTGGCTTTTCGGACCCACCCTGTGGATCCTGTCGAAGCGGATTTCCATGCCTTGGTCTTTGTCTAGCAGGTCGCTGAAGATAGACCTCGTGGCCTGGGCCAACTCTTGGTCTGGAATGGTTTCTGATAGAGATTTCACCCGTATATTGGAGCGCCTAGAACAGTTTTCTAGATCTTTGGCACGTAGCTGTTGCGGGCGTCATGGCAGCGGGGCCTTACCTCTTCGTTGTTGCCTGCGGGCCGCAGTATAGGGTGGAAGAGGGCCGCTGGGTTCCAGGGTCCTGGGGCTCCTAGGTGTTGGGTCGTGGACGTACGGTGGCTCTGGGCAGAAGCAGCTGAGCGCTGGGGGGGTCTCTCAGCTCCCTGTGGTCTCCTCACTTCGGTTTCACCCCTCCTCGCCCGCCGACCCTTGGGCCGGTCTCCTGCTGCGTCTCAACCCCTCGGCTGCGCGGCGGCATTGCTGGGGAGGAGCTGCAGTGATTTTATGGCAGCCCTTGTTGAATGTAGGCATATCTTCGAGACGTGTGCTGGTGGGCTCCGCTCGTCCCAGATGATCAGAGAGCCCGGATTGTTAGGGGGTGGCTGGAAGGTCTGCAGATGGACGGCCCTCGGTCAGCCCGCTGGCCGTGGGTCTTTAGCTGGATGTGGCTCTGGCTTGGTTGAGTCCGGGGGTCCACGGGTTGGCAGTGGTGGGTTGGGGGGGTGCCCCAGCCCCCTTTGGCTCAGGCTCGCAATGACGATCTGGGCTTCACTGATTGTGCCCCCCCGGGCGGATTGTCTCTGGGGACCCGCTTCCGAGCGTCCTCTGTGTCTCCCCACCCAGCGCCTCCGGTCACTGGCGAAGCCAGGCGGGCTGCCGTCCGCAGCGGTGTCCCTGACTGTGTGTGAGCTTCTGGGGGGCGATGAGGCCCCGATCAAGTCTGTGGCACCCGCTGGTGTTCTTCCCGCACTTGGGTCCTCGGACGGGCATGCAGTCTCAGTGCCCCACTGAGTCGATCTGCTGCGGAGGTCGCGGGCACTGGGTTTTGGTGGCGCTTCCCTTGCCTTTGCCCGGGCCTTATGCTGGTTGGTCGGATCTGCGGTACCTGGGGAGGGCTTGTCCGCTGTTCTTTTTGGCAATTGCCGGCCTTTTGGTGCGGGAGCTCGGGGGACGTGCTGCTTACACCCCGGCAGCCATCTTGGAATCCTAATGTTTGCTTTTTAAGTAAAGGTAGGACCCATAATTCTTTCAGATTACTTGGGAAACAGAAAGAGGTAATGCAGGCTTTGGGGAAGCTGATTAATCACTTAACATCGAAGATAAGAAAGGAGAATAACCTACCATCTATCCTGACCTAGCCTTTGCCAACCAAAATGATCCAGTACTTGCTGAAGCTTTTTTACTGAAGCCATTCTAGAAGAGGAAGGCATAGGGAAGGGTATTTCTTTTTTCTTCTTAAACTTGGGCTACTTTACCGAAGAGAAACCTCCCCAGAAGGTTTTATAAAAACCCAACTGGTAAGACCTAAAACCACCTAAAGGTTTTGTTAGAGATCGCGCATTCTCACCTCACAGGAGGGCATTTGGGTCAGGTTAAAACCTGGGCGCATATTAGTGGAAGGTTTTACTGGCCAGGCATCCAAGCAGATATAAGACTTTTCATATAATCCTGCGAAATATGTCAGAAGCCCAGCCCCCACATCCCAGTGCCTGCCCCTCTGAACCCGTTGCCAATCATAAAAGTCTCCTTTTCTAGAATTGGTATGGACATAATAGGGCCCCTAGTAACAACTAAATTGGGTAAAAAGTCGTCCTGGTGATCGTGGATTATGCAACCCGATATCCCGAGGCATTCTAAATGTCAAATAATACCACTCAGCAGATCCTAAACATCTTCTACCATATTTCTCAAGGGTTGGTTTTCCCATAGAAATACTAACCAACCAAGGTTGACATTTTATGAGTAAGCTTATCGCCAAAGTCAAAGAGCTTCTCCACATTACCACCCTGTGAACTTCTGTGTACCATCCACAAACCGATGATCTAGTAGAAATATTCAATAAGACCCTGACGCTAATTCTAAGGAAATTGGTAGATAAGGACAGGAAAGACTGGAGGCAGGAGGCTCACACTTGAACTTTTGCATCTTCATACTTACGGCGTATCGCTCAGAAAAGTCAAGTGGATTTGCCAGCGCCATTCTGAAAACCAGTGAAGTAACTGGACGAACGCGCGCCCCTGCACCAGAAGCAGGATGGAGAGTTCATCCTTCCAAACCATAAGGCAAGCTTAAAGCTTAAATTCAGAAGACAGTTAATCCCCTTTCTCATCTGCAGAAGGATATTCCTATGGGCCAGACAAGCAAGATTTGGGGGTCCTGTTCAATCGGTGGTCCGAATTCTGCGCATCACGCTTGAAGAGGCCACAGCAACCCAGACCAGACCAGCGCCTCCGTGGGAGCCAGGTGAGCGTTACAATTTGGTTCCAAAGTTACGCCCATGCCGCTGAGTCTATTGTGGTACCTGTGTCAGCGTTCCACTTTGCCTTGTATGACATGGTTGGTCTTGGTGCCCCTTCTTTAATGGGCCTATATATGCTTGCAACCACTTTCTTGTCCCCTGTGTTCGTGTTGAGGTATTTCTCAAATGGTGTGAGCTCCCAGGTTGCCGTGGCTCTCATTTCAGGATGGGACAGCCAGTGTCTCAGTTGAGCTACGCAAATTGTTGATTTTCCCCCTGTTCGAAGTCTGCTTTGCACTGGTCGTAGGTTTTGATCTGGGATCCCACGAACATGTCCTTCCCTCTGTGGCCGCCTCCCCGTTGCCAGTCCTGAAATGCAGTTGTGACGCGGCCTGGGGTGAACTGGAGGTTCCTAAAAAGAGGCGTGTAGGGTGAGGGGAATTACGTGGTCTGGGCGTTGGTCACCGCTAGGTCCCAGGTCCTGCCCACCATCCCCGTGATGTGGCTTGCGTACATTTGTGGTGGTCTGTCCACCTTGGGTTTCCACAGCGCTTCCTCCAACTCCGTTCCCACCACGTCCCTGTCCATCGGTCTCCATAACTTACCCCTGTCGTCCCTTTGCCAGTCTCTGATGACCCTTATTTGGGCGGCGATGTAGTATGCTTTGAAGTCCGGCACTCCCATTCCCCCACTTCCCATTAGAACTCTCATCACCCTCCCCGTCACTCTCGGTGGTTTATGGTTCATGAGGAAGCTGTCCGTCTCCTTATGGAGGGTTTTGAAGAATCAAGGCGGCACATGGATTGGGAGGGAAGTGAAGTAGTAAAGGAGCCGCGGCAGGACCGCCATTTTCAAAACGCTGATGCAGCCTAGCCAGGATATGGCCAGTGGACCCAAGTCTATTAGTTTTGTTTTCAGCGTCTCTTGCAGGGGGGGTAGGTTTGCTTGGTACAGCCCGTCCACTGTGCTAGTCAGCGTTACCCCAGTTACTTGATGGAATTTTCTGCCCATCTAAATTGGAAGTTGTGTTTAAGGGTTTGCATCTCCTGCTGGGTTAACGTGAGGTTGAGGATTTCTGATTTGGTTATGTTAACCTTTAGGCCCGCCACCGCCTCAAATCGGTCAAGTTCTTTCTGGGCTGCTCTCACAGAGGTGTCTGGGCGGGTTAAGGAGAGGATCATGTTGTGAGCGAAGGCTGCATTTTGTGTGGTTCCCCCAGAATGGCATCCCAGCTATCTCATTGTTCGCCCTGATTGCCGCCAATAAGGGTTCTAGGTGTAGGGCGTAGAGAATGGGCGGCAATGGGCATCCCTGTTTCGTCCCCCTTTCTACCAGGATCGGTTCCGAGATGTGGCCATTTATAGCCAGTCTCAGGTGTGGGCGCCCTCATGGTTGCGAAGAGGAATCCCCATTCTACTCTGTCAAAGGCTTTTTCAGCATCTATGGTTAGTAGGAGAGCAGGGATTGCCTTCTTCTGTGCTTTTCCGATTAGGTGGGCTATGCGTCTGATATTGTCGCTCATTTGCCTGCCCCTCACGAAGCCTGATTGGTTGGCATGGACTCATTTTGGGAGGATAAATTCTAGGCTGTTAGCCAGTATTTTAGTATGGATTTTGGCATCTGCATTTATTAATACGATGGGGTGGTATGATTCGCACTCGGTTACATCTTTTTCCTTTTTGAGAATTAGTATAACTTTTGCCTCTTCCATAGTTTTCGGTAGTGTTTTGGATGCCTCTATGTAGTTATATAGAGTGGTAAAATGAGGGATTAGGTCTTCTTTTTGGAGCTTATAAAACTCTGAACCATATCCGTTGGGTTCCAGGGATTTGTTGAGTGGGAGTGAGTTAATGGCTGCCCTTACTTCATCACATATCCCTCTCTTCCCTGGTTAGTTGGTTTAGCTGAGCTTCCCCCAGGTATTCTTCCTGGTTTTCTAGGGTCGGGTTTTCGGTGCTGTATAACTTGGTGTAGAATTTAACAAATTCCTGTTGTATGTCCTCGGTTTTGCTGCTTATCTGGCCCCCATGCTGCTTTACTTACAATATAGTTCTGTCCCTCTCTTTTTTCCTGAGCATTATAGCCAGTAGACAGTCTGATTTATTGGCTTTGACATACAGGCTCTGTTTAAGGCGAAGCAGGTTGTGCTCCGCTGCTCTGGTCTGCAATGTGTCTCATTGTCCCCTGGTCGCCCTGAATTCCCTTTTGGTGGCGGGGTTCTGTTTCGGGCACATTTTGGGCATCAGTTCTTTTAGTTTGGCCTCCAGTTCGGCTTCTTCGAGTCTCACCTCTCGCATGCGCCTAGCTTTGATCGCTATAATCTTACCTCTAAGAGTCGCTTTAAGCGCATCCCACCAGTTTTGTCAGCTAGTGTCCCCCACCTTGTTGGTGTCTGCATATCTGCCTATTTCATCCATGACCTCCATTCTAAGGTTGTGTCTTTGAAGAGGTGCCCCAGGTATCTCCACTTCCAGAGCCCCGGAGGGCCCCTGTTCCTACCTAGCTCTAGGGTCATGGGCGCATGGTCAGAGAGGGAGATAGCCCCCAGTGTAATGTCAGCTACTTTGCCCATCAGGGGGGTGGACAGCCAGATGTAAAGGTAAACGATCCTGGAGTGCGATCTGTCAGCATGGGAGTAAAAGGTGTACCCCTCCATCTCTCCCTGTTTACTTCTCCATGCTTCTACTAGGCCCAATTGGTGTAGTTTCCGCTTGAGGTCCGCGTAGGGCAGCACCGAGGGGCCTTGGATTTGGATGCTCATGTCCGTGGTGGGATTCCAGGTCATATTGAAGTCCCCTCTGAGGATGATGGGGAATTTTGCAATGCTCTCTAAGCGTTTGAGTGCCTGTTGTATGTACGGGTCCTGGCCCGTGTTTGGGTTGTATAATGTTGCAATCGTATAAACCTCCCCCTTCCTTCTACTGTTATTGCGAGGTATCTGCCTTGGTTGTTTTTACTGTTTGGTCCAGCCCGTCACTTAGAGCTATCAGTACCCTCTTTTTTGATAGGTTGTGTAGCCTGAAAGATTTCCCTGTATCCCCAGAATTTGATCCTATGGGTGTCCCGTGTTTGTATGTGTGTTTCCTGCAGGGTAACAATGTGAGAGGCTTCTCTCCTAAGGTATCTCTCAACCTTTTTTCGCTTGAGCTGGGAGTTAAGTCTGTTAATATTGAGCGATAAGATCTTTATTCGATTAGCTAGAGTCATGTTTGTTGTCCCGAGTTCCGGTTGCATATATGGGGAGACCCGTGCCTCTTTGGTGTGTGCTGTCCTACCTTCGCTCCTCCTCTGGCTGGTCCCCCTCTTGTTTTATCTCCCTCATGCTGGAAATACTGCTCCATCTGTCCCCCTGCCCTGATCCCTGTTCTCCCTTCCCTCTCCCCCTTGCTGGGTGAGTCCAACTGGCACTTAGCCCCCCCTCATATGGCCACGAGAGCTGGACCCTAATTTCTGCCCAGCCTGTCCCCACGCAGGAATTCCCATTCCCGTCCTGACCACCTTTCCCTCCCCCTGTGTCTCCTGCCCCCTTGCATTCCTGTGTTCTTTGTGGCGCTAGCTTGTGAGGTGCTTTGTTGTGTGCCCTCCCCAGGGTTTTCGTGGTTAATAGAGTCTGGGCCTTCTGTGGTATCTCATTCGTTTTGTGTTCCTGCTTGCCCTGGTTTAACGTGGTCTGCGTGGGAGGATGGGCTACCATGGTGGGGTTGTCGCCCCCCCCCCCGCTTTCTTGTTTTTCTTGGGCTCTATCGTTGACCATTCCCAGGTTTTCCGGGTAGCTTTTTGGCTAGGCAGTGAGTGGTGCGATGTATGGTTATCATCTTGGATTCCAAGGATGGCTGCCCCTTCCTCGCACGTTGTTACTCTATGCAATTTCCCTTGCCATGTGAAGCTCAGCGCAAATGAGTGTTACCATCTGTACCGCACTTGCTGGCTTTGCAAATAGGTCAGGACCGGGGCTATGCGCCGTCTTCTGTTTAATGTGGTCTGAGATAGGTCCTGGTAGAGCTGTATCTATTTGCCATTGTATGTGATTTGGTTGGTGGACCTCCCTTTGCCAGGATCTGCTCTTTTAGAGTGTAGCTGTGAAAGGCGATTAGGATGTACCGTGGTCTTGCCCCTGGTTCTTGGCTTTTCGGACCCACCCTGTGGATCCTGTCGAAGCGGATTTCCATGCCTTGGTCTTTGTCTAGCAGGTCGCTGAAGATAGACCTCGTGGCCTGGGCCAACTCTTGGTCTGGAATGGTTTCTGATAGAGATTTCACCCGTATATTGGAGCGCCTAGAACAGTTTTCTAGATCTTTGGCACGTAGCTGTTGCGGGCGTCATGGCAGCGGGGCCTTACCTCTTCGTTGTTGCCTGCGGGCCGCAGTATAGGGTGGAAGAGGGCCGCTGGGTTCCAGGGTCCTGGGGCTCCTAGGTGTTGGGTCGTGGACGTACGGTGGCTCTGGGCAGAAGCAGCTGAGCGCTGGGGGGGTCTCTCAGCTCCCTGTGGTCTCCTCACTTCGGTTTCACCCCTCCTCGCCCGCCGACCCTTGGGCCGGTCTCCTGCTGCGTCTCAACCCCTCGGCTGCGCGGCGGCATTGCTGGGGAGGAGCTGCAGTGATTTTATGGCAGCCCTTGTTGAATGTAGGCATATCTTCGAGACGTGTGCTGGTGGGCTCCGCTCGTCCCAGATGATCAGAGAGCCCGGATTGTTAGGGGGTGGCTGGAAGGTCTGCAGATGGACGGCCCTCGGTCAGCCCGCTGGCCGTGGGTCTTTAGCTGGATGTGGCTCTGGCTTGGTTGAGTCCGGGGGTCCACGGGTTGGCAGTGGTGGGTTGGGGGGGTGCCCCAGCCCCCTTTGGCTCAGGCTCGCAATGACGATCTGGGCTTCACTGATTGTGCCCCCCCGGGCGGATTGTCTCTGGGGACCCGCTTCCGAGCGTCCTCTGTGTCTCCCCACCCAGCGCCTCCGGTCACTGGCGAAGCCAGGCGGGCTGCCGTCCGCAGCGGTGTCCCTGACTGTGTGTGAGCTTCTGGGGGGCGATGAGGCCCCGATCAAGTCTGTGGCACCCGCTGGTGTTCTTCCCGCACTTGGGTCCTCGGACGGGCATGCAGTCTCAGTGCCCCACTGAGTCGATCTGCTGCGGAGGTCGCGGGCACTGGGTTTTGGTGGCGCTTCCCTTGCCTTTGCCCGGGCCTTATGCTGGTTGGTCGGATCTGCGGTACCTGGGGAGGGCTTGTCCGCTGTTCTTTTTGGCAATTGCCGGCCTTTTGGTGCGGGAGCTCGGGGGACGTGCTGCTTACACCCCGGCAGCCATCTTGGAATCCTAATGTTTGCTTTTTAAGTAAAGGTAGGACCCATAATTCTTTCAGATTACTTGGGAAACAGAAAGAGGTAATGCAGGCTTTGGGGAAGCTGATTAATCACTTAACATCGAAGATAAGAAAGGAGAATAACCTACCATCTATCCTGACCTAGCCTTTGCCAACCAAAATGATCCAGTACTTGCTGAAGCTTTTTTACTGAAGCCATTCTAGAAGAGGAAGGCATAGGGAAGGGTATTTCTTTTTTCTTCTTAAACTTGGGCTACTTTACCGAAGAGAAACCTCCCCAGAAGGTTTTATAAAAACCCAACTGGTAAGACCTAAAACCACCTAAAGGTTTTGTTAGAGATCGCGCATTCTCACCTCACAGGAGGGCATTTGGGTCAGGTTAAAACCTGGGCGCATATTAGTGGAAGGTTTTACTGGCCAGGCATCCAAGCAGATATAAGACTTTTCATATAATCCTGCGAAATATGTCAGAAGCCCAGCCCCCACATCCCAGTGCCTGCCCCTCTGAACCCGTTGCCAATCATAAAAGTCTCCTTTTCTAGAATTGGTATGGACATAATAGGGCCCCTAGTAACAACTAAATTGGGTAAAAAGTCGTCCTGGTGATCGTGGATTATGCAACCCGATATCCCGAGGCATTCTAAATGTCAAATAATACCACTCAGCAGATCCTAAACATCTTCTACCATATTTCTCAAGGGTTGGTTTTCCCATAGAAATACTAACCAACCAAGGTTGACATTTTATGAGTAAGCTTATCGCCAAAGTCAAAGAGCTTCTCCACATTACCACCCTGTGAACTTCTGTGTACCATCCACAAACCGATGATCTAGTAGAAATATTCAATAAGACCCTGACGCTAATTCTAAGGAAATTGGTAGATAAGGACAGGAAAGACTGGGTTTGAATGATCCCGTGGCCACAATTTGCAGTAAGGAAAACCCTGCAAGCATCCACAGGTTTCTCTCCCATTGAGTTACTCTATGGAAGAGAACCAAGAGATGTCCTGGACATGCTCTGGGAAACCTGGGAAGAATGAGAGGAAGCTCCCATTCCAATATCACAAACCGCCACTAGAATGCGGGAACACATGAAGTTGGTTTGGGACTTAGTTTGTACTCATATGAGAAAGCCCCAAAGGCCAATTATGATAAAAAATGTAAATGTAAGCTCTTTTTCTATTGGACAGAAAGTACTAGTAATTTTACCCACTTCAGAGAAGAAACTTGTTTCCAGTGGCACGGATCTTATGAGGTAATAGAACGAACCAGAATGTGCACTTATAAAATAGCCCAACTAGACCGAAAACAGAAATTCCACTTATATCATTTCAACCTCCTAAAAGAGTGGAAGGAGAACCCATCAGCCACCCATGCCAAAGTACTAGCCTGCTTGGTTCCCGAAGATATAGATAACTTTGACTTAATTCCTTCCGAGTTATCTGTCCGACAACGGCAAGATCTAAAAGACGTAGTGGACTCATTCCTGGATGTACTCTCAGAAAAAACAGGAAGAGTAAAAGGTACATACCATTATATTTGAACCCCTAAAGGCAACGTAGTTCATTTAAACCCATATTGTCTACCAGAGGCACGAGAACAGATAGTGATCAAGGAAGTCAACAAGATGTTGAAGGCTAATATCATTGAGGCTTCCTCAAGTCCATGGTCCTCTCCTATCATATTTTAATTGTGATTTTGAACTCTATGTTTCTTTTGGTTGTGGGGTCTGACAAACTCCCTAGGCATCATCTTTTACATTGTGTCCCACGGCACCTTCAGTGCAGTGGCACAGGGAAGTCTTTCAGATTTCCCAAACGTTTAAATACCTTCTCTGGGTTAAACTACTGTTTCCCAGAGCAGTAAAGTGAAACTGACTTTACTTACATTTGTAACTTTCTAGACCCAGCACACACTATCTTACAATAGGGTGCTGGAGGGTTTACCTAGTATCCCCCTTTGTCTAGCTTCTCATGTAACATTTTTATGTTACCCTTTTCTTACTGAATGCCTGGTGGCAGAGGTTTGGTTTTAACTACCGTAGTGTGCATTTACCGTGGACTGCGTTCGCAACTGCAGTATAGCACCCAAAGGTGCCTTTTTTGGTCACAATGGCTGCGGTCTTCTTTTTTCACCATTTCTTTGTGGAAAAGTCCTTCTTGAGATTTATTCTGTGCGCCAAACCGGGTTTGGTCCCATTGTTCGCTTTGCCTTTGGCGGGATTCACGAGTGAAGCCCGCCTCTGGCTCCGGGGTGTCTCGGGTAGGCAGGAAGTGAGGAAGGTGCCTGAAACTCCCTGTGCTTAGACTCCTAGGAGACCCAAATGCACTCTGTGGGTTATCAGGTAATATTATCCCCACCAAATATCTCGCCGTATATATGGTCGTTGGGAACGCCATAGGTGATATTTTTGTGTGATAATTTGTGGGAGCAGGGGTTGAGGGGGTGTCCCCCGTACATTTAAAAATAATGCAGGGTTTGCGGGGGTGTCCCCCGCAGGGTCCATGCCTCAATATCAATGCAAAAATATGGCGATATTTTTGTATCGTGATATTTTTGCAGGGATATTAACACATGGATCCCTCTGTGGTGATTGGCATGCTGACTGTCCAGCAAGGGCAGCCACCCTGCTGGGTGACTGACAGCTAGGCTGGAATGAATGGGAGAGAAGTGAATAAAAGGTGAGGCTTTTGGCTTGGAAGCCAGAGTCGACCACTGGACGAAGGAACTGAAGAAGAACTTGAAGAGGACTACTGCTGCAACTCCTGGACCGTTGGTTTGCCCGATGAAGCCCTGCTGCTGTGCTGAAACTCAAAATTTGTATCGACAGAGAAGCTCCTGCAAGGACGACTTCTCCCCTTGGGTTGGTGGGCCAATCAACTCCAAAGTAAGCCACCTGGACATCCATCTCGGAGCTGGTTGAATTTCCACAGAGTTGCTGCTGGAAACCGTATAGCCAGGGATTGGAACACCAGATTGTGTGCATTGCTTTTAAGCTAGCCTGGAGCTCCAGGAAGATCCTCCGGACTCCCAGGAAGCAGGACTGACCGAGCCTGAGCCCCCTCAACAGAGTGTGGGATCCCAGAAGCAAGGAAAGTCCAGCTTGACAGTCTGGAACTGCAGTGTTGCTATTTGGGGTAGATGCGAGGAGCTGAAACACTGAACAGCCACTGATTCGAAGATTATCAGTTGCGAGCAGTGACCATCCCATTGCAGTGCAGGAGTCCCCAGAAGTCCTCCCTCTTGTCCCCACGACTGAGGCCCAGGAACAGTCAGATCTGCAGAGCTGCTCAGGAACAGAAGTCATCTGCTGCACTTTTTCTTCAATACAAAGGTACTGTAAAAAGTCTGCGAGAACTTACCTCTTACTGTAGAGTTGCTTGCGTCTTCTACTATTCACAAGTCTAATCAGCTTGTGGCCCTACATTTGATTCTTCTTTTCTTCAAAGACTTCTAAAACATTGCGCAGAGACTTTTCAACTTACCCATCACAAGTGCTTCATCCTATATAAGACTTTTGCCCATTGACTTCGGCTTAGCCTGTTGTACTGAAAGACTCTTCTTAGGGGATCCAAAAGTATTTGCCTGCTTAAGAATATTTGTGGTCTCTTGTTGTTCTAATAATCTATTTCCTTTTACCAACTTCTAAGAGTATTCTAAATGCCAACAGTTAGATATTAATGTCCCCGGCACCCTAGCTATTGAAGTCACCTGAGGGTGTAGGTTGTGTCTGTGGGCCATCCCAAAAGGGTCTTTATTGATTTAGAAACTAAGAGTGTATAATATTGAAGTGTATTTGTGTGTTGCTGTTTATATTGCTCCCTTCTGAAGAAGGCTTATTCTAACTGACTGATAAATTGTTTATTCAAGAAACCTTGTGTTTAAGTGTCATGTCCAATCACACATCCACAACCCGCCAAGTCTCTTGTATTCCCCAGTCTCATTCACGTACCCGACGGCAGCGGCTTATTCTTGCGGCCTTTCTTACATTGGCAGTTGCCGTGGCGATTCCCCCATACTCAGCGGCACTACACGGGCGTTTGGAAGCCCTCGCGTCACGTGATCAGGAAACTACAGCAGCATCACGTGAGGCAACACCAATCCCTGTCTACATCGCGGGACACGTGACGCGCTGCCGCGGTCACGTGACCCTCATCGTGTGACTTTCCTCGCATTCAAATGGATTGAGCAAACGCGGAAGCAACGCTTCACAGCTCCTTCCCCGGAGGACTGTTTGGCGTTTGGTTTTCTCTTGCAATTCCTGCATTTTCACGACCACGGAATGTTTACCTGGACTGTCTTTGGTACTCCCCTGGATTAAGACGCAACTTCTTGTTTTCTGGACATCGACCTCTGGCTTGTTTACTGGAAACTGAATCGGATTTCCTTTACTCTGGTTTCTGCTTTTTGGCACTCGACCTTGGATTGTGTTCTGGACTGATCACGGATCAACGATTTTGCTCTGTCCTTGGCTCAGGTGTGTTTTCAGAGTGCCACCAAGATCTTCGCCAGCCTGCTGCTGCCACCGGTCAGTCTCCTGCTTCCATCCTCTTGAGAGTCCCCTTCCGATCCCATTAGGTAAGCTCCTGGTATTAACTATTTATCACCCTGAAGTACTTCTCACTGTCACTGTGTAATATAACCATACCTTGCCTTGCAGTGGTCGCAGGGTCCTTCTGGCATTCCCGGTTCCAGGTTGACGACACTCTACACCTGTGGACTCAAAGATTGCACGGGTAGTGGTTTTCCTTCTACCCGTGTGGTACTTGGGGACGGTGGTTCCTTTTATCTGCATGACCATCAAGACAGAACAGTAAGAGTTTATTTGAATACTTGTGAATCACTGTGTAGCTCCCCTACAGACCCCCTCTTGAGATAAGCCTGGCTGCTCAACACACTACCAAAACTGTGTAGTACAAGCTTATACCAAACGTTGGGTTTCCTTGTACCTGTAGTCAGAGTTGTGTGTACTGCAACCAACGGGTACTGCATACAAACTTTGCCCAAACCTGGTGACAGGTGGTTAGGATATATTGTAGAGTTGTTACACTAAGAATTTGCTTTGCTTTTGTTCAACTAAAAACCTTCACAAGGCTAAGCTCCACTAGAAAAGCAATTGTAACATGTCAGATATGGATAACTTCAGCCAGGAAGCCCTGATTATTTTAACAGTAGAGCAACTGAAAGAAATGTGTAAATTCAGGAATCTCCCTGTTAAAGGAAAGAAAAATGAACTGATTGCAAGATTGTTAAATAATCAAAGTCTGGGTAGTGGGCCTGTCACACCTACCATCCCAGGAAATGTGGTAAATAATAATGAGGATGATAATTCAGAGTCTAACTCAAATATTGTTGAAGAGTCAGAGGAGTCTCAGGAAGAGAGCCCCTCTTTATCTCAGAAGGCCCTTTTGCCTCAACCTTTAGCTACAAGGACCCCACAAGGTCCATCACTGAGTCCAGAATGTTTGTCTCTTGAAAAAATGAGACTTGAGTTAGAGTTCAAAAGATCAGATCCAAGTTGAAACCAAACATCAGGACATCAAACTAAGGGAAATGAAAATGCAACATGCTCTTGAAATGAAGAAATTGTCTCTTGAAAATGTTTCTATCCCAGAGTCTTCTAGGTCTTCCAGTCCAAAGAGACCTTGCATGCTTAAAGAAGCAGTGAGTATGTATGATGTGAAACTTCATATTTTGGATTGGTTGGGAGCTTTTGAATATAACTATGGGATTCAGGGTTTCACGGGGAATCAGTTGATTCCTTGGCTTTTGTCTACGCTCCCCCAGGTTACAACTGATGCTGTAATGGAGGTGGGGGAACTTGAAAGATTGGAGTATGAAAATGTGAAGCTAGCTTTGATAGCTAGGTTTGAGAAAACTCCTTCCCATTACCTTAAGAGACCCTCAAAAAGACTGATGATACCCTTTGGGCTACCCGAGTGTGTGAATGTTTGAAACACTTAGATGGTTGGGTTAAGGGTTACAGAGTGAACTCATTTGAAGGAATGAGAAATCTGTTTTTGTTGGAATCTATTTTTGATGCCTGCTCTCCTGAGCTAAGACAGCACTTGGCTGACTCAAAAGAGATTGATCCCAAGAAACTAGCAAAAACTGTTGACTTGTGGGTTGCCAGCAGGGCCACTCACAAGGATTCTGTGGCCACTCATAAAAAGGATGAGGGACGCAGCACAAGAAAGATGACAAAGAGAATTCTAAAACCTCCCATCCAAAAGAAGGCCACAAACATAACATTGTAAGTCATTTGGTAAACCAGGTCAGTCTAGTGAAACCTCTGGTGCTGTTACTCACCACTCCGAATAGGCCGAAGATGCAGATGGTGGTATAAGATTCCAAAATTCAGCCTTCCATCTCAGCTCCCCTGAGTACAATACTCAGGCTTCCTCAAAGAGGGGCTCTTTTCCACAATGTACCTCTCTGCTGTTTCAGTTAGAACAGACAGAGGTGTCAATTGAGTAAAAGAGCGGGGAGAACACACACCGCCAATACCAATGCTGCAAAAGAATATCAAGATATTAGACAGTGTTGATATTATACAAGTGATTAGAACAGTTGAAATGATTGGACAACTACCTAGATAGATATTGAAGTGGAGTTGATTTTCCCCGGGATGATCTACAAAGAATGACACAAATTAGTGGAATTGAACTAAATCAGTATCGGTTCCCACTATAGCTATAGAATTGATAAACAACTGACCTGAATAAAGATAAATGGAGTAAGAGGAATCCAGGACTCTGAAGACAACGACAGGAGAAAATAATAAACAGGGAAGTTAGTATAGGTAAGTAACCCCGAACGGCACGTGGGACGCACTAGTGCCGGGTTGGTGCAGTTCAGGAGGGCGTTCATATGCACTTAAGAGCAATCTCACAGAAAAGTCACTCAATGTCCCAGAATCCAACAGAAGACAATATCCATGGAAGACAATAGGTATGTACCTGAGTACACGAGTATAGTTGAATAGCTGTTGAGATGATCCGGATAGTAGACAGCAAAATTGAAGTGCAGAGCGGCAACCAGGAAAGAACCGCAAGACACAGAAGAGAGGCGTATCCAGTAGCGTTCCGAGTCCGACAACCAGACGAGCACGACAGGAATGAAGGAGGAGACGAGGCAATACAAAAAGTCAGGCAAAGGGTCAAAACCAGGAGTTCAGATAAGGATTCGTGTAGGAAGACACGAAGAGGAAACGGACAAAACCGCGAGTAGCGGTAATTAGCAGCAACGAGCCCCTTGGAAGACGGTGGTTTTATAGTCGTAAGAGGGGCGTGGCTTGCTGTACGTCTTCCAAATACAAGACGTGTCAGGTGACCTGGAATGCGTCGACGTTTGTACAGGCGCCATGGTAGCTTGTACCTGGACCATAGAGGAGCCTGTAAAGAAGTTGTATTCGGCAAGGATGCCCGCGGGGAAGCCTGAAGTGTAACAGCATCCTCCCCCAAAGACTCCGGCAACTCCCTGGTGGAATGGAAGCTCCTCAGAAGAACCGGACAATGCAAATTGGAGAGTGGCTCCCAAGTACGGTCCTCAGGCCCATACCCCTTCCAATCCACGAGGTAGAACAACGTACCCCTAGACACCCTGCAGTCCAGGATACGCAAGACTTCATATTCCTCCTCACCATCCACCAAGATCGGCGAAGGACGAGTAGGCAGACGGGTCCCATGGATGAAAGGCTTGATCAAGGAGACATGAAAGACTGGATGTATGCGCCATGATCATGGCAGAGAAAGCTTAACTGCCACAGGATTGATGACATCAGTAATGACATAGGGTCCCACAAATTTGGGCAGAAGCGAGCGTTTGCCTGCAATTCGCAAGTTGCGGGACGATAACCACACCTTCATGCCACTGCGATAGACTGGAGCAGGTGATCGATGCACATCAGCATACTTCTTGGCACGATCTTGAGCTCAGAGTAAATGACAGCGTACATCCCGATGAATATTATCGAGATCTCTGATGGAATCTTTTGCTGCAGGATTAATGGCTGGTAATACTGGATCAAGTGGAAGTGCCCTAGGATGACCACCATACAGGGCAAAAAAGGGGGAAACTCCAGTTGATGTATGCATAGAGTTGTTGTATGCAAATTCTGCATAAGGCAAAGAAGTAAACCAAGACTGTTGGTACTGAAGGCATAAACAGCGTAGATACTGTTCGATGGTAGCATTAGTTCTCTCAGTCTGCCCATCCGTTTGAGGATGGTAAGCCGAGGAATACCTGTCCTCAATACCCAGAGAAGCTGTAAGAGCCTTCCAAAACCGTGACGTAAATTGTGAGCCACGATCGGAAACAATAACCGAGGGTAAACCAAAGGAACGAAACACATTTGTCAAGAACAGTTTCGCCAATTCCGGAGCTGCAGGCAAAACAGAACAAGGTATGAACAATGCATATTTAGTGAAGTAATCAACGATTACCTAAATAGTGTCATAACCCTGAACGTCAGGAAGTTCCACAATGAAATCCATTGACAGCATCTGCCAAGGTTTGTACGGCACAGGAAGAGGTTGTAACAATCCAACTGGTTTGGCTCTAGAAGTTTTACACTGAGTACATATGGAACAAGTTGAAATGTAATCCTTTACATCACGAACCATGGAAGGCCACCAAGCCCAACGCCGTAAGGCTTCAAGAGTTTTTTGACTTCCTGGATGTGCAGCAATCAAAGAATCGTGAGACCACTGAAGCGCTAAATCTCTAGCTTGACCTGAGGGTATGTAGACGCGCCCTTGGATGAATGGCATACCCTGAATGATTTCCAGATTGAGGTCAGTGATCTCTATTGGATGTTTTGAAACCCAATCAAGGATGATTGAACGCAAAGAGGGCTGAACAGAACAACCACAAACAACCTTGTTTGGTAGAAGAGGAAGACCTTCGACCTGTTGAGACTGACCATCCGCATGTAAGCGTGAGAGAGTATCAGCAGGGACTTGAGCTTTAGCAGGACGGTATGTGATAACAAATTCGTATTGTGAAAAGAATAAATGGCACCGCGCCTGTCTAGCCGTAAGACATTTCATAGATTTGAAGGCTAACAGACTGCAGTGATCCGAATATACAGTTACAAGGTGTTTGGCCCCCAAAAGATGATGCCTCCATTCCAAGAATGCGTCTCTGATGGCTAAAAATTTGCGTTCTGTGATGGAATCATTTTTTTCGTAAGCTGTCAATTTACGAGAGAAATAGGCAACAGGATGAATCTCTCCCGAATGCGGACAGGTTTGAGACAATACCGCCCCCAGGGCATAACCTGAAGCATCAGCTTCAACAAAAAAAGGATGCTCGGGATCAGGATGTTTGAGGACAGGAGCGGAAGTGAAAGCTGATTTTAATTGATCAAAGGCTCTCTGAGCTTCTGAAGACCATACAAATGGTACTTTGGCACTTGTCAGAGAGGTAAGTGGTGCAGATATTTCAGAAAACCCATTGATGAAGCGTCTATAAAAGTTTGCAAATCCCAGGAATGATTGTAAAGATTTGACTGAATTGGGCACAGGCCATTCCAGAATCGCACTAATTTTGGATTGACTCATGCGCACTCCATTGTTAGTAAGGTCATATCCCAAGAATTCCACCTCTGAGGCATGAAATATGCACTTTTCGGCTTTAACAAACAATCTATGTTCCCTCAGACATTGGAGTACTATCTTGACATGTTTTTCGTGGTCTTCCTGGTCTTGAGAGTAAATCAAGATGTCGTCCAGATAGACAACAACAAATTGATCAAGAATGTCGTAAAACAGATCATTCATGAAAGCTTGAAAGGTGGCCGGGGCATTACATAACCCAAAAGGCATGACAAGATACTCAAACAGACTGTAACATGTTTTAAATGCGGTCTTCCATTCGTCCCCCTCTCTCATGCGGACGAGATTGTAAGCTCCTCTGAGATCAAGTTTAGTGAATATTTTGGAAGAACCCAATTGATCAAGAAGGACAGAGATCAGAGGAAGAGGATACTGTTTTTTTATGGTTGCTGCATTCAAAGCACGATAATCAATACAAGGACGTAGATCCCCTTCCTTCTTAGGGACAAAGAAAAGTGGTGATGAGATTGGTGATTTGGAAGGACGAATGAATCCCATGGTCAAAGCCTTGTCTATGTAATCTTTAAGAACTTTGTCTTCTTTGAGAGTGAGGGAGTACACTCTGCCGGATGGTATTTTTACACCCGGAATTAAGTCTATTGGGCAATCATAAACTCTATGTGGGGGTAGAGTTTCTGCCATCCCTTTGTCAAAAACATCTGTGTAATCTGCATATTGAAAAGGTATCACAGAGGTAACATTTTTAGAGACAGCTCCGATATGCATCGTAGGTGAAACTAGCGCCCTGACTGGACTATCATGGGTAATACCGAGTAATGTAGTACATCGAGTATTGCACATATTGGAAGGGAACTGAATCTGAGATGTCGACCAGTCGATGGCAGGATTATGAAGTTTCAACCATGGAATGCCCAGAATGACTTTGTAAGCTGGTGCTTTAATGATATCAAATGATATGTCTTCAGTATGGCCTTCATCAGTACTCATATGTAGTGGAACTGTTTGGTGAGTTACCATTCCTGAGACAAGAAGTGAACCATCCACTGCATTCACTGTTTCAGGTATAGTTTAGCGAACCAGTGGTATTTGTGACATGGCGGCAAAACATTGATCAACATAATTACCTGTTGCACCTGAATCAATCACGGCTGTTGTCTGTAATGAAACACCATGATCTAAGGAAAATGTAACAGGTAGACTGACTCAGTGACTCGGATTCTGTAATGTAGAGTCCAAGGGTGAGTTTCCCGACATAGGGACTCTGTCTACTGTCGGGATTTGGCGTTTCCCGCCTTTCTTTTAGGTTTTTTGGTACACTCAGGTAATAAGTGATCAGAGGCCCCACAATACATGCAGAGATTGTGTACCCGACGATATTCTCGTTGAGCAGGGGTAAGCGGTCCCCTAACCAATCCAATCTGCATAGGTTCAGGCGCAGGAGACGATGAAGACGAGACCTCTGCTGAAACCGTGTTGAACAATGCCGTTTTCTTTTCGCCATGTCTTTTGGACTTACGAGCATCAATCTGAAGGACTAAGTCTAGCAGTTCCCCAAATGCCGCGGGGACTTCAGGAACAGTGGAGAGGATGTCCTTTAGTTCATCTGAGAGGCCTTGATAGAAGACAGCTGTCTTCTTTTCTTCAGGCCAGTCAGTTTCTGCTGCCAACTGATTGAATCGTGCCAAATAAACTAATAAAGAATTGTTTCCTTGTCGATGTTTTAAGAGTTCCAGATCAGTAGCTTGAGTAGTATAACGTGTATCAAATACTTTACTCATCATAGCAAGAAGGGCATCACAATTGTAGAGAACATGACTATTAGATTCCAACAACGGGTTAGCCCATGCGGCTGCAGTGCCCCCCAAATGAGACAAAACAAAAGCCGCTTTGGATGTAGATGTGGGAAATGAGGCGGGGCGACACAGAAAATGCAATTTGCATTGATTAATGAAGGTTCGATATTGTTTAGGGTCGCCTAGGAAGCGTTCAGGAGGAGCTAGAGGGAACTGGGTTGTAAGCATGATCGGGTTTGGTTCTTGCTGTGTTGGTGGAAACCCTGAACCTGATGCTGTAGCTCCAGCACCAGCCATCTGTGACGCTGGTGTGGTAACCAAAGATTGAATGGCGTCCATGCGTTGGCGCAGTGCGTCTTGTGCATTGGTCAAGTCGGTACGTAGATGCGTGACCATTTGCACGATTTGATTCAAAGCTTCACTGGCCTCTGTGGACATTTTTTAAGGCTGCTAATTCTATTACTCACCACTCCGAATAGGCCGAAGATGCAGAGAAATTGACCTTGGAGACGTTGGTGGTATAAGATTCCAAAATTCAGCCTTCCATCTCAGCTCCCCTGATTACAATACTCAGGCTTCCTCAAAGAGGGGCTCTTTTCCACAATGTACCTCTCTGCTGTTTCAGTTAGAACAGACAGAGGTGTCAATTGAGTAAAAGAGCAGGGAGAACACACACCGCCAATACCAATGATGCAAAAGAATATCAAGATATTAGACAGTGTTGATATTATACAAATGATTAGAACAGTTGAAATGATTGGACAACTACCTAGATAGATATTGGAGTGGAGTTGAGTTTCCCCGGGATGATCTACAAAGAATGACACAAATGAGTGGAATTGAACTAAATCAGTATCGGTTCCCACTATAGCTATAGAATTGATAAACAACTGACCTGAATAAAGATAAATGGAGTAAGAGGAATCCAGGACTCTGAAGACAACGACAGGAGAAAATAATAAACAGGGAAGTTAGTATAGGTAAGTAACCCCGAACGGCACGAGGGACGCACTAGTGCCGGGTTGGTGCAGTTCAGGAGGACGTTCATATGCACTTAAGAGCAATCTCACAGAAAAGTCACTCAGTGTCCCAGAATCCAACAGAAGACAATATCCATGGAAGACAATAGGTATGTACCTGAGTACACGAGCATAGTTGAATAGCTGTTGAGATGATCCGGATAGTACACAGCAAAATTGAAGTGCAGAGCGGCAACCAGGAAAGAACCGCAAGACACAGAAGAGAGGCGTACCCAGTGGCGTTCCGAGTCCAACAACCAGACAAGCACGAAAGGAATGAAGGAGGAGACGAGGCAATCCAAAAAGTCAGGCAAAGGGTCAAAACCAGGAGTTCAGATAAGGATTTGTGTAGGAAGACACGAAGAGGAAACGGACGAAACCGCGAGTAGCTGGTAACGCTAATTAGCAGCAACGAGCCCCTTGGAAGACGGTGGTTTTATAGTCGTAAGAGGGGTGTGGCTTGCTGTACGTCTTCCACGTACAAGACCTGTCAGGTGACCTGGAATGCGTTGACGTTTGTACAGACGCCATGGTAGCTTGTACTTGGACCATAGAGGAGCCTGTAAAGAAGTTGTATTCGGCAAGGATGCCCGCGGGGAAGCCTGAAGTGTAACAGGTGCCAAACCAGAGGGAGGTCAGCAGAAGCCATAATTTGTCAAAACATTTGGAAGGTGTTATGCTTGTGGGTCAACTGACCATGTGAAATGGGGATCCCAGATGCAAGGGTAAACCTTCAGGGGTCCACTCTGCCTCCTTAGCCTTCATCCCTGAGGAAGAAGTACATATGGCAAGTGAAAACTTTTAACTATTGGCTGAAGACCCCATTGGAGTCTCTGCCAGTGTTTCTTTAGTGTCCCTGCGTCTGTGGGAACTGCAGAATGTAGATGTGTATAGCTCAATACCACATAACACAAAAGAATACTACAAGGACAGTGTACATGTAAATGGACAGGAGACCCCTGCCATTAGAGACACTGGAGCCAGTATCACAGTGGTGGATGAAACCTTTTTCAAACCTGAGGATGTTGCTAAGGCAGCCAAAGGTCCCACTAAGCTTGATGGAGGCCCTATCCAGATGGTTCCAACACTACAAGCTATCATCCAGTGCAACATTATGACTGTAAGAATACCCGTCAGTGTACAAAGTGAGGTGCCTGGGAGAGTCCTGCTGGGGAATTACTTAAAATCTCTTGGAGTTGTATCAAGCACCCCCAGGCCTCCCAGTAAAATGAAGCAGGAGCAGACTAGGGAGGCCAGAGAGCTCACTTTAAATTACTCTCAATGGGTTGTTACAGAAGAACCTATAAACCCAGTCCACAGGAAAAGCCAACTTCTATTTCCAGGAAGAAAGAGACAAAGGGGAAACCCAAGGTCTCAGGAAACAAGAAAGATAGCACTCCTGTGCATCAAACCAGGACATCCCCGAGAGGACAGTCCAAGGTCACATCTGTGACTCCTTCACCAGCTGAGGCTGAGTGTAAGGTCCAACCAGAAGAGGTTGAGTCAGCTACTGATGACACAGAGTTGGAAGAAGACCTTCCCCCTGTTGGAGATCTGGATCCTAAAGACCATCCTGAGCTGCAGTCTTTACTGGCAGAAGGTGGCCCCTGCAGGGCAGACTTCAGCAGAGGTCAAAGAGAGTGTCCTACTCTTGAAGGACTTCGACCAACAGGTAGCTTCCCAGCTGGAAGGTCAACAGCCAGGGAAGCACAGGTTATACTGGGAGGATGGCCTCCTCTACAGTGAACCTATTGAGTCTAGCCCAGGAGACTACAGAAGACTTGTAGTGCCCCAGGAGGTGAGACCTCCGTTTCTACAGTTAGCCCATGAGATTCCTTTGGCTGGTCACTTAAGCTTTAAGAAGACCAGGCAAAGGATTTCTGTTTATTTCTACTGGCCTAAAATGGGGTCTGATGTAGATACATTCTGTAGAAGCTGTCACACTTGTCAGTCCTCTGGCAAGAGTGGATCCAAGAATGTGGCACCTTTGGTGACTCTCCCAGTGGTTGGAGTCCCTTTTGAGAGGGTAGGAATTGACTGAGGACTGTTACTGCTCAGGCAGTGGCTAAGGCCCTTGGTATTTTTATCAGAGTAGGTTTTCCTAAGAAGGTTATCTCCGACAGGGGATCCAACTTTATGTCCCACTACATGCAAGCCATGTGGAAAACTGTGGAGTGACCTACAAGTTCTCAACAGCCTACCATCCCCAAACCAATGGATTGGTGGAGAGGTTTAACAGAACTGTGAAGAGCATGATAGGTGCTTTAGAATACCCCCTTAGAAGAAAGTGGGAACTTCTATTGCCATGCCTTATCTTTGCTTATAGAGAAGTCATGTTGTTATTTGGTTCCAAAGTTACGCCCATGCCGCTGAGTCTATTGTGGTACCTGTGTCAGCGTCCCACTTTGCGTCCCACTTTGCCTTGTATGACATGGTTGGTCTTGGTGCCCCTTCTTTAATGAGCCTGTATATGCTCGCAACCACTTTCTTGTCCCCTGTGTTCGTGTTAAGGTATTTCTCAAATGGTGTGAGCTCCTGGGTTGCCGGGGCTCTCATTTCAGGATGGGACAGCCAGTGTCTCAGTTGAGCATGTGCAAATTGTTGATTTTCGCCCAGTTTGAAGTCTGCTTTGCACTGGTCGTAGGTTTTGGTCTGGGATCCCACGAACATGTCCTTCACTCTGTGGCAGCCTCCCCGTTGCCAGTCCTGAAATGCAGTTGTGACGCGGCCTGGGGTGAACTGGGGGTTCCTAAAATGAGGCGTGTAGGGGGAGGGGAATGACGTGGTCTGGCCGTTGGTCACCGCTAGGTCCCAGGTCCTGCCCACCGTCCCCGTGATGTGGCTTATGTACATTTGTGGTGGTCTGTCCACCTTGGGTTTCCACAGCGCTTCCTCCAACTCCGTTCCCACCACAGCCCTGTCCATCGGTCTCCATATCTTACCCTTGTCGTCCCTTTGCCAGTCTCTGATGAGCCTTATTTGGGCGGTGATGTAGTATGCTTTGAAGTCCGGCACTCCCATTCCCCCACTCCCAACTGGAGCGCTCATCACCCTCCCTGCCACTCTCGGTGGTTTATGGTTCATGAGGAAGCTGACGGTTGCCTTATGGAGGGTTTTGAAGAATCGAGGCGGAACATGGATTGGGAGGGAAGTGAAGTCGTAAAGGAGCCGCGGCAGGACCGCCATTTTCAAAACGCTGATGCAGCCTAGCCAGGATATGGCCAGTGGACCCCAGTCTATTAGTTTTGTTTTCAGCTTCTCTTGCAGGGGGGGTAGGTTTGCTTGGTACAGCCCATCCACTGTGCTAGTCAGCGTTATCCCAGTTACTTGATGGTATTTTCTGCCCATCTAAATTGGAAGTTGTGTTTAAGGGTTTGCATCTCCTGCTGGGTTAAAGTGAGGTTTAGGATTTCTGATTTGGTTATGTTAACCTTTATGCCCGCCAACACCCCAAATCGGGCAAGCTCTTTCTGGGCCGCTCTCAGAGAGGTGTCTGGGCGGGTTAAGGAGAGGATCATGTTGTCAGCGAAGGCTGCATTTTGTGTGGTTCCCCCCGAATGGCATCCCAGCTATCTCATCGTTCGCCCTGATTAGGGTTCTAGGGTAATGGGCGACAATGGGCATCCCTGTTTCGTCCCCCTTTCTACCAGGATCGGTTCCGAGATGTGGCCATTTAAAGCCAGTCTCAGGAGTGGGCGGTGATAGTTGGCCTCAACTCTTCATAAAAAACTTGTCCCGAATCCCATCTTCCTCATGGTAGCGAAGAGGAATCCCCATTCTACTCTGTCAAAGGGTTTTTCAGCATCCATGGTTAGTACGAGAGCAGGGATCGCCTTCTTCTGAGCTTTTCCGATTAGGTGCGCTATACGTCTGATATTGTCGCTCGTTTGTCTGCCCCTCACGAAACCTGATTGGTTGGCGTGGACTAATTTTGGGAGGATAAATTCTAGGCTGTTAGCCAGTATTTTAGTGTGGATTTTGGCGTCTACATTTATTAATGCGATGGGGTGGTATGATCCGCTCTCGGTCAAATCTTTTCACTTTTTGAGAATTAGTATAACTTTTGCCTCTTCCATAGTTTTCGGTAGTGTTTTGGATGCCTCTATGTAGTTATATAGAGTGGTAAGATGAGTGATTAGGTCTTCTTTGTGGAGCTTATAAAACTCCGAACCATATCCGTCGGGGTCCAGGGATTTGTTGAGTGGGAGTGAGTTAATGGCTGCCCTTACTTCATCACATATCCCTCTCTTCCCTGGTTAGTTGGTTTAGCTGAGCTTCCCCCAGTTATTCTTCCTGGTTTTCTAGGGTCAGGTTTTCGGTGCTGTATAACTTGGTGTAGAATTTAACGAATTCCTGTTGTATGTCCTCGATTTTGGTGCTTATCTGACCCCCATGCTGCTTTATTTTCAATATAGTTCTGTCCCTCTCTTCTTCCCTGAGCATTCTAGCCAGTAGACGATATGATTTATCGGCTTTGACATACAGGCTCTGTTTAAGGCGAAGCAGGTTGTGCTCCGCTGCTCTGGTCTGCAATGTGTCTCATTGTCCCCGGTCGCCCTGAAATCCCTTTTGGTGGCGGGGGTCTGTTTCGGGCCCATTTTGGGCACCAGTTCTTTTAGTTTGGCCTCCAGTTCGGCTTCTTCGAGTCTCACCTCTCTCATGCGCCTAGCTTTGATCACTATAATCTTACCTCTAAGAGTCGCTTTAAGCGCATCCCACCAGTTTTGTCAGCTAGTGTCCCCCACCTTGTTGGTATTTGCATATCTGCCTATTTCATCCAAGACGTGCATTGCTAAGGTTGTGTCTTTGAAGAAGTGCCCCGGGTATCTCCACTTCCAGAGCCTCGGAGGGCACCTGTTCCTACCTAGCTCTAGGATCATGGGCGCATGGTCAGAGAGGGAGATAGCCCCCAGTGTAATGTCAGCTACTTTGCCCATCAGGGGGGTGGACAGCCAGATGTAAAGGTAAACGATCCTGGAGTGAAATCTGTGAGCATGGGAGTAAAATGTGTACCCCTCCATCTCCCCCTGTTTCGTTCTCCATGCTTCTACTAGGCCCAATTGGTGTAGTTTCCGCTTGAGGTCCCCGGAGGGCAGCACCGAGGGGCCTTGGATTTGGATGCTCATGTCCGTGGTGGGATTCCAGGTCATATTGAAGTCCCCTGTGAGGATGATGGGGAATTTTGCGATGCTCTCTAAGCGTTTGAGTGCCTGTTGTATGTACGGGTCCTGGCCCGTGTTTGGGTTGTATAATGTTGCAATCGTATAAGCCTCCCCCCTTCCTTCTACTGTTATTGCGAGGTATCTGCCTTGGTTGTCTTTACCGTTAGGTCCAGCCGTCGCTTAGAGCTATCAGTACCCCCTTTTTTGATAGGTTGTGTAGCCTGAAAGATTTCCCTGTATCCCCTGAATTTGATCCTATGGGTGTCCCGTGTTTGTATGTGTGTTTCTTGCAGGGCGACAATGTGAGAGTCTTCTCTCCTAAGGTATCTCTCAACCTTTTTTCGCTTGAGCAGGGAGTTGAGTCCGTTAATATTGAGCGATAAGATCTTTATTCGATTAGCTGGAGTCATGTTTGGTGTCCCGAGTTCCGGTTGTATATATGGGGATTCCCGTGCCTCTTTGGTGTGCGCTGTCCTACCTTCGCTCCTCCTCTGCCTGGTCCCCCTCTTGTTTTGTCTCCCCCATGCTGGAAATACTGCTCCATCCCTCCCCCTGGTCCCTGTTCTCCCTTCCCTCACCCCCTCGCTGGGTGAGTCCAACTGGCACTTAGCCCCCCTCATATGGCCACGAGAGCTGGACCCTAATTTCTGCCCAGCCTGTCCCCACGCAGGAATTCCCATTCCCAACCTTATCGCCTTTCCCTCCCCCTGTGTCTCCTGCCCCCTTGCATTCCTGTGTTCTTTGTGGCGCTAGCTTGTGAGGTGCTTTGTTGTGTGCCCTCCCCAGGGTTTTCGTGGTTAATAGAGTCTGGGCCTTCTGTGGTATCTCATTAGTTTTGTGTTCCTGCTTGCCCTGGTTTAACGTGGTCTGCGTGGGAGGATGGGCTACCATGGTGGGGTTGTCGCCCCCCTTTCTTGTTTTTCTTGGGTTCTATCGTTGACCATTCCCAGGTTTTCAGGTTTTCCGGGTAGCTTTTTGGCTAGGCAGTGAGGGGTGCGATGTATGGTTATCATCTTCGATTCCAAGGATGGCTGCCCCTTTCTCGCACATTGTTACTCTATGCAATTTCCCTTGCCATGTGAAGCTCATCGCAAATGAGTGTTGCCATCTGTACCACACTTGCTGGCTTCGCAAATGGGTCAGGACCAGGGCCATGCGCCGTCTTCTGTTTAATGTGATCTGAGATAGGTCCTGGTAGAGCTGTATCTATGTGCCATTGTATGTATTTGGTTGGTGGACCTCCCGTTGCCAGGATCTGCTCTTTTAGAGTGTAGCTGTGAAAGGCGATTAGGATGTACCGTGGTCTTGCCCCTGGTTCTTGGCTTTTCGGACCCACCCCTGTGGATCCTGTCGAAGCGGATTTCCATGCCTTGGTCTTCGTCTAGCAGGTCGCTGAAGATAGACCTCGTGGCTTGGGCCAACTCTTGGCCTGGAATGGTTTCTGATAGAGATTTCACCCGTATATTGGACCGCCTAGAACAGTTTTCTAGATCTTCTGCACGTAGCTCTTGCGGGCGTGATGGGCAGCGGGGCCTCACCTCTTCGTTGTTGCCTGCGGGCCGCAGTCTAGGGTGGAAGAGGGCCGCTGGGTTCCAGTGTCCTGGGGCTCCTAGATGTTGAGTCGTGGACGTACGGTGGCTCCGGGCAGAAGCAGTTGAGCGCTGGGGGGGGGTCTCTCGGCTCCCTGTTGTCTCTTCACTTCGGTTTCACCCCTCCTCACCCGCCGACCATTGGGCCGGTCTCCGGCTGCGTCTCAGCCCCTTGGCCGCGCGACGGCATTGCTGGGGAGGAGCTGCAGTGATTTTATGGCAGCCCTTGTTGAATGGAGGCAGATCTTCGAGACGTGTGCTGGTGGGCTCCGCTCGTCACAGATGATCAGAGAGCCTGGATTGTTAGGGGGTGGCTGGAAGGTCTGTGGATGGACGGCCCTCGGTCAGCCCGCTGGCCGCGGGTCTTTAGCTGGATGCGGCTCTGACTTGGTTCAGTCCTGGGGCCATGGGTTGGCGGTGGTGGGTCGGGTTGGGTGCCCCGGCCCCCCTTGGCTCGGGCTTGCAATGACGATCTGGGCTTCACTGATTGTGCCCCCCCGGGGCGGATTGTCTCTGGGGACCCGCTTCCGAGCATCCTCTGTGTCTCCCCACCCAGCACCTCCGGTCACTGGCGAAGCCGGGCGGGCTGCTGTCCGCAGCGGTGTCCCTGACTGTGTGTGAGCTTCTGGGGGCGATGAGGCCCCGATCAAGTCTGTGGCGCCCGGTGGTTTTCTTCGTGCACATGGGTCCTCGGATGGGCATGCAGGCCGCAGTGCCCAACAAAGTCGATCTGCTGCGGAGTTCGCGGGCACTGGGTTTTGGTGCCGCTTCCCTTGCCTTTGCCCAGGCCTTATGCTGGTTGGTCAGATCTGCGGTACCTGGGGAGGGCTTGTCCGCTGTTCTTTTCGGCAATTGCTGGCCTTTTGGTGCGGGACCTCGGGGGACGTGCTGCTTACACCCCGGCAGCCATCTTGGAATCCTAATGTTTGCTTTTTAAGTAAAGGTAGAACCCATAATTCTTTCAGGTTACTTGGGAAACAGAAAGAGGTAACTTAGGCTTTGGGGAAGCTGATTAATCACTTAACATCGAAGAAAGGAGAATAACCTACCATCTATCCTGACCTAGCCTTTGCCAAGCAAAATGATCCAGTACTTTCTGAAGCTTTTTTACAAGCCTTTCTAGAAGAGAAAGGCATAGGGAAGGGTAGTTCTTTTTTCTTCTTAAACTTGGGCTACTTTACCGAAGAGAAACCTCCCAGAAGGTTTTATAAAAACCCAACTGGTAATACCTAAAACCACATAAAGGTTTTGTTAGAGATCGTGCATTCTCACCTCACAGGAGGGCATTGGGGTCACGTTAAAACCAAGGAGGATATTAGTGGAAGGTTTTACTGGCCAGGCATCCAAGCTGATATAAGACTTTTCATATAATCCTGCAAAATATGTCAGAAGACCAGCCCCCACATCCCAGTGCCTGCCCCTCTGAAGCCGTCGCCGATCATAGAAGTCTCCTTTTCTAGAATTGCTATGGACATAATATGGCCCCTAGTAACAACTAAATTGGGTAACAAGTCATCCTGGTGATCGTGGATTATGCAACCCGATATCCCGAGGCATTCTCGATTTCAAATAATACCACTCAGCAGATCCTAAACATCTTCTACCATATTTCTCAAGGGTTGATTTTCCCAAAGAAATACTAACCAACCAAGGTTGAGATTTTATGAGTAAGCTTATCGCCGAAGTCAAAGAGCTTCTCCACATTACCACCCTGCGAACTTCTGTGTACCATCCACAAACCGATGGTCTAGTAGAAATATTCAATAAGACCCTGAAGCTAATTCTAAGGCAATTGGTAGATAAGGACAGGAAAGACTGGGGTCAAATGATCCCGTGGCCACAATTTGCAGTAAGGAAAACCCTGCAAGCATCCACAGGTTTCTCTCCCATTGAGTTACTCTATGGAAGAGAACCGAGAGATGTCCTGGACATGCTCTGGGAAACCTGGGAAGAATGAGAGGAAGCTCCCATTCCAATATCACAAACCGCCACTAGAATGCGGGAACACATGAAGTTGGTTCGGGACTTAGTTTGTACTCATATGTGAAAGCCCCAAAACCAACAAAAGGCCAATTATGATAAAAAATGTAAATGTAAGCTCCTTTTCTATTGGACAGAAAGTACTAGTAATTTTACCCACTTCAGAGAAGAAACTTGTTTCCAGTGGCACGGATCTTATGAGGTAATAGAACAAACCAGAATGTGCACTTATAAAATAGCCCAACCAGACCGAAAACAGAAATTCCACTTATATCATTTCAACCTCCTAAAAGAGTGGAAGGAGAACCCATCAGCCACCCATGCCAAAGTACTAGCCTGTTTGGTTCCCGAAGATATAGATAACTTTGACTTAATTCCTTCAGAGTTATCTGTCCGACAACGGCAAAATCTAAAAGGCGTAGTGGACTCATTCCTGGATGTACTCTCAGAAAAAACAGGAAGAGTAAAAGGTACATACCATTATATTCGAACCCCTAAAGGCAAATTAGTTCATTTAAAACCATATTGTCTACCGGAGGCACGAGAACAGATAGTGATCAAGGAGGTCAACAAGATGTTGAAGGCTAATATCATTCAGGCCTCCTCAGTTCCATGGTCCTCTCCTATCGTATTTTAAATGTGATTTTGAACTCTATGTTTCTTTTGGTTGTGGGGTCTGGCAACCTCCATAGGCATCATCTTTTACATTGTGTCACACGGCACCTTCAGTGCAGTGGCACAGGGAAGTCTTTCAGATTTCCCAAATGTTTAAATACCTTCTCTGGGATAAACTACTGTTTCCCAGAGCAGTAAAGTGAAACTGACTTTACTTACATTTGTAACTTTCTAGACCCAGCACACATTATTTTACAATAGGGTGCTGGAGGGGTTACCTAGTATCCCCCTTTGTCTAGCTTCTCATGTAACATTTTTATGTTACCCTTTTCTTACTGAATGGCTGGTGGCAGTGGTTTCGTTTTAAGTACCGTAGTGTGGATTTACTGCGGACTGCGTTCGCAACTGCAGTAAAGCACCCAAGGGTGCCATATTTTGTCAAAATGACCGGTCTTCTTTTTTCACCATTTCTTTGTGGAAAGGTCCTTCTTGAGATTTACTCTGCGCGCCAAACCAGGTTTGGTCCCATTGTTCGCTTTGCCTTTGGCGGGATTCACGAGTGAAGCCCGCCTCTGGCTCCAGGGTGTCTGGGGTAGGCAGGAAGTGAGGGAGGTGCCTGAAACTCCCTGTGCTTAGTCTCCTAGGAGACCCAAATGCACTCTGTGGGGTATCAGGTAATATTATCCCCACCAAATATCTCGTCGTATATATGGCCGTCGGGCATGCCATAGGCAATATTTTTGGGGGATAATTTGTGGGAGCAGGGGTTGAGGGGGTGACCCCCGCACCTTTAAAAATAATGCAGGGGTTGCGGGGGTGTCCCCCGCAGGGTCCATGCCTCATTATCCCTGCAAAAATATGGCAATATTTTTGTATCATGATATTTTTGCGGGGATATTAACACATGGAACCCTCTGTGGTGATTGGCCGGCTGACTGTCCGGCAAGGACAGCCACCCTGCTGGGTGACTGACAGCTAGGCTGGAATGAATGGGAGAGAACTGAATAAAAGGTTAGGCTTTTGGCTTGGAAGGCAGAGTCGACCACTGGACGAAGGAACCGAAGAAGAACTTGAAGAGGGCTCCTGCTGCAACTCCTGGACCGTTGGTTTGCCCGGTGAAGCCCTGTTGCTGTGCTGAAACTCAAAATTCGTATCGACAGAGAAGCCCCTGCAATGACGACTTCTCCCCTTGTGTTGGTGGGACCAATCAACTCCAAAGTAAGCCACATGGACATCCATCTCGGAGCTGGTTGAATTTCCACAGAGTTGCTGTTGGAAACCGTATAGCCAGGAATTGAAACACCAGATTGTGTGCGTTGCTTTTAAGCTAGCCTGGAGCTCCAGGAAGATCCTGTGGACTCCCAGGAAGCAGGCCTGACCGAGCCTGAGCCCCCTCAACAGAGTGTGGGAACCCAGAAGCAAGGACAGTCCATCTTGACAGTCTGGAACTGCAGTGTTGCTATTTGGGGTAGATGCGAGGAGCTGAAACACTGAACAGCCACTGATTTGAAGATTGCCAGTTGCGAGCACTGACCATCCCATTGCAGTGCAGGAATCCCCAGAAGTCATTCCTCTTGTCCCCACGACTGAGGCCCAGGAACAGTGAGATCTGCAGAGCTGCTCAGGAACAGAAGTCATCTGCTTCACTTTTTCTTCAATACAAAGGTACTTTAAAAAGTCTAAGAGAACTTATCTCTTACTGTAGAGTTGCTTGCAACTTCTACTACTCACATGTCTAATCATCTTGTGGCCCTACATTTGATTCTTCTTTTCTTCAAAGACTTCTAAAACATTGCGCAGAGACTTTTCTACTTACCCACCGCAAGTGCTTCATCCTATATAAGACTTTTGGCCATTGAGTTTGGCTTAGCCTGTTGTACTGAAAGACTCTTCTTAGGGGATCCAAAAGTATTTGCCTGCTTAAGAATATTTGTGGTCTCTTGTTGTTCTAATAATCTATTTCCTTTTACCAACTTCTAAGAGTATTCTAAATGCCAACAGTAAGATATTGATGTCCCCAGAACCCTAGCTATTGAAGTCACCTGAGGGTGTAGGTTGTGCCTGTGGGCCATCCCAAAAGGGTCTTTATTGATTTAGAAACTAAGAGTGTATAGTATTGAAGTGTATTTGTGTGCTACTGTTTATATTGCTCCCTTCTGAAGAAGGCTTATTCTAACTGACTGATAAATAAATTAATAACTGTTTATTCAAGAAACCTTGTGTGTAAGAGTTTATTTGAATACCTGTCACTGTGAATCTCTGTGTAACTCCCCTACAGCTCACATTGACCCCCTCTTGAGATAAGCCTGGCTGCTCAACACGCTACCAAAACTGTGTAGTACAAGCTTATACCAAGCGTTGGGTTTCCTATACCTATAGTCAGAGTTGTGTGTACTGCAACCAACGGGTACTGAATACAATCTTTGCCTAAAACTGGTGACAGGTGGTGAGGATATATTGTAGAGTTGTTACACTAAGAATTTGCTTTGCTTGTTCAACTAAAAACCTTCACAAGGCTAAGCTCCACTAGAAAAGCAATTGTAACATGCCACATATGGATAACTTCAGGCAGGAAGCCCTGATCATTTTAACAGTAGAGCAACTGAAAGAAATGTGTAAAGTCAGGAATCTCACTGATAAAGGCAAGAAAAATGAACTGATTGCAAGATTGTTGAATAATCAAAGTCTGGGTAGTAGGCCTGTCACACCTACTATCCCAGGAAATGTGGAAAATAATAATGAGGATGATAATTCAGAGTCTAACTCTTATATTGTTGAAGAGTCAGAGGAGTATCAGGAAGAGAGCCTCTCTTTGTCTCAGAAGGCCCTTTTGCCTTAACCTTTAGCCACAAGGACCACACAAGGTCCATCACTGAGTCCAGAATGTGTGTCTCTTGAAAAAATGTGACTTGAGTTAAAGTTCAAAAGATCAAATCCAAGCTGAAACCAAACATCAGGACATCAAACTAAGGGAAATGGAAATGCAACATGCTCTTGAAATGAAGAAATTGTCTCTTGAAAATGTTTCTATCCCAGAGTCTTCCAGGTCTTCCAGTCCAAAGAGACCTTGCATGCTTAAAGAAGCAGTGAGTATGTATGATGTGAAACTTGATATTCTGGATTGGTTGGGTGCTTTTTAATATAACTATGGGATTCAGGGTTTCACAGGGAATCAGTTGATTCCTTGTCTTTTGTCTACGCTCCCCTAGGTTGCAACTGATGCTGTAATGGAGGTGGGGGAACTTGAAAGATTGGAGTATGAAAATGTGAAGCTAGCTTTGATAACTAGGTTTGGGAAAACTCCTTCCCAGTACATTGCGAGGTTTAGGGCCCTCAAAAAGACTAATGATACCCTTTGGTCTACCTGGGTGTGTGAATGTTTGAAAAAGATGGGGTTACAGAGTGAACACATTTGAAGGAATGAGAAATCTGTTTTTGTTGGAATCTATTTTTGATGCCTGTTGTCCTGAGCTGAGATAGCACTTGGATGACTCAGTGTTACTCACCGGACGGGAAGTATACCAAATCGGTGGCCGGAAGGCACAGGGCTGAACTATTGATTGAAGAGCTAGGTCGGGGCCTCCAACCTAGCCTCCTCTCTGTGATGGCACAAGACCTTTTTAACGATATGACTCTCTGCTGGGTAGGACCAGGCAGAGGGACTGATCGCTCAAAAGGGCGGGGAGGACACGCCGCCATGAACCCAGCTGTAAAGGAAAAACAAGAGGTGAGCAATTGGAAATTTAAGAAAGATCCCTTTCCCTCGATACTTCTTTCTAGTAGTACCTGAACTATGCCCTCCCCTTGTTTCAAGGCAACCGGAACCACCTACAAGTAAGAGAGGAGAATGTAACCTATCCTGACTATAGTTGTCAATTAGCTAAGGAGAATGGATAATCATACAAAAGAAAACCCTTACCACTGATGTGCTGTTGAGTCTGTGTTGTCCCAAAGAGTTCATGAAAACGGAAGTGCAAAATAACAAATGGGTAGGTTAGTTAGGGAAACTGAACCCGGGCGGAACGAGGATCGCACTAGAGTCGGGTAGGTGCACTATCCGCAAAGCGTCCCTGTGCACTACTGAAGAATGTCCAATGGAAGTCGATGCCATGATCACAAGGTTCCAAAAGCGGCAGGCACAAGCAGTCCGTGAATGAGGAAACAGGTCTGGTACACGGGTAAGTAGTTTTCCAAAAAGCGGCAGGCAAAAGCAGTCCGTTAAAGAGGAAACAGGTCTGGTACACGGGTAAGTAGTTTTCCAAAAAGCGGCAGGCAAAAGCAGTCCCTGAAAGAGGAAACAGGTTTGGTACACGGGTAAGTAGTTTTCCAAAAAGCGGCAGGCAAAAGCAGTCCGTGAAAGAGGAAACAGGTCTGGTACACGGGTAAGTAAAGTAGGATTGAAGACGGAACTTCTAAATACCGGGATGTAACTTTAATCAGAAGCAGCTTTTCGCCTGGTTCGAAGGTTTAAATCGGGAAGGAGAAGGCGGAACTGGACGAAACCGAGGCTCACGCATCATCACCTCTCAGCTGACAGCGGGAGGCGGAAAGCTGGGAATTGTAGTCCAAACTTGCCGCAGAGTGCTGCGGAGTGAGCCGAAGCCACTATTTTCCAGGGCAGTTGCCAGTGGGCGTAGAATGGGTTTGCAATATGACGCATACCCTTACGGAGGGCAATAACCTTCCTGCGGGCCTGCCGAGGCGTAGCACTCAGAAGAGATTGATCCCAAGAAACTAGCAAAAACTGTTGACATGTGGGTTGCCAGCAGGGCCACTCACAAGGATTCTGGGGCCACTCATAAAAAGGATGAGGGAAGCAGCACAAGAAAGATGACAAAGAGAATTCTAAAACCTCCCATCCAAAAGTACTTTGCATGCAGATGACCTCTTAGTCCTAATCCCGAAACCAGAGCGTTCATATCCAGAGCTTTTAGCAACTCTGCATGAATTTGGCAAATTCTCTAATTATAAAGTTAATGTAGCAAAGACTTTGATTTATCCGATTTCAGCATCGTGTCATAGGGGATTGTTCGGGGTGGATCGGGAGATGTGGGCTGGGTATTTATATAAATAGGGATGTGGAGTCCTTGCTTGCATACAATATCCGTTTGAAAGTTGCAGAGGTAGACAGTCTTTGCTGTAGATTGGAGAAGTTAAAACTAACCTTATGGGGGTAGGTTAACGTAGTTAAAATGTCCCTTCTTCCGAAATTTTGATATGTTTTTAGCATGCTCCCTCTGCCACTTTCAAAAAATGTATTAGGTAGCATCAATAAATCCTTGGTTAAGTTTGTGTGGGGGGAAGGAAGTAGAGCGAGAGTTCCGAAAGATGTTCTTTATAAGTCAGTGAAGCTAGGCGGCTTTGGTTTTCCCGACATAAAGCGGTATCACTCTGCATTTACGCTGCACACGTTGCATCATTGGTTGATGTCTGATCGCAGTACTTGTGCAGGTTGGATTAAAATAGAGGAGGAATCCGTTTCTCCCGTCCCACCGTATGTTCTTTTGTTCATGGATAAGAGACTGTCTGTTGGTACCACTCCGCCTTTTGTAAAGCACTTTGTGAAGGAATGGCGTAGTAATGAGATTTGTGAGGAGAAATACTTATTGTGTGCAGATTCTAGTTTATGGAGAAACGAGGCTGTGAAACAGAATAATCGTGTCTTGTCATGGGTCTCGTGGCAGAGAGCTGGTATATGGAAGATTGGACAGGTTTATGATGGTCAGAATATGGTTTATTTTGAGTTTCTGCGCTTTAAGTATAAGCTGAAAGCGTCTGAAATTGGTCGATATAATGTTCTGCGGGACCTTTTTGTTGTACTTTTCTCGCCTTTGAATGCTACAATGCATGCCTCGCCTACAACTTTTGTTCTCTCAAGGACTGTGTCCTCGTCTGCATTTACTCTGTATGAATTGATTGAACCCTCTGCATCTAAGTTACCATCGCAGTGTGGTAGAGGGAATTGGGATTCAGATTTAGGTTGCACATTGTTGGATATTGATTGGAGCCACATATGTGTAGGTCCATATAAATACAAAGTGGATTTAGATTTGAGATATACACAACAAAGAATTACGCATTATTTATATTGGTCCCCATGGAAGATGAGAATGAGTAAATTGAGTAATGTGGACTGTTGTCGGAACTGTAATAGAGAGGTGGGCACTACACTCCACATGTTGTGGTTATGTGGTAAAATACAATTATTCTGGGATGGTATTTTCCAGAGGATGGAGTTGGTTCTGGATCTCTCTATACCCAGAGATCCACTTGTTGCTGGGTTAGGTTTACTGCCTTCAAATATTGGTTTAACTACAAGTAAACTGTTTTGGATTTATAGAGCTCTTTTGCTAGCCAAGAAGCAGATTTTGAAATTTTGGAAAAGTGATACCTCTCCTAACATTGATGACTGGCTGCAGAGTTTGTCCCTTTTGTCCAAGAGGGAGGAAATATCCTTTAAAGCAAAAGATCAGCTTGATAAATATGAGAGGATGTGGAGCGCATTTTATGTTCTCTACGCTTAAAATATTTGATTGTGTTCTAGGTTTCTTATTTTGCTTTGTTTTTGTTTTTTTCATTTTATTTCTTTCCTTTACCTTCTGTCACCTTACTCCATGTATTCAGTTCCCCTCTGTTACTTCTTAAAGATTTATTTAGGAAATTATGGGTGAATAAGTATCACCTTGTGCATTTGAGATATTGTATTATGTTCTATTGCTTCTGTAAAGTTCTAAATGTATAAATAAAGTTTTGAAAATAAAAACTGTTGACTTGTGGGTTGCCAGCAGGGCCACTCACAAGGATTCTGGGTCCACTCATAAAAAGGATGAGGGAAGCAGCACCAGAAAGATGACAAAGAGAATTCTAAAACCTCCCATCCAAAAGAGGGCCACTGTCACAATCACAGTCACTGGAGGGAAGAGAGATCGACACTCTCCCCGAACCACAGAAGCCGAATGAACTCGACCCTCCCACTGTGGTTGGCACAGGCGCCTGATTTGGATAACAGGTCACCACGTGGCAGCCAATGGGGGGAAGAGGTGTTAGGGAGAGGTTGTGGATAGGGAGGGGAATTTAGGTAAACCAGAAAGAGGATGAGGAACTCCTACAGTGGATGGGATCAGGGAAGCACTAGGAAAAAACCCTACTCTGTTTAACATACAATAAACATTACTTTCACCAGTACTCCTGACATGTGTTTAACTCCAGAATAGTACACCTTAATATGTGTACTATACCATGCTTACATCAGACACTGACTGAAACAACACATAAGCAAGCAATATGAACACATAAGGGAAAACTTGCCAGAATGATTAAATATTACACATGGCCCGTAGGGCAGCGTTAGCAACGCACAACATAAATACACTTTCCTTAGTTCCATTCACTAGTGAAAAGTTATGGTCCATTTGCAATAAGTCCTGAATGACCTAAATACACACTTTAGAATGTTCGTGTGCCACATGCGTAACCAAGACACTTAGTTTTGTTCCCAACATGTAAAATACAAGAAATGCGGTTGTTACTTATCTTAGATCTGGGGGCCCCTCGGGACCTCCCAGACACAAATGAAAATAGCTGAACAATCACTTCAAGCCATTTTGCCAATAGTGCCCCGTATTGCCCTCATGAGTACTTAACTGGAGTCTGGGAAACCCCGAGGAATTTCCCAAACAAAGAACTTCAAGTGTATTGCCGGTGACTCAGTGCCCCTCCTGCTTCATGCTGCACAGTGAATGTGTAAACTTCTGAGCGTGCCTTGCCTCAGTAGCCCACGAATTCCAACTCCTTGAGGCCGAACGCGGCCGTCTGCCTTCCGCCGCACACTGAAAAAACAATAAGCCACACCTGCCGGTAGCCGTTGCCTGCCTTTAAGCTGCATTGATTCTTAATGCATTGCAGCTGACAAGGCGCGCACGGGCCGAACTACCCAGAACCACCAAGGATGTTGGGAATTGTAGTTTTTACATCCAATTCTGCCCATAATGTCTCAATAGGCGTATTTACACACTCCACCCCTTTGCCAGCCCTGATTTCTGACAGCCACAAACATAAGAATGGTAAGTCATTTGGGAAACCAGGTCAGTCTAGTGAAACCTCTGGTGCCAAACTAGAGGGAAGTCAGCAGAAGCCATCATTTGTCAAAACATTTGGAAAATGTTATGCGTGTGGGTCAACTGACCATGTGAAATGGGGATCCCAGATGCAAGGGTAAACCTTCAGGGGTCCACTCTGCCTCCTTAGCCTTCATCCCGGAGGAAGAAGTACATATGGCAAGTAGAAACTTTTAACTATTGGCTGAAGACCCCATTGGAGTCTCTGCCAGTGTTTCTTTAGTGTCCCTGGGTCTGTGGGAACAGCAGAATGTAGGTGTGTATAACTCTATGCCAGATAACACAAAAGAATACTACAAGGACAGTGTACTTGTAAATGGACAGGAGATCCCTGCCATTAGAGACACTGGAGCCAGTATCACAGTGGTGGATGAAACCTTTTTCAAACCTGAGGATGTTGCTAAGGCAGCCAAAGGCCCCACTAAACTTGATGGAGGCCCTATCCAGATGGTTCCAACACTACAAGCTCTCATCCAGTGCAACAATATGACTGTAAGAATACCTGTCAGTGTACAAAGTGAGGTGCCTGGGAGAGTCCTGCTGGGGAATGACTTAAAAACTCTTGGAGTTGTATCAAGCACCCCCAGGCCTCCTAGTAAAATGAAGCAGGAGCAGACTAGGGAGGCCAGAGAGCTCACTTTAAATGACTCTCAGTGGGTTGTTACAGAAGAACCTATAAAACCCAGTCCACAGGAAAAGCCAACTTCTATTTCCAGGAAGAAAGAGACAAAGGGGAAACCCAATATCTCAGAAAACAAGAAAGATAGCACTCCTGTGCATCAAACCAGGACATCCCCGAGAGGACAGTCCAAGGTCACACCTGTGACTCCTCCACAAGCTGAGGCTGAGTATAAGGCCCAACCAGAAGAGTCAGCTACTGATGACACAGAGCTGGAAGAAGACCTTCCTCCTGTTGGAAATCTGATCCTAAAGACCATCCTGAGCTGCAGTCTTTACTGGCAGAAGGTGGCCCCTGCAGGGCAGACTTCAGCAGAGGTCAAATAGAGTGTCCTACTCTTGAAGGACTTCGACCAACAGGAAGGGCACGAGCCAGGGAAGCACAGGTTATACTGGGAGGATGGCCTCCTCTAGTCCACCCCAGAAGACTACAGAAGACTTGTAGCACCCCAGGAGGTGAGACCTCTGTTTCTACAGTTAGCCCATTAGATTCCTTTGGCTGGTCACTTAAGCTTTAAGAAGACCAAGGAAAGGATTTCTGTTTATTTCTACTGGCCTAAGATGGGGTCTGATGCAGATACATTCTGTAGAAGCTGTCACACTTGTCAGTCCTCTGGCAAGGGTGGATACAAGAATGTGGCACCTTTGGTGCCTCTCCCAGTGGTGGGAGTCGCTTTTGAGAGGGTAGGAAATGACATTGTTGATCGCTTAGATTCTCCAACAACTTCAGGCAACCTATTTATATTGGTTGTGGTAGACCATGCTACCAGGTGTCCCGAAGCCATACCTATGAGGACTGTTACTGCTCAGGCAGTGGCTAAGGCCCTACTTAGTATTTTTATCAGAGTAGGTTTTCCTAAGAAGGTTATCTCTGACAGGGGATCCAACTTTATGTCCCACTACATGCAAGCCATGTGGAAAAACTGTGGAGTGATCTACAAGTTCTGAACAGCCTACCATCCCCAAACCAATGGATTAGTGGAGAGATTTAACAGAACTATGAAGAGCATGATAGGTGCTTTAGAATACCCCCTTAGAAGAAAGTGGGAACTTCTATTGCCATGCCTTATCTTTGCTTATAGAGAAGTCCCTCAGGAAGTGGTTGGATTCAGTCCCTTTGAACTTCTCTATGGTCATCTGGTTAGAGGCCATTGACACTAATCAAGGAGGGGTTGGAGAGTGCTCCTTCCCACAAGCAAGTGAGAGTCCCTGACTTTGGGCCTCATTATGAGTGCGGCGGTAAGGGGTTAACGGCACCGATAAGGATGCCGGTGCCGCTAACCCTTTACCGCCGCATTCCGACGTCCCTTAGCGGGTCCCACTAAGGCCTGCTGGTAAAACCAGCCGTCCTTAGCGTGAGCCGCTAAGGGACCAGGGAGCTAATAATGGGCCCGCTATTTGCAGGCCTGTTATTAGCTCCCTCCCCATTCCCATTGAGCCCTATGGGGGCTCGAATGGGAATGGGGAATGTTTTTCTGAATGGGGACTTACCGGGTCCTCCAAGGTTAGAATGACCCGGTAAGTCCCCATTCAGAGAACCCGGTCCCGGACACGACTTTGGAGGCAGCCATGGTGCTAATAGCACCATGGCTGCCTCCAAAGTCGTAATGACCCCCTATGAGTTAGGTCTCCAAAGGAGAATGACAGACATGATGACAGAAGCTTCAGATAACTTGAAAGCAGGTCAGGCTCTGATGAAGCATTGGCGTGACCAGAAGGCCAATATGGTTGAGTTTACTCAAGACCAGATAGTTCTAGTTATGGTACCTACAAGGGAAAGGGCCTTACAGGACAAATGGATTGGGCCCTTCAAGGTTGTGGGAAAACTTGGAGATGTCAATTATTTGGTGGGCTTAGGCAACCCTAAGGAGGCCCCCACGGTCTTTCACACCAACTGCCTAAAGGCCTATGTATTTAGACCAGAACTGGGAGCTTTGCTTCTAGCCTCTGCTCAAGAGGAGTAGGAGAGTGAGCCTCTACCTGACCTCCTCAGGGGACATTCTTTAAATGGGAAGATAGGATTTAATCTCTATTCTGATCTGACACTGGAACAACAGGAGGAGTGCAAAGTTCTGTTAAATCAGTTTACCCCTCTGTTTTGACTATCACCAGGCCTGACCCCTTGGGGCCAGCATGAGATTCTCACTGGTGACTGTTTACCTGTTAAGAGCAGAGGTCACAGAATCTCTGACCATGTAAGACCCCACATAAAGGAAGAGGTCACCAAGATGCTTGATCTCGGGGTTATAAAGCCATCTCAAGTCCATGGTCTAGTCCAGTTATGCTAGTACCAAAGGCAGAATCCAAGGAGTTGCTGGTTGCACTGGTTGCAGACAACTCAACCGTAGTTTGGCTTAACCAACGTAAAGAGTCCAAACCTCGAGTCATGCAATGGTTTCTAGACCTACATTCCTATTGTTTCACAGTGGAACACTGGAAAGGAAAAGACCAGGGAAAAAGTGGATTTTCTTTCCAGGTTGTCCTGTGAAGCAAATGTGGCTACATTGCATGGAGGAAGGGCATGTGAGAAACCTGAAGGTGTCTCCCTAGCTAGTCCCCGGGGATCTGTTATCCAGGTGGTCAGGACACGGCCATGGCTATTGGATCCAGTTCCTGGGGGTGGACCAGTGAGGGAGGATCACCTGGATGGGAGTCCTCGCGGAGTGGGAGTGGGACACTGACGGGTGAGATGTGGTATCCCCCATCTTACAACACCTTTTCCCCATCCTATCACATAGGACATTCAAAACCACTGCCCCTCTCCCCTTTCCCAACACAAATACCTTTGCACGACACACCCGAGAAGGGACTAACACCAGAGCTGTATACCTAACGTGTCCTAATACAAGGGTCAGGCACAGTCAGGCAATTGATCAGAATCACACACAGCTGACGGCCCTTTCCTTTCTGCACAGTGATAAAAGGTGGAGCAAGAGAGCACAGTACGAGCAAGGCAGACCACACGATGAGACAGCTATACAGACCCAGCAGTTCAAGAAGAGGAGAAAGGCAGCAAATATTGAGAGGCTGACGAGAAGAGACACAACCATGCCGATTTCGACAAAAACCCGGCAAACCCTTGGCTGAAAGAAATTTAAGACCGAGGACAATAGCCCAAGTGTGCTGCAACAGATGTCAATGGTACATGGAGCGTATAAACGCCGATAAGCCAGAGCGAGGGAAACTCCTGTTTCCATGGTACTGACCTTGACTCCAGTAAAGAGGAAAGCCAAGCGGTTCATCACAGCCGGTGAGTCGAGGGGAGAGCCGATAGGAACCGGGTGCAGGGCCCAAGTCAAGGGTACATGGGGGAGATGGAGTCCACCCACTTTATTCAGAGGGTGGACTCATTCCCCCCAAGCTAAAATGAGAAACATTGAATGTCCTCTTTGAATTTATGAATTAAAGCCAACCTCGAGGGTCAAACCAAAGTCGTCTGCAAACTTCACCACTGTACTATATAACCTGAAGAAAAATACAAGCCAACTAAAGGTGAAATGTCCCATTTCGGTACTGCAGGTCCCAGGGAAAACATTTGTATTGGTTCTTGGAGTTTAAAACATGCACACCTTTTAGCTTTTTCAAAAACTCCATTAAAAGAAAATATATTCTCATGGTTTTGTGGGTGTGCTGATTTTATGAAAGGCAAATGCCATTCGTTCTGCGCAATTTGGGTGGTTATGCAAAGCCAATTTAATGAAATGTGCGTATTTCACTTTGATATGCTTATTTCTGGTGACGTCACATCCCATTGCATTTGTTGATGAGTCCCCCCACTTTAATTTTTAGGACTAGACCCCTGATAATGCTTACCTTGTGCCTGGTCTCTGCAGGAGCGCCTGGACCCTCAGGGTGACTGATACTGTGCGGGCTGATATTGGCTTCTCCGAAAGGGGTACAGGTAAGTTATAGGTATTACTTAGGATTCCTTGTGTGGTTGCCCAGGTTGCCCCGTAACCCCCCCGATTCCCTTGGTATGTCACCTATGGGCGCTGGGCTCACCTGTGTGTAAATAATGTCCGTCCTGCTGTCAGTTGCAGGGGCACTATCTTCATGCACTGCCAGTTACTTCACTGGTTGTGTGGCCAGTTTGTGCTATGTATGGTGGTGTTTCTAGTGTCTGTGGCCTTTTGGACAAAGGGTGTCCTTCTATACTTGATTAATGTCCTGATATTTTGATTGTGCTATTCCTGGAAGTTCCAGCTGTCAGTGTAGCCGTGTAAGGACAGCCTTGTGTTGCTGGAGTTCTAGCTGTCAATGTAGCTGTGTAAAGACTGCCGTGTGTTGGTGCAATTCCAGTTGACAATGCAGCAACGCGTTGTCTTTTCAAAAGTAAGCATAGAGGGAAATATTAGCTGTGCATGGTCTGCATGTGTTTATTAGTTGCCTGTAACACTGTTGTTGTTTTCTCTTCTGCAGGTGCTGGCCAGTGTTAAGCGTCGGAGCGCAGAAACACTTCGTGCAGGATTGAGGGATAGCTAGCACTGATGAGGGATGATCTCCAGAATGCAGCAGTGTCAGTAAGGATTTGTTCGATGTCAATAGAAGTATGCAGGCTAAAGTCCCTGCGGTTTGCCTTTCTTTAATGTTATTTCCTTTCCTTGCAGGTCGCTGGAGGTTGGAGGTTGCAGGTTGCTGAAGTCGCCTGGTAAGCGTCAAGCTGCCTGTGCAGACTAACGCGAAGCAAGGATGCACGCTTGGGTGTGGCTTTTATAGCCAGCCCCTCCCATCAGCTAGATGTGAACTTCCAAGTGCTTTCCCTGGCCTGATGGTCTGCCATGTTGGGCGAACCAGGAAGTTCCTTGCTATTCTTGCCCTCTGAGCGTGATAAGCTCCAAGTGTGCCATAAATGAGTCCAACTGGCCTTAACATCAGTTTTCCTAATTTGGGGGGTACCTTTAGTGTGTAATTGGGGGGGCAGGCTAACCCTTGATTGTGGGAAGGTGTGCAAGTGCGGGGTAGCCTTAAGCATGGTCAGGACACCGGGCTGTTGTGAATGAAATTTGCAAAGTGGCAAAGTGAGAACGTTCAAAGGACTGTGAAATTGTAAAGGGGAGACCAGCTACAGAAGGGGACCGGCACCAAGTGGGTGCGACTCCGGAAAACTCTGGTTGATCCCCATCTGAGTAAAACTACAGAAACCAGAAGGCCGTAGGATAGCCGCAGAGATAGGTCAAAGTGGTCGTGCAGGAGGTCAAGCAAAATCCCCATAAAGTCCAAAGTCTTTGATCTACAATCTATAGAGAAAGCAAGGGAGGTGAATCCCGTAAACATTGAAAGTGAATATGAAGGAGAAGTTGGCAAGTGCGAACCCGGAAGAGGGATGCTGATGAGAAGGAGGCAAAGTCTAAAGTCCCAAGAAACAGTGTGTTGACAGGAGTGAACCCAGTATAGGGATGTCCACTGGGACTGTTTAAAAGACATTAAGATTTATGAGAAAAAGGTCAGTGTCCAGAAGAGGGGGGCCCAGGGGTGAAGCCGTCACCTCACATGAACTGCAGAAAAGAACTCTTTTGTGGGCTTGTTTTGTTAGTGAATACTTCAGGCCCTCGAAGGCAAGAGACTTTCAAGAGGAACGAGACTTGGCCATTGACGGTCCTGATTGCTGCCATTGGAACTGTTAAATCGTACTGGGAAAGCTTGAGTGTGTGCCTTGCTCTAAGCTCCCATCTTACCCTGTTTATAAAACATGGGGAAGGGAGTCCCAGACGCATCCTGACATATTATTTACAAACTCTTCTTTTTTTTCTTGAAAACCATCCAACACCCTTTTTTTGTATAGTTGTCAGGTTTGGCAATAGGTTTCTGAGTATAGGCCCTTTTTAATTGACACAATGCCACCAAGACTGCCTTATTTTTCATGTGACGGTCAACACTAGCTCCCATCTTAGAGGTAGGTTTAGTTTAGGCGTTTTTCCACCCTGCACTTTTTGTTCAATAAACACCCTGTACTGTGATCACTTTTGTCTGTCTTTACTGTTGCCACCATGAGTTCCTTGATGATCCACTTCCTGATGGTGAGCAGACTTCTACATAACGTACACTCCATCAAGGCCTTTGTGTACTCTTCCTATAAGAGGACCGGTGTGACCGTCTTGACTGTTGTCGGTTGTTGTCTCCATCCGTGGGACAGTATCTTTTGTACTCACGGCTTGACCTGCTATCGTCTGATCGGTGGTTGGGGTGGTGCCTACTGTTCCTCAGGGAGGTGGCCTGAGTGTTTAAAGCAGCAGCATTCCTGCAGACTGCCCTGAAGTGATCATCTCTCCTGCATGCCACACATTTCTGGCCCAATGCTGGGCACATGCCCTGGCAAGGGAATTCGTAGCCGCACCTGTAGCACGATTTTGTGGGGTGAGTGACTTTGTCAGGTGGTGATGGTCTCAGCTTCTTAATGACCTCTTGATCCCTGGTGCCTGATAAGATTTTCACTCGACCCAGACCTATCACCTGTTGTGCTGGCCATCACCAGGATTTCATCGAGGGTCCGTTGTTTCTGGAGAAGTTTCCTTTTAAACTCTGCACAATGACTTGGGAGCACAGTGCTTCATCATTTGAGTAGCGGTGGAATGCCCAGTGCTTCATGCGGCTGCGGAGTCTCATAACATAGTTGTCCATAGTCTCACCCTTCACCTGCATGGTTGTGTGAAGATATTTCTCTCGTAATCCACGTTGGTGTGTGGCACGAAATATGTGTTGAGTGCTTCTCAGATTTCTTGAAGTGTTGCCTTCTCCTCATCAACCAACTCATAAATATGTCCCGTACTGCTGCTCCTACTGCCAGGGTTAGGATGTTCTTTTTGCGTTCATCATCCATGGGGCCCATCGCCCCCACATATACTTTGAAGTCCTTCATCCATCTGACCCATTGGGGCCCTAAATTACCAGTGTCCGTGAGGTCAAATGACTGGGGTAATTGCCAAGGGGTAACATCTCCCTGGCTTTGTTGGAAGGCTTCTGAAAGCCTGGCAGGCACTGTAGCATGGATGCCCTCCTCAGACATCTTTTAAACTTTTCCCCATATTTTCTTGCTTCACTGTGCTTCTTCGTTGTAGCGTGTGTGTACTCCTGCTCTTCCTCGTCTTGGAGGAACGGGGTGCCTTCCTCCTTAGCTGGCTGGGCCTGGCTTTCCCGCCTCTAGTGAGGCACACAGCCTCTAAGGGCCTTGCATGCCAGAATTTGGTCCTTGAACACACCGCTGCAGCCTGGGCTGGATGGCTGCCACGTGCACCACTATTTCCACGGCCACGCTTGTGGTGTTCATCACTGCCGCCGCCCAGGCCGATCTGATTCGTTGAGGCGGGCTGCATCTCCAAGTCGCCATCTCGGTGAGTGCTTGGGCTACCTGGACCACGCCGGGTCCTGACCTCCTCGTCGCCAATGTTATGGAGTGAGCACACTCCTCAGCGCTGCAAGCACGCTAGCCACAGGGAGCCGCACGGGCCGGAATAATGGGAAGCCCAAACGGTTGGACCGGTCTCAACTCCTTCTTTATTTGAACTAACTTCATCCCATACCCCGTCACATCCTCTTCCCTCCCATGTCCCGCCCCCGCCCTAATCCGGCCTTCCACATAACAATGTGAATTGACCATAACATTAAACATGATAGTGATGTATTGTGTATTGTGCATACATGTCAACCCTACTCATTTAGGTGGGAGACTGTTATATGGACATGACAGAGACTCACGATTAATCAGTGAAAAATATTGCTATTTTTCACATTTGCCCGCCTAAAATAATTCTAGCCCCAATGGATTTCTATGGCAAAATGTATATCTCCCGATTTCTCTGACTAAATCTCACAGGTGCTTCAGAATATTGGCATGAGGATGGTGTGATGTTTCATATGCCCTATCGCTGTTGTTTTTGGTTTTGCAGCTCAAAAGTAAGTATTGGGAGGAGGAAGAAGGACATGGAGGTAATATTCAGGTTGCTTGCCAGTAATCCTCATTACTCCAAGTCCTACTCCTCCTCCGAGTACGTATTACCAATCTCAGGCTCCCAACCTGGGAGGTTGGGGCTCATGAGCCCATGTGGGGGGAAAAGGTCAATTTTGGATTATGGACAGAGAGAGGTACTATACCACCAGGAGGGAGGGCAGGAACACTTTGGAGCGAAGGTTCTCTTCATGAAGACCAGTGCCCCAAAAGCGCAAGTACTGCAACGAGGAAGAGTAAGACTAGGAGTAACGAAAATTACCAGTAAATTAGCTAAACATTTTCTTTTTCCAGTCAGTCGTTTTGTGGGTGGTGCTTATTTCAGCTTTCTTTTTACAGTGCATAGTTCCTTTTCCGCGAAACTTTCATTTGCAGATAACATTAGAGAAAAGCTTGCGGTAGCCACGCCTTCTCCTCTGGTGTTTGCCTGTAGGAAGCTTCCCATGAGTCCGTGCGCCGATTCGCGCGGTATTGAGAGTTGTTTGAAAAACGTCGTAGGGGTGAAGTTGTAGTCTGTCGTGTCTCACAGGGTACACCACCTGCAGGTAGGGGTTCAGACGGGGTATGGGGTGTTTTGCAGCATTTGTCGTGGACTATTCTTACAGACAGAGAGGTGATGTGTAGAGTCCCATATGTCCCCTTTGGTGTCTTCCGGGTGATGGGCGGGGTTTATTAGTGCTGTCACCCTCTACCGATTTACACTTTTCTGTAAGGTATCAGTGCTGAGTGATCGGCTGACTTGTACTTTTTCGCCTCTGATTTCTGACATAATCATGATTTTCTATAGCTTTCGTCTTGCAACCGGTAACTTATTCGCTGCATCTTGAAACCTAGGCATCTTCCGAGTTTAGGATCAAAGCGGCAGTGTGCGCCCTTTACCTAGGGGTGTCCTCAGTTTTATATCATTTATTTGACCGATCCTTACCTTTCAAGTCAGCCCCTTCCCTCCCTTGTGTTGTCAACCCCCCTGGGCTTGTTTTCTATGTTCTAGTGCAGTGGTCTTCAAACTTTTTTGGCCTGGCACCCCCTTCCCCCCCTTCTCAGCAAAATGTGTGCAGGCCGTGCCCCTCAAAAAATGCCAAATGGACAGTATGTAGAAATGGCTATCAACTATTGCGCGCTATCACAGCACCCTACTCCCAGTACAGTCCCTGGGCTCCCCCATCTGTTCCCATCAGTCTCTGGGTGCCCCGCACCCTGTTCTCAACACAGCCAGTGGGAGTTGTGGAATTTTTTAAGTCTGAACCCATCAATGGAGGGTTTGTGGGGGGTTTTCTGCCTGTCAATATTTTTTAAATAATGGGTTAAAATGTTACATCTTAGCACATACTTTAAAAAAAAATGGGTAAAAACCAAAACAGTTTGCAATTGGCGCGGGGGAGGGTGGGGGGAAGGTGGAAGGCATGCTATTGACTGGACATCTATGATAGCCAGTAAAAGAAATACCATCCCTGTCCCCTGTACTCCAGAGTGCCTTAGAAGGAGAACTGATTTTGGCAGGTGGGTAGGGGGATTATGCACCTTTGTTGAACAACCCCCACCTGACAAAATCAGCTCAACAGTCCAAAACAAACACACACAGCAATCGCGATCATTCATACAAGCACACATCACCATACACTCACTCATAACACAAGCATCCATACAAATTTAAATAAAAAATAAATGAACATGAATGTACCTTCTGTGGGGGCCTGCGCATGGGTGTTGAAATGTCCCGCTCCAGGTTGCTCTGTCCATATGTGCGAGGAGGCGCAGGAGTTCTTCTCTCATTCAGACGTGCAGTGCTCTAGTTAGCTATGCAAGGCTGGCAAAGCAAAATGCCTCCAGCGTTGCATGGCTCAGTGAGCATGTGCGGCAGGGAAACTGAACCGTCAAAGGGAAACAGTGTTTCCCTTTTGACAGTTCAGCCAGCCCAGGAGCACTACTTCAGCTGGAAAAAGCAGCGGAGGCATTGCTCTGTGTTTCACTGGGCTGGCTCCTCGGTGCCTCAATAATGGGTGAGGGGGGTGGATGCCCCCTCGGCCATTATGGATGAGCCACCAGGTTGGACTGGCCTATAGGGCGATGCCCATACCAAAAATTCTAGTGTAGGCCAGTCATTTTGGGCCACTTTTTTGGCCAATGTGGGCCAGTTTGATGAGTTACTTCACTATGCAGCCAGTAGTTTTGATCATTGTTGCTGAATAAATACTCTTTAAATATCACAATTTGCTTATATTTTAACAAAAAACACCCCCTTGGGTACTAGTCAAACAGTCTGTGACTAAAGGAATGAATATCTATTTGCAACTGCGGGCCACTCTTTCATTGGTGACTGGGACAGTTTTATGGTGCAGTCCGACCATGTGTTTGAAGACCTCTGTCCTAGAGCCAAGGCAGTTTTTTGCCAACTTTGGTGTCCAGGGCGAAACACCAGAATGTGCGTCACTCCCTTGGCCTAGTCACTCCACCCCCAAACTACAACTCTGTGACGTCCGATAAAGCCCCTCCTCAATATGAATACATAATTGCTATATAAATGAAGCTGGTTTCATTACACTGCAATTTAACTACTTTTTTCTGTCGTCTGATCTTAGGGAAGCCCTTGCCTAAATGCAGTTTCAAACTGTCCATACTGGCTCACTGTGGTGTGACCAGCCTACCGGGGTTTGAGGGCCCACTGGCCCTGTGTTGCAGGTGTCCTGTTCGTACCACCTCACTTGTAGTATTTTGCACGGGACAATACTAGAATAACCATATGAATAAGTTTCTGGTAGAAGGTTATCATTCCAAGATGGACAGTCTGGTACACTCTTATTGTGCTCTTTTTGAGTGTGGGAAAGAGGACACATTGCATCAGTGAGGGATCCTGTATGCTTTGCATTAAATCACAGAGCATTTCATGACTATAACAGTGATCAGAGATCTCTCTGTTGAATAAACAAGTCTGTGATAAAAGGATTTTATGTGTGAATTTCTAAATTCATATCGGATGCATTGCTCGATGCTCACATCACTGTTCACAGCACTCACCCTAACATTAAAGTGTTTGTAACCATCAACCATACATACTCATTTGGACAACTTTTTTGGATGCAAGTATAAAATGGTTGCAACATCAGCCACTCGAATGGGGTACGAGGGTTCTTTTGTTTATTGTTTCTGAAGAATTTTAGATGAAGACGGGTTGGGTCTCAGAGTGAGCGTGCCCAACCCCCAATAAAGAAACATCTTTTGGGAACTTTATAGACCGGAAAGGATACCCTACAAGAGACGCCCAATAAACGATGCACAGAAGGGATTGTACCTATTACAAACTTTAGCATCACCAGTAATAAGCTGATGAAGCGTTTTAAACAAAACTGGCATCTAATGCATTGTAAAGGGTCCACAGTTCCTCAGCCACTACCTCCTCACTATTACGCAGGCCTCTGAGGTTATTTCGGCAAAAAAAGAGCAGGACTGTGCTTTAACAGAGCAGGCATTAGCATCTCTTATTAGTGCTGGCCTGCAGCTAGTTAGTATCGTGATGTGGCAGTGTAGAAAGGGCGTTTGGCCTAGTGGATGTAAAATTTTAGGCAACTTCTTTGATTGCTTTATGCATTTAAGTGTGGCAACAGTATGGCATTCTCGACAGAGCCACGTACACAAAACGTTCCAGTATGCTGTTGTATGGACATTGGGCACAACAGACAAAAACAGGCATATGTGCTGTTACATAAGGGAGCGCCACATAAACTCCATTAACCAACATGGTGGTGTTTGTGAGGCACACAACCTTGCTGCATTGATTTGCCATGGACTACTGTATGCATGGTGACGGACAATGAACTCTGCCTTCCTAATCTGGTGCCAAGTGTCATTGAGTTGCCACCTGGTGAGCGTGCTAGACAGTAGTTGGCTTGTTTAGAAAAGTAAAAGACCTTGATGCTGAGCGGATGCATTTAGCCCTTGTCCCAATGCAGCCACTAGACTACTTAAGCAAGACAATTACAGTTAACCTTCCCAAGGGTGGGCCATATGTAACTAAAAAGTAATATAAAAAAAAACGTTTTGGTGCATCAAATAAAGAGACATGAAAATAGTTTAAAACATTTTCTGTGTGGCATTTTAATTCTTTTTTTAATTTTTATTATTATTTTTTTTAATTTGAGTTTTATTGGTTTTTAAACATGAGGATATTGTATACATTTACGTGCGTGTTACATTCAATCTGTTACATCAAAGTTATATAATCATTGAACATAAAAGGCACTTATGTTTGGATTATCTTTCCCCTTCCTTTTGTAATAGATGTTCTCAGTCCCGGTCCCTCTCCCCTCCCCTGGTTGGTTTTCCTTGATTCTTCCAGTTAGTCAGCGAAAGTTCAGTTCGTGGCTTGCACAAGACTAGGCGTCTATCTCAGGCTGTCTTTTTTGGCTCTGAGTGTGCGACAGAGTATGCAATGGGCTTGGTTGGTTTGTAGCTTGCCAGGCGATGTTTGCTTCCGGCGAGGGGTGTTGCTTTCTAGGGTCCTTGATGTGCTGAGTTGCTCTCTTCTGTGTGCGTGTGACATGTAGATTAGCGAAATCACACCAAGTTTCTTTGTGTCGTGCGGCCTTGTCGCGGAGGGCTGCCGTGATTTTCTCCATTGTATAAATGTCCGTTGCAATCTTAACCCATTCCTTTTTAACTGGGAGGCACAGGGATTTCCATTTAATGACCATGCCCGCCTTAGCAGCCAATAGTAGTGGGGACACCAATACCTTTATTCTGATTTAGCTCCTCCAGGCCGAATAATGTCAGAAGGGGGGATGACTTCCGCTCAATGCCGTCTATCTGTTTGATCCAGCCTAGGACTTCATCCCAGTATATGCAAACTTTGGGGCAGCCCCACCACATTTGCCAGTAATTGGCGTTCATGCCGCATTGTCCTCAGCATTTCGGACTGTTAGTCTGGTACATTTTGGAGAGCCTGTATGGGTCGTACGGCCATCTGTGAAGTAGCTTTATTACATGCATCTTATATTGTGCTGCGATTGATATTCGGGATGGTGTTGTGCAGATTGTGTCCCATGCCTGCTGATCAAATTCTTTGGCGAAGTCCTTTTTCCCATTTTTCTTTCAGACAGGGGTTTGGGGCTCGGTCTGTACAGATCAGGGCGCGGTAAATGCAAGCTATCAAGCCTTTGTTTGTTGTGGTCGTATCTAGGATTTTTTCAAATGGCGTGAGTTCTCTTCTCGTCTTTCCATTCCCTTTTGGATAGGACGCTTTTTAAGCGTAGGTACAGGAAGATCGGATTGGGTGCAATTGAAGGGCTTCTTCTAGTTCTGTAATCGGTATGAATTTATCCTCTCTCCACAACTGGCTAACCCTATCAAGTCCAGCATCGAAACAAGCTTGGTATCTAGAATGTTCCGGGATTTCCTCTCTGATCCCGGGGGACCAGAGATGGCTCAAGGGGGATGGCCATGTGGTGACGCCCGGTCATCCCTTTCCCTTCCCGCCATATATTCCATATTGTTCCCAATATTGGGTGGTTGCGTAATCTTCTCGTGAGCTTTGGTCTGGGGAACCATAGCCATTCTGCAAGGGTTGCGGGGGTTAGGTTGTCGTTGTCCAATTTGACCCATTGCAGGTCCTTTCTGTCTCGTAGATGCGGGATGAGGACCCTTAGTTCAGCTTCCTGATAGTATCGCTCTATGTCGGGGAGGCCAACTCCTCCTTGCTCTTTGGGTAGTATCACAGTCTCCTACGGTAATCTTGGTTTCTTTCCGTCTCATAGGAATTCGGTGAGTGCCTTTTTCACTTGTTTGAAGAAGTGTTCTGGGACTGTCACTGGAAGTACTTGGAAGGGGTATAAGAAGCGAGGAAGGCTCACCATTTTGATGGAGTTAAGGCGCCCCAGCCAGGAGATTGTGAGAGGCTTCCATTTTGTGGGGTTTGCTTTGAGGGCGGCCAGGAGTTGGGGAAAGTTTGCTTCATACAGGTCTGCGACGTCCCTCGTTAGGTTGACCCCCTAGGTATCTTAGCGTTGGGCCTCCAATGACTAGTCCGAGGCGCTCGCGGTCTGTTCGTTGGTCTGGAGTGGGTTCATGAAGCGGGAAGAGAATGGATTTGGTTCTGTTCATTTTAAAGCCAGAGAGTGCGCTGTATTCTTCAATAAGGGTAATCGCTTGGGGGATCAATGTCATTGGGTTCTGTACGTGAAGCAGGATGTCATCTGCATACAGGGCCAACTTGTATTCTCTGCCGTTCACCTGCATCCCCTCCACACCGTCGTGTCCTAAGCATTTGCGCCAGCGGTTCCAGCGACAGTGCGAATAATATTGCCAAGAGGGGGCAACCCTGTCTTGTTCCTCTGCTTAGGGGGAACCAGCAGGAGTACTCGGAGTTCACTACGACGGACGCTCAAGGTGCTGTGTAAACAGCCTTAATTCCTCATCGGAGTGCAGGGCCCAAGCCTATTTTCTGTAGCGTGGCTTCCAGGAAATGCCATTCGATTCTATCGAACGCCTTCTCTGCGTCGATTGAGAATAGTGCGGATGTGTTCTGCATTTTCTTGGCTTCATGTATGAGATGAAAGGTCTTCCGGGTAGAGTCCGCTCCTTGTCGGCCGAGGATGAATCCCACCTGATCGTTGTGAATTATGGCGGGCATGTGTGATTCCAGTCGCGCAGTGAGGTGTATATTGTCCTGCATCTCAGGTTTTTTTTTTTTTGTTTTTTCTTTTGTTTCATTTTGCCCCCCCCCCCCCACACCCCCATGGTCATTCCTACATGGTTTTTCTCTTTCTCTCTTTCTCCCCCCCCCCATATGTACAAGTACCTCTGGTGTAATGGCAGTTACCTTCTCCATTGCCTTTACTCCCATATTTTCACCCACCACCATGGTGTCGTCTGGCCCTCTAGCGTTTTCCACCGTTGTGCCAATGTCATTCGTGCTGCTGATAAGTGTTATTGGGTGACCATGTGGCCCGATGCTGCGTGTTATCCCTCTGCCTCCACTCCTAACAGGATCACCTTAGGTGAGAGCGGTAGGTCCCTGCCAGTAATGTCTTTGATGTGTCCCAGTATCTCCTTCCAATAGGAAATTGCCTTGGGGCATGACCACCACATCTGGAATAGATCTCTCCCTCCACATTGTCTCCAGCAGTTTGGGGGCTACTCTGGGTTTATTTTTTGTAATCTGTGGGGGAACATATACCATCTGTAGCATAATTTATATGCAGCTTCTTTAATTGCTGTACATTTGGAGGATCTATGGGTTCTTGTCCATATCTGGTCCCACTCTCTTTCCGTTATCGACTCTCCTACATCTTTTTCCCAGTTCTCTTTATATATTAGGTTGTCCGTTGGTTGTGCCCCATCAAGCATTCTGTAGATTCTTGATATCCACCTCTTTGGTTCCCCCTCTTACATTGTTCCAAGCCTGTTGGGGCTCTTGTTCCCGCCCTTTTCACTGACTGGTGGGAGATCCAATGTCGTACTTGCATGCAGCCCTACAGATAAGGGGTGTATCAGCCACTTTTACTCCCTAGAAATGTGCAAATACTCCCAAAAAATAAAAATGAGGAGTAAAAATACTCCTAACAAAAAATGAGAAAAAAAAAAGACATGTTGACTCTAGCGCCCATGCTTCCTCCCTCATAGCTCCAAGGATATGTTTAGACCAGAAGCGCACGTAGTACCACAGGAAGAAACTATTTTAACTGCCTGATTGGAAGATGTAAACATTAATCTTTTAATATAGCTTTCACGCCCCGGCTGGGGGGCGGATATGGGGTTTAACGGCCACCGAGCTTTGGTAGGCCCGAGCGAAGCCGGGATTTTTTATTTTTTATTTTTCGTCCAACAGGAGATGAGCTCAGTGCTAGCCCATCTCCCATCAGAGGAAAACATTACAAAAAAATGTCTGCCGCCATTAAAATGGAAAAGGGACTAGATCCCTATTTGAAATGATGGCGGCCAATGGCCGCGGCCATCCGAAATGGGACTTAGGCCATTTTTTTAGACAATATTTTGTCTCCCCGCCACGGGCAGTGAATGCACAATCATGCCCGGGAAAGGCAGATTGTGATTGGTCACTCTGTCTTTCCCGGGTGCGAATGTGTATGAATAGCTAGGTGCAAAGAAATATTATAAAAACATTTTTACTAGCTTATAAAATACCCTCATTGGGAATTGGACTTACATTTTTACGCCCTAAAAAATCATTTTACTCCCAAATTAAAAAAAATAGGGAGTACAATACTCCCACTTCCAAATCTTATCTGGAGCACTGCTTGCATGTATCTGAACCTTTCGTTTTCCCCCAGATCGAATTTCTTTTTGCATTCTAAGAAAGGGATTGGGTTACCATTTTGGTACATGTCCTGCAGTGTCAGGGAGTCTGCGCCCTTCCATCCCTCCCAAAATTTCTTCTTCAAGCCTGGGGTGAAATTTTTATGTGCTATTGGGGAAAATGGGCCCAGCCCTCGTTTGATCTTTTTCATTTGCATGGCTCTGTCCCAGTTACTCGGGGCTGTTTTAGTGGCTCCTAGTAATTTTCCTTCGGCTTCGCGGCCTTGGGGTTCAGTGCCAGGAGCGCTGTTATCGGGATCTGTGTGGATGCTTGTTCTATGCCTCGTTGGCTGGTTTAGCCTACTGGAGAATGGGGGCCAAGTGTGCTGCCATGATGTATCTGCCCAGATCTGGGACCCCCAGGAGCGGGGGACGGGTCAGTATGCGTCTCTGTATTCTCGGGCTCCTTTTCGCCCATATGAAGCTATATACTGTGTTTTGAAGTTCTCTGATTAACTGTTGCAGGATTTCGGCGGGTATTGAACTGGTCATGTATAGTAGGTGGGGGAGAAGGGTCATTTTTACTGCTGCTATTCTGGCAAACCACGATAGTTCCTGGTTATCCCATCACAGCAGGTCCACTTTTTAGTTGTTTACAAAGAGGGGGGATGTTTACCCTGTATAGGTCCTCAAATTTCTTTGCCAGGAGAACTCCCAAGTATTCTAGAGTGTTTTTCTCCCATTTCAGGGGGAATCTCTGCTTCATGCTGTTTATTGTATTTGTGTCCATTATGTTCAGTGCTTTTGATTTATTGTAGTTGATTGTAAACCCGCATATGGTGGCAAATTCTTCTAGTGTCGCTACGGCTCTCAGTAATGTATTCGTAGTGTCTCCCATATAGAGCATCCCATCATCGGCATATAATCTATTTTCTGCGGGGTCTCCTTGATTTGCACTCCTTTTATATCGGGGTCTTCCCTGCATCGTGCTGCTAGTGGATCCATAGCCATTGCAAATATTAGTGGGGATAGGGGGCAGCCCTGGCGCGTACCTCTCCGTACATCCACTTGTTTTGAGTTGCGGCTATTTATCCAGAATAATGTAGATGGGTGTTGAAAGTTTGCCAGGATCATCGTGCTGAATTGTGTCACGCACCTGAATTTCTCCAGGACAATCTGAAGGTAACCCAGTCCAAGCTGTTGAAAGCGCGTGTAGCGTCTAGGACCGCTATCATGAATTTTTGATTTGTGCGTCTCCCCCATTCGATTACATCTATGGCTCTTCTGACGTTATCTTGGGTGTGTCTTCCCCTGACAAACCCTGCTTGATCCTCGTGAATGATGTCTGGGAGGACGTGCGATAGCCTATTCGCTAGTATCTTTGCATATAGTTTTGTGTCCGTGTTTAGGAGTGCTATCCGGTGGTACCTTGAGCATTCGGTGCGATCCTTGTTTGGTTTTGTTTCAGAGTCAGGATTGTTAAGGATCTTGCCATATCTGGGGAGATCGATCTGGTGTCTGTGATGTGTTGAAGAGTCGGGGGAGGGGGCCCAGTAGTTGCGTTCGAAATGTTTTTTGTAGTACGCATTTCCCAAGCCGTCCAGGCCTGGGGCCTTGTCCCTCGGTAATGAAGAGCTAGCTTCATTGATTTCTTGGGCTGTGAATTGTCTCGCCAGGATTTCTGTGTCCTTGTCCGAGATTTGGGGTAATGAGCAGCCTGTAGATAGGATTTCTGGTCTGTCGCATTTAGGTTTGCTCCCTGTAGGAGTTCTCCATGGAATCGGACCATTATCTCCAGTTTTTCTTCCTCTTTTTTTGATAACGTCTCCTTTTTCATTTCTTAGGCCAACTATATAATTCTGGGTTTTCTGTTTGTTTAATTTGGGCGCTAAGAATGTATTTGCCTTTCCTCTGTGGATATAATATGATTGCTAGGTGTTAAGTAACGTCTGCGCTACCGTGTCAACGGTGTGACCTTCCATTTGGACACAGACTTTCTTTAGCTCTCGCCACAATTTCTGCGTTTGTCGGGATTTGTGGTTCTTCTCTGCATCTTTTATAGCTAGTTCCATCTTCCGGGTTAATATAGCTCGCTCCCTACAGTATACCGCTGCCTGGGCCATGAATTCTCCCCCGATTACGGCCTTCCCCACATCCCAGACTGTTTTCCAATCAACTTCGCTGTTGTCGTTATCTCTGAAACAAGTGTTTATAGTTTCTTCCATGTGTGTTCTAAGCACCAAGTCGTGCAGGTTCAGGTCGAGGAGTCTCCATGGCGGGCGTTGTTTGCTATTTCCAGACTGACTAGTACTGGGGCATGATCTGTAATGTATTGTGCTCTGATTTCCACCTTCGTCACTTGGGGGATTAGAGTTGCTGGGACAAGGATCATGTCTATCCTGGAGTACCCTCTGTGTACTGCAGAATAGTGGGTGTATTCTCTTGTGTCTCCTTGGAAGAAGCGCCAGGTCTCTGAGGAACATTCCCAATGCCTGTCTTTTTTTTTTCTTCTGGTCGGCTGCCGTAGGGGGAAGAGGTTTGTCGAGGCTAGGGTCCATTACGCAGTTGAAATCCCCTCCTATGATTGTCTGGCCTTCGCACCAGCTCCCTAATTTCAGTAGATCTGTGATGTATCGATCTTGTCTGTCGTTGGGTGCGTATATATCGCCAGGATTGTGTAGGTCTTTCCCTTGATTCCCAGGTATCTCCCTTCTGTATAGCTAATCATTTGTTGCTTTCGGAAGTTACATTCTTTAGCCAGCAGTATTGCAACCTCTTTTGATTTCGAGCCGCTGGAGGCGAAGTATTGTTGTGGAAATGCCTTGTTGCGCATCCTTTTTTCATCCGCTTTCAAGAGGTGGGTTTCTTGCAGGATCGCTACATTTGCAGGCATCTTCTCGAGCCTGTTGAGAATTGCTCAGCGTTTCCCGGGGGAGTTCAGCCCTTGAACATTTATTGAGACGATCAGTGTATCTGCCATTGTTGTCGGTATATGTTTGTTGCTTCTGTCTTTTAGTGTGTCTTTGGGGAATTCTCCTCCTTCCGCTTTGTTGATTGTTTCTTCCATTTTTGGGCGGTGGGCCTTTCCTTGGGACCCGGATCCCCTCTTTATGCATCTCAGTCTCTGATTGGCCCAATTTCCCTATTTCCCTCCTCCCTCCCCCCTCCACTGGGGTGTTCCGTGCAGGGGATTTGAGTTCCAACCCCCCCCTCGTCCTCACCTCCCCCCACCCCCCCCCCCATTCTTCTCTGTTGGGAACTTATCTTTTCCCGGTTTGGTTCTAATATATGCCTTATTTTCCTTTCCTCCATGCTTGTTTTGGGCTATTTTGAAGTGGCCCACCTGCTGTGGTCAGGTGTTTCCTCAGTTTCTCTTCCAGTCGCTTCTTTATTTAGTGTCTTCTTCAGGGTGTCTTGCTCGTGATATTTGAAGGGGCCTGCCAGTTCTTAGTCCTTCTTTTCTTTTCGGATGACCATTCCCATTGGTTGTTTTGGCTGCTAGGTGTGCTATTTTGTGGGCTAGTTTTGGTTTGGCTTTGTTCTCCCTCAATTTGAGGCCTTCCTCGCATGTACTGATCCTCCTTTGTTTCTCTTTCCAGGAGAAGGCTAGTCCAAAGGGGAATGTCCATCTATATGCGATTTGTTTGTCTTGTAGCGCTATTGTGATCGGTTGCATAAGCTTCCTCTTATGTAGGGTGACTAACGCTAGGTCTTGGTACAGTTGGATCCGCCCTCCATTGATTGTTAGTTCTTTGTGGGTATGTGCGGCTCTCAAGGTCTTCCTTCAGACTATAGGAGGCCATGGCGATAAGAACATCTCTAGGTCTCGCTCCTGGCTCGTTCCTTTTGGGGCCTACTCAGTGAATTCTGTCATTTGAATCTTACTGGAGCGGGTGTTGGGGGAGTCGTTTAGGATGCTGCTGAAGTAATGCTGGATGGTGTCCCGTAGGTGTTTATCCTGGATCGTTTCTAGGAGGCCCTTGACCCGGATGTTGGATCTTCGTGAGTGATTTTTCCAATGGATCTCAAGATTATGTGTGGCCCTGGCAACTTGGTCTAGTAAGCCATTGTATTGCTTTGCCTCCTCTGCCATATGTGAGAGACCATTTTCGAGTGTGTCTACTATGCCTCCGAGTTCATCTATTTCTTGTCGAACCTCTTTCAGGGATGGCTTAAGCTCTTCTTTCATGGTTTCTAGTTGGGTCTGGAGCGTGTTTGTTATCCTGGTTTCCATGCCCTTTAGACAGTCAAGTAGCTCTTCCTTATTTATGGCCATGTCATCCTGGGGCGTGGAGTTGTTGGGTGTCGTTAGTTCTCCCTGATTCGGGGGGGTCCTGAGTGGCACTCTGTTGTGTTGTGTTCCAGCAGCTTTCTAGCAGACGACTTTGATTTTTCGCCGGTGTTTTGGTTCTCGGGTCGGTGGTTTTCCCTTCCTTCCCGGGCATCAGGTTCTCACCGTTGAGACTCCGTGTCGGTCTCCTGGCACTTGTTCTCGTGGGTTTCTGCTGAGGATGGTTCCATCCGATTGAGTTTCCTAGCGGTATTCTGTGTGGTTGGGTATTATGGGATTTTTATTGCCCAGTGGTGTTGGTCTGTTCGAGTGCCCGCTGGTGTCACAGTGGTCGGCTGGTCTGGGATTAGATCTGGAGTAAATTTCCTTGTGTGACCACTCAGGTCACCACTTGGCGTTTACTGACCCCTTCTTCTCTGCTTCAGGTTGTTTTCGTGGTTCTGCTCTGGGGCAAGTCTGAGCCTAGTTTTATTCTGTTCCCGGGGCTCTGCCGGTTTTTGTAGAGCTCCCAGTTATGTAGTTGTGAGGCGGTCGTGCTCCACTATATTGGGGAGAGTTCCCTTTTTAGCTCGTTTGCCCCCTACTCCCTCTGCTTCATTTTGAGGGGGTTAAGAGCCGCCTCGCAATGCACACCACCCCAGGGTACTTAAGTCCTGTAGGTGCTGATGCCCGATTACAATCTCCCAGGTGCCACTTAACAATAAAATGTCTTTGCAATTAGGAGGGGGGAGGGAGTCACAAAGGTATGTCCCGCAACATTTGGAGGATATAGATAGGTTGGTCCCCGCAATGCGTGCTGCGGCATGAGTTTTCTGCCTCTAGGTCCTGTAAGACAATGGGCGTGTTACAACAGTGAGCGGAGAGCAGTTATACTGTGCAAGTCTTTATGGAGGTAGTTAGGGGTTCCCTTTCGGTAGACACCGCTGTAGATGTGAGCGGCTGTAATGAGGCCAAGGGGTATAGTCTGTTGTCAGTGGGTTTTCTGGTGTTTCTTTGGGGCGGGTTGTGGCCTCCAACGTAGACCTAGTAATCAAATCCTATAATGGTGACCTTTCTTATTGCACCTGGCTCCTCTCGGCATGTCCTTGCCCAATATTCAGCACTGTGTGTGGAGCAGGGGGAAGACTATATTCTGCTGCCGTCATTCATTCAGGCTCTTGCTATGCAGTTGGTGCAGAGGTGCGGGGTCAAGGGCAGGCATGGGGCTGGGCTATCCGAGCCTGGGCACCCAGCTCACCAGACTCTTATGTGAACACCCCAGCGGAATAGTTTAGATACTACCAGTTTGACCGTGGTTGTGTTGGCTATACCGGCAATGTGTACACCTGTGTATGGATCAGGCTGCTGTGTGACCAAGTTGTTTGTTCTTCTGCTGCAGTGTGGATCCCGTTGCGGCACGTAGCACCTCTCGGGGCTATACAGACCTTGGCCGCACATGATGGTGCGCCCGGGGATCCCTGGATTCCTCTCTGGGCCGTTAGTGGGTGCAACGTGTCACAGGGCTCATTAACGTTCCTCTTCTTGTGATATGGGGTGGCTGGGGTCAATGAGGATATAACTGAAGTGCCTCAATATGTAGTCGGGGTGGGCTTGCACAAAGAGAGTGCCTACAGTAGGATGGCCGGCGCAGTTCAAAGGCACAAGTGTGCCAGGACTTGGTTCAATGCCACTAAGCTCCGCAGGTGTTGCTGGAAGGTGAATCACCAGGGGGGGCACGAGCCCGGGGGTTGCGGCGAGGGGAGGACACGGCTCCCAGCAGATCCCACACTGTTGCACCGTGTCCTGGGGGGACCCAGGGATCTCCTGTTGTGGGCTGCGGCAAGCTTAGGCGCGGCACCAGGCTGCAGGAGCAGGCACATACCTTCGCCGATGCAACCTCTGTGTCTGGGTCCCAATCTCTGCCTATTCTGACCGTCCTGTGAATGCCGTGGATCTGCCCCGCTGATCCAGTTCCAGGCGACCTGGGATGCAGACAAGCCCAATCGGACACAGGGTCGGGCGATGGGGGTAGCGGGGCGGGCACCGATGAGCAGGCTTCGATGGTACTGGGCTCCTTTCCGATGACTGAAGCCTGCAGCTACTCGGTCGTCACCCTTTTTACCTTTAAACGATCCCCGTCCCTTTAAGGGGGTTCTCTTCGTGGTGTCTCTCCTTGTCTGGCTTACTCCCCTTGTTAGCCTTTTCCTGTGCCTCTGCAGGTCTCGTGCCTAGGCGATCCCTGCCTAGTGATTGATAAGTGGATGTCAATATGTCCCCAAATTGCTCCCTTTTTTTTTTTCCTTGCTCATTTAACTGGGACAATTTTCTATGAACTTCTAACTTCGCAGGCTCTCTTTTCAATAAGGGAAGAATCATGCTTGCAACCATTTAATTATTGGATGCTATGGACAAGCCTAAGTTCATGGTGGCAGCAGCGTCCTGTGTTCCCATAATGTCTGCCAATATTAATGCTAGCTATGTGATAAACGGTGTCCCGATCAGCTGTAAATAAAGCCAGCTATAAAGTGAGATCCAGCTGTCGCAGATCGCTAAAGGCTGTGTGCAGCCATAGGGAAGGAACATGGCTAGTGCCCTATGCCTATGCTGTGGTGTAACCAGGGGATAGGCAGCTTGCAAGTATCCTAGCTTTTCTGAATACCACTTGGGTATGTCGTCATTTCTGGAATGGCAAGAGCCTAATTTAATTTTCAATAATATCTGTCCTTGTGGCTGCTGAGCAGGCACTAAGTCTTGCTGCTCAGCATATTGCCATGCAAGGTTACGCACAGTGTCAATCAAAATGTGTAGCCAGTAGTTGATGGCTGAAAGGGGCCTCTGCGGTTTGGATGAAACAAGGCAAAAAATTCGAGTGGCGTGTTGGGTGTGGCTAACGGTCCATGTCTAGCATTTGTTTGTGGATAAACTAGATTACCTCCAAACCAGTTGACATGATTTTTATGTGTTAAAGCCAATTCAGGAAACCGGTTTAGGCGATATTGGATTGTTAGTCTCCCCTTATCAGGAGAGTTGCATACATGTTATTTACGTTGTTGGCTGGGGTTTTTGAGTAAAGAGCGGTTCAGCGGGTAACCCACTTAGTTGGCCTAGTGCCACTGTGAAGTTGGTATTAACTCCCCGACAGTGAGATGCTCTAAGCCACTCGAACAGCGCCATCCTACAATGGATGGGAATATTGATTTCCTGATGGGCCATCTTCTGTACCCACCTAAAACTCTTTTGATTAAAAAGCTTTTTAAAAAAATATATTTTTGCCCGGTCACTTTATCGTAACTGGGGCATGAGGTTATTTTATTAGCGATGCTATGGTCACCTCTAAAATGTCCCATCTTGGGTGCCACCTGACTTAATTGCTTACGAGTTAGGCGTGACCATGAGCCTCTTATCTCCACCTCATTTGAGGCTGTGAAAATACACCCTTGACCATCAGCCATCTCATGTCGACATTCACCCTAGGCTGTGTCTCGGCTCTAAAAGACAGGCTTGCCTAGGTTTGTGTGCTTAACAACATGATTGAACATATACAGCCAGGAATTGTAAAGTTCTTGGACTCCGAGATACCTTTCTGACGCATTACTCTGAATTCTACACTTGACACAGGAGTTATCATGTTAATGTATTTAATAGGATCCTCTATCTTCTGAGGGCTCTTATTTTCATGAAACAAGCAAAAGCAGATATAATATAACATCACACCTATGAACAAGATTGCCATGTGGGCAAAGAGCATGTTTGACTAGATAAACTAAAAGCGCCACTTGTTTTATTATTATTTAACAGCATGTGTAACCTTTGTCTCATGAAGCTATGCTACACTGTACTACACACCATCCGTCTAAATGCGCTCAGCAAGCCCCCACCCTTCACTCATGTTTAGAGCAGCACATGCTTCACAAGTAATGGCACCTTCTGGGATTTTAGAGTTCTGCTTAGCTGGGCCCAGCTGTCACTTTCCTGCTGCTGTTCTGCTCAGAACTCTTCTGCTCTGCACTCCTCCCCGGCCCCTCTGGCCTCGCTGCACAGGCAAGTCTGCTGCTGTTCCCCTCTTTGCTTCGGCCTTATATGTATGAAGGAACATGGTTTTCCTGCCCGTGCGCGTGCGTCATAGCTGCTATCTTAAAGAGTAAAGCCTAGTGCTGAACGTCAGTGTGCTTGCTGAGTTGAGTCTCCTATGTACAACTACATTAGGTGGGTTTTTGCACCTCTTCAGTGCGAGCTTTGTACCCGTTTAGTGAATGCCTCCATTGTACCCTTGGCTATGGAGACATTTCTCTCACTTGGTACTTTTTTTAACTTTGTGGATGTGCACAATGCTTCTGTTCGTGTCTTCCAAATTCCTGTTCTTGAATCCATATCAGATATAACAATTATTGGTTTAAAGTCGACGCAATTTTTCATTTGTGGTTTGCTCATCTGCCAGAACAGGAAAGCGCCACTTCTGGACCTTGGTAAGGCCAAGAATAACCACCCAGCAAATGTGCACATTAGCCTTCTGTGTAAAACGTGTGTGGTATGTTTGACAAACATTATGTTTGAACATTTAACAACTGTCATCTACATTTGTCATTGTTTCACTAGCTACAGGCCGCATGAGCTATGAAAATCTGTCTTAAATTATGTTTGTTTTCATGTCAGTTATTTCGTTTTTCATGAGCAATTTTTAGAGTTTAATCTAATGTTACACTTTTTGTTTTCTTTTTTTTTTCTTATTTGTTGATTTGTGAATTGTAATGAAATTGTAGGATGGCCTTGGCAAAAGGTTGGGCGCCAAGCCAAATGCTGTAGTAATAATTAAAATAAAATTGGCCACTGGGTTATAGTTTTATATTTTTGTTTAACCATACTGCCACCAGCCCTGGGGGATACGCAGTTGTACATAACATAATTTCAATTGTGCCCCCCTGTTAAAGGTAGCCCATGGCTTTTGGAGTAGTTTGGATTCCATCAGGCTGTTTCAAGGAATGTACATATCTGTGGGTGCTATGTTGCCAAACCACATGACTGTTGACGAGATGTCAGTAGAATGAACACATGGACTATACTTTATCTACCTGGAGATTTAAAAAGAGGTCTGATTAGCTGAGCTTGCTTTCTCGGGGAGTAAAAAAAGCCCTATTTTGCACAGCAAAAATTTAAAAAAAAATCTCAGGCTTGCGCACTCGAGAACATAACATTTTTTCAGTGTGTTTGTATTTATAATGTTTGGTTTAAAATGTCGGGAAATAGTAGTGAGTGTATGTCAAGTATTAGGTGTGATTTATTTGTTAATGAAAATTTCACAGAAAACAATGCATTTTGTCACAAAAAGGCATACAAATCTTTTTAACCTTGATTTACAGAGCGGAGGACCAGTGCCATTAACAATGGGTGAGAGGATGTGGATATAAAATCAGATGATGCAGGGGAGGTAGAAACATGAACCAGGGACAAGTCCAGTAGAGCATGATTTGGGAACAGGATAGTGGAGGAAGAGTTAAGTTTTAGGATGAAGGGTGAGTAATAAGGGTTGCCCTATATAGATAGGGGGAAGAGGAGAATGGGTAGATGTGGTGGTGTAGAATAGTATGCAAGTGGTTCTTCAGAAAGGAGAGCTAGAAGGTTGGAGTTCAAATACAGCTAAAGTGGGACTAGTGCAGAGAGCCAGAGTAAGGCAATTCCATATGGAGCAAAGAGGGAGCGCAAGGTGGTAAGCCAAATAGGATCATAGGGAGTGAGATGGCCCGGGTGTAACGCTCACCTGACTCCCACGGAGGCGCTGGCCTGGTTCGCGCTGTTGTGACCTCTTCTAAGGTGGTGCGCAGGGTTCGGAAGACGGACTGGACCGGGCCCCCAAATCTGGCTTGTCTGGCTCGCAGAAGTATCCTTCTGTAGGCGAAAATAGGGGATTAACTGTCTGCGGGGTAATGCAATCAGCCTCCCACTTCCCCTCTCACCCTCCTCGAAACCCTTTTGTGATTCCTCGTAGCGTCTCACCTTAGGGTCTGGAAGGACGAGCTCTCCATCCTGCTTCTGATGCAGGGGCGCGTTGGTATCCAGTTACTTCACTGGATTTTCGGATTGGTGAGAACCAAACTTGCTTGGCTTCCAGGTAAGTTTTTGATAAGAGGTTCCCCTTGTGTCCATGCATTAATGTACTAATGCTAGTGTCTTTTTCCCCATAGGGGCCGGGGTACGGAATGCCGGGGAACAGCACCGACCCGAGATGAGAGGTGAAATCCTTGTAGAAATCAGGTAAGTCTTTAATGAGCGTTTCTTTGGTAATGTCTTTTCATGCGCTCATTAACGCTGATGTCTCTTTTTCCCCTTAGGGGCCGGGGTCCGGAAATGCCAGGATGCGCAGCGGACCCGAAATGAAGAGGGAATGAATCAACAGGTAAGTCTTAACATGGAGATTTAGCTTTCCTTATTCCCTTCTCTCTCTCACCTTTTGTTCTGGTCTTTTTCTCCCTAGGCGCTGGGGCGTGACTGCGAATCCGGATGATCACTGCTGAACATGGAGGCGCCCTGTAAAGGTGAGTGGAATGCGGCGCTGCAGCGATCGAAGCGATGAGCTTTTAAATAAGTCTTCCTTTTCTGGATTGTCGGCGAGATGTCACCGGAATGCGGATTTAGCAGGTAAGGACTTTTCCTTCTTCTGTTCTCTTCTTCTCTTCCTTTGCAGGTGATCCAGGATGCTGGCAGGCGTGGCAGAAGTCAGGATGCAGGAGCAGACACGGTGAGCGTCCAGTTGCTAGATGCAGAACAACGCGAAGCACGTGTGGCTGTTCGGGTGGGGTTTAAATAGCCTTGGAAGAAGTTCCAGTTATGTATCCTTCCTCCAATCAGGTATGTATCCTTCCCCGACCACGCCCGGACGGAAAATCAGTCCCACAGGTAAAGTAGTTCCTTTCAAGCCTCAAGGAGGCCGGGATCCTGCAGCATGGTCTGCATCAGGTAAGTGCACCCAAGCACTTCCATAATGAGCCTGGCGCAATAGGCGCCAGGACACTGTCCAAAGGGCCCCTATATAGGGTTGCTGGGTCCTTCCTTGGGCACTGGATGTCCGCTTTCGGGGACGCAGGGCTTGAACCGGCTCCCCGGGAGCGGGCATCATGACACCGGGAGGTCTAGGGTAGGGTAAGTCTGTATCGTTTTGAATGAGTTTGTACTTTGCTTTCTGTCTCATAGATAACCAGCCTAACTGGCAATGGGCATGCGAGGCGGAGGTGCAGCGGGTAACGTTGATGACAGCAAAGTTAATGCTTTTGTCGAGAAATGAAAAAGCATAGTTTGGAAGGCTGTAGAGTAGACTGGCAAAGTAGCCGGATTGCGAGGGCACTAAAGAGGCGATTAGCAGTGTTAAAGGAAAGATGTCTATTTTTCTGATGTTGAGGAGATTAGGTCTGGCGATAGGGGCAGATTTGGAGATTAAGAGGGAGATATTGAGATGGGTCGAAGATGACACCAAGGTTGCGATCAGAAGTAGAGTAGGGAAGGTAGTTGGGAGAGAAGAAGTAGAAGAATAGAAGAGGGGAAGATGGCACCTTTTTGATAGGAAATGGGGAACTTCATTGTGGTGGAATTGAGCATCGGCGAGTGAGGTGCTGTTTAGTATTTGTTGGCAGACAGACGGACCTTTTTTTGACTGTAGCTTGTCGGATAAGGAGGGAAATGAAAAGATCTGAGTGTCCTCAGCAAAGAGCTGATGGGAGAACCCATATGAGGAGATAAAGGAGCAATGAGCAGAGGAAGAATGAAGAGCTGTGGACCCTGGACTGACCTGTAGGGAACACCAACAGTAAGGTGTGCGCGTGTGAGGACACCTTAAAGTGTCTTGTGGCGACATTTGAAACAAACCAAGCGTGGCACTTGTCCCTGATGCCTAGGCGAGATGGTGTTGAGATAAATTACACGCTCTAGGTATTTGGAATAGTGGTAGAAGAGAGACAGGATGAAAGGTGGCAGGACAGTTTTGGCCTGGTTTTTTAAGTTTTGGGATGACCGTAGTTGACTTGTAATATGTTGTGGCACTGTCAAGCGAATAGATGACGAGTGAAGTAAGATATGGCTCAAGAATGGCAGCTACGAGTTTAACTGTGGGGGATATGCAGTAGATGGGGGGGGGGGACAGGTGGCGGCGGCACATGAAGGGTTAGCCTTGAGGCGAAGAAGAATCGCATTGGGGTTGGGACGGGGGGAGGCAAAGGAAGATATTATTGCAGGAAAGGAGGGTAGAGGTGGTGGAGAAAAGTGAGCAGGTGGGGGGATAAATGTTATTTTGAATTTGGGCTCGAAATTAAGATTGGATGAGCTACAAGCAGCAGGAGTTGCCACTGGGGAACGTGGAGCTAGTACATGGCGTTATGAAAACCTATTGTATCCCTTGAGGCGTTTTATTTTGTATGTACACTTAGGAATTTTACCTACTTTTGAATATTTCGATGCGTGCAAGGTATTTAGAAAAACCAGATGCACTTAACCAAAAAATACTTGTATCCATTATTTATGACCCCTTAATGCTTTAAATGTCATAATCATCTTTATAGATTTGTCTCGTAGCGTAGACTTTTAAATGAGTGAGAACATGCACATCTTTGCCAAGTGCAAAGGTTTTTCCTCATTGTTTGTGTAGTGTGGATGGTAGGTGTTATCCAAGACCAGAGGAGCGAGTGTATTAAGAGGGAAGCAAGAAAGGAGCATTAAGAGCAAGTTCAAGTTAGTGAAATCTTTATCAGTAGATGGAACAGTGATTTTTGCATTGGAGGAGAGAGTGGTGTTGGTTAGAGAGGTAGATGGGGAATTTGGAGGAGGGAAACTTGTGCTTGATGGAAGTAGTAGAAATGGAAATTGAGGCAAAGACTATGGCATGATCAGAGGGAGCAGGAGCAGTGGAGAAATTAAAGGGAGGATTTTGAGAGGGGAGATGAGAATAAGGTAAAGGGAGTTAAAATGTAAATGCGTGGGCAGAGAGTGGTCAAAAGAGAGTGACTGGTTAAGAAGAGAACTTAAGTCAGTGGAATGGGGGGGGGGGTGGTTCAAGTCACCAGTGACCACATGGTGATTATGAGAAGGAAGGGAGTCAATTACTTCCGTGGTGGTCAAATTTACTGCAGTGTGGACTAAAAAATAAAAATTCTTATCCAAAGAACAAGATGTTAAACAAATCTGTTTGTCCTGTAGACAAGTCCACTTGGTCTATCGAAGTGTGTGGCTTTATGCTTGTATAAAAAAAAAAAGTGGCAGAATAAACATTTCTATGACTTGGACAGCCCAAGTAAGTACTTGTGTTAGCGGAGGAAAGCAAAAGATTTTTCTTTAACAAACTATCAAAACAAATCTAGTTTCCAGACCACAATTTCTATTGCATCCATGCAATAGACTGAAGTTGGTGGGTATTAGCGGTTCAATTCGCGCTTCACTTTGGTTGGTGTGGGAAGGTGTGGAAGACGTTTTGAGCTTTAAAGTTAAGTTGGTAGGTCTTTTCCGTAGTCCTAAAACTGAGAATGTTACTCTGGTCTTGTAACTGAAAAAAGCAGAAGGATGGGGTCTGCACAAAAGCGACGCAAGCTTTACATTATTACCTCTATTCCGTTACCTCATTTTTACCATGAACATTGCTTCAGATCATGTGCAACCAATTCAACTGAGGTGGCAAACTCTCTAAGCAAACAGCTCATTTGCATGTACAAACCTAGAATTGCGTAATGATCACCTTCTGAATAATCTACTCACTGCCAATAAGTTGTGACATCTAGAATCATTCATGGTTTTGTCACTCCGGATCAAATCTAAGTTAATCCTACGTCATTCACTTGAGCTAAATCAATCCAATTCTCCCAGTATTAAAAGCGCCCTCGCTGAAAGCAGTTTGTATTGACAAGAACTGGTATCATTGCTGAGAAATTGGTTTTCAGATTGAGTGCTCCCGCTGTGAAGTGAGCATTGAACTTAATTTGTGCCTGTAAGTGTCTCTAGGTTGTAAGGTAGGTGTAAAGAATTGGATAGGAGTGTTGGATGTGTACTGCTAAGAATGAGAATGGAAAATGATATGAATTTTATTACATAAGTGGGATATTTTAATAAGATGTACATTTTAATGGAAGAATAAGATTTGTTATGGCTAGGTATTATGGTTTATCAGATTTTAGATTAATTGTGTAAATGGTTTTATTATCTGACTATTGACTGAAACATGTACATAAACTTCAAGTATAACATTTTGTTAAACTAAATCGCATTAAATATAAATTATATAAATTGACAAAAACTGCATCCTCCTCTTTAGTCCAATAACTGGCCTTTCCATACTGTGGCTGTCCAGGATCTATTTCTGTTGAATGCATTTTTAAGAGTAGCTGCATTTGGACTGATACTTGAAAGTTAAAATAGACCGGATACAATTTTGAAAGATGGGAATTTTGGACAATCCTACTGTTAGAGGTTGTAACAAATGATGCAACCAAGGATATTCTAGTTCCTGGGTCTGCAACCTTTGGCTCTCAAGAGGTTTTGGACTACAGCTCTAGTCAATGGTGAGGGCTCATGGGATTAACAGTCCAAAACATCTGCTGAGCCACAGGTCGCAGACCTCGGTTTAGCTTATGCTTTTTATTTAATGTGTAAGGAAGTGTTATCCAACACTTAACAAGAACCATTATTGAGAACAGTGATAAACTCAACGACATAGTCTCAAACTGATCACGATTGTACCCGTATCGGTGTAATAGCCAATCACTCAAGGATTTTCAGACCCCCTAACTTAATGAACCTCTTCAGGAAATGAATATACCAGCATGCAATATGTATGCTCTCACAACTTGACACACGGCAGCAACCACCCAGCAGGGAAACAATGCTACTATATACTCGAATCACTCCCTGCGCCATCACTACGTAAAACATGTGCAGGCCCTTGCTGCACCGAATGCACCATCTCGGAGATCATTTGACTAGGCCCAACCTACTCTTGGTCATGCATGACCACATAAATATAATCATTGTGCCGGTCAATTTAATGTAGGGGTTTATTCTCATACTGGCACAGGTTTTAAACAAGGTGGCTAAAGCTTCATGTCAAACCTCACAAGGTAGCTGGGCGGGACGGTGGGCACCGCCATCCATCAGCTAAGCGCGTCTTTCTCTTTTACCAATACAACAATAGACTTGTTTTTTACAATTTGTATCTCAACCAAACACTGCCAACTCTATCGCTTACTTTTTCCCTGATGTACACAGTGATATTAATCACCATTGGCTATCTGCTTTCTTAAACTCAATACAGAAGGGACACCATATTCTAAGTGAGCTCAGCACATTACCTACAACTCAAATACTTGATTAATCTCCGATCAAACACAATAAATGATCCATCTAACATCAATCTCGCTTTTCGTCTCTTTTCCTTGTGCATTAATATATCTCCTGGTGTATGATGCTGTCTTTCCAATTGGAATGTGATACACATCGACAATATGAAACTTGTAAATATAGTGCTACATACTGACAATGGCATTGATTGATTTTTATGATGTCACGACACAAATCTTTGCTCGTTGTGAACATAGCTCATATATCACAAAGATCAATATTCCCTTACTGTCACTATGCACTTCTCCCTAATGTGTTTGAATATGACTAATATCCGAACAAACAAATGAATGATTGTAGCCTTGATAAAGACCTTGTAATGGTCGAAACACATGTTGGCACCCCCAGTGATAAATAAGTTCTAAATGGTATCCAGCATAAACGAGTGGACTATACCTTACATTACTAATAAAAAACTAAGGAAGCACATATGAGATGTGTATAGCACCAACTGTGTAGGAATCCAACACAAACATACTTAACAAGGACACTGTTTCTCTTATTTCTTGGGTTAGTCCCCATTTCGCCTCCTACCTTCTGTCTCATTCATTTGCTGCTGCCTTTGGGCACGTCTTTCTTCTCTCTTTTTGGGGCCTGCGCCCTTACTTTCTTTTGTCAGGTGCTCTGCCTTCCCTTTTGGTCAGGGCCTTCACGCTCCTTCCTCATCAAAGGCCTCCGACTTTGCTTCTTGGGCTTTTACCAGTCGGTTTACCTGCCTTTTTGGTCTCTTCTTCAATCGTCTTCCTTTTCTGTATTTCTGTTCTCCAGCTTTGTCTCCTCTGATCTCCGGGTTTCACAACCAGTCTCCCCTTACAGACAGCCGCTCTTCGCCACAAGTCAAAACTCCCCACTCCACTCCAGGTCTAAATATCGCCCCCACCCGCTCCCCCTGTCTTCTCTCCATCTTACAATCTCGTCTTCCACTCAAGGCCTTACAGCCAGCCCAACAACTTTCCTTTCTGTTCTCAGCAATAGCCTGCCTCCATAATGCCACAACTTGCCTTCTCTGTACCACAACTCTTTTACTCCTGTCATGGGAGCTAGCATTTATATAGCCCTTGGGCTGAGTAGCTTCCCCCTGTCTGGCCATAGGGGGTCACCTACCTGCTCAGGTCGTGCTCCATGGCTTGGATGCTTTGTAGTCCTGACATCATGGGGGTGAGTCTTTAAATGGGGAAAGCCACTATCTTGGACCCAACTTCGTTTATTGGTTGCTGGTTTGTTCCTCTGTCTCTGCATCGGGAGTTTCCCTTCTCTGACGCAAGTTTTGGTGACCTGTGTCAAACGACTCCGGGTATGTATTAAGCATTACTCCTGTTGGGTGGGAGTTTGAAAAAAAGAATTCTCCTTTGTATGGTCCGGTGCAGTGCTGGTATCCTTTGCCTTGCTTTTACTGCAGGTGATTCTCACTTGTGCTGGCAATTGTGTGGGAGACATACGTTCTCTCTTCTCCAGTGTTCCTTGTAGGGTGGGAAGGAAATGGGGCTTTGTCTGCGTGTCCAGGAACTGTATGGTCAAAGATTGGGCTTACTGCTGCCACTTTGGATATCAAATGGGCAAGGAGTATGTTTTCCACAATAGTGCCCGCTTTGGTGGGTGGAAAACACTCCTGTGGGTCACCCTGGTTTTTACCACTATCTTCCCAAACTGCAAGCAGTGCTCCAGATAAGATTTTGAGGTGGGAGTATTTTACTCCCTATTTTTGAACTTTGAGAGTAAATGTGATTTCAGTTTTCTCCTTTTGAAAGAGTAAAATGTATGGGACATCCAGCAGACTTGTGCAAAAACTGTATGGAAATCATTATCATGAGGCAGCTTTCTGTATTGTTACAGAATACACCTTTAATTCTCTATAGTCTGGCTATTTGAACTCTCCTGTATATATTTAAATGTTGAAAACACAAAACCTAGCCAATTACATAGAATAGCAAACATTAGTTTGAGGTTCGATGACACAGTTGTCTTTTGAGGTTTAATGAAGTCCTAATTTCCTGAAACTATTACTTCTTAATGATATGTCAATGTTATGAGACAACAGTGCAGAGAGGCAAGGACCCCATGCTAAATTCTATACCAGGCACTATACATGGAACATATTTATCACAATTGGAACCAAACTGAAGTTGGTACTCCTTTATCGACCTTGAAAGGGTGAAAGGCTGAGTTGCTCATGCCAGGATTCGAACCAATGTACAGATCGCAGCAGCGAGCGCTCAACTGGCTGAGCTATCTTATTGGCTAACATCGTTCAGAGGTCGGCAAACTGAGTATGGACTGAGGTCTAATAATCAGTGCCTTGATGTTGGACGAACCATGCAGAAGCGCTTCATAAAGTAAAATGCCTATCTATATTATCACAGGGACCGGGTTTGCAGAGTTTCTATAGCTTTCATTTGTTTGTTTTTGTACAGCGCTTGCACTTCCTGGAGAGATGTTTTGGATGTTTTAATTGTAGTTTTGAAGACTTGAGAAGCTAAAACACCTGTGATTGTCACTCACCTCTTCTGCCATTGACCATTTATAGTAATGTACCGCATTGACTGCATGGTTGACTGGATGTAAACTAGACGGTGCATACTCATTTCACACACTTTATATAATTGGAGTGTACATTAAATTATCAGTCTGAAAAAAGAAAAAATCTGCATGATATGCAGCACAGGAACTCTGAAAAATAAAATTGTGCAACACTGGTTTGCGTTCACTGGAAAAAAAGCATAATTATTATTATTTATTAATAATGTGTTACAGTTTATATTTACACATACTGATAAATTATATAAATTCATCATATTACTTATTACATATTACACATTATTTCTAATCAGCTAATCAACTAATCAAATAAAAAGAAAGAAAAAAAAATGTTTAAAATACCATTAAACATAGCATAGTTAGGACTTATTACGCTTACAATTCTTCAGATCATTCAAACTTAATAACGATTGCACATACTAAAAATACTAAAACACATATAACGGAGATCATGATCCACTACCACAGTCTATAACCTGCTGTTTAACTAATTCATATAGAGATCTTCAAAGATCTTTCAATTTCCGACCATACTCTAAAAGTTGCGATCTGTAACTGCATGCTCTGAGTGTTCATGAGGCGTTGCCAGAAGGCAGGTTCCCTTATGAACTCCGTATCATGGACAAAGCTGCCAAAGTTTGCTATGTAAGTATCCATTATGTTTACACATCTGGAGAGTACATGATAAGCTGTTTCTTTGCATCCTTTATTCTTACAAAGTCTACAATATCTCTCTGTAGAAGTCAAACCATTATGTTTGCTTTTGTTAGTCAGCAGCGGTAGATTGTCAACCCTCAGAAGTAGAAATCGTCTAAGTCTACTAGAGGGACTGAGGGATAGATATGGCTGCATTTGTTTAAATGTATAGAGCATGTGGTGAGTAAATTTGTATTTTGGAAGCTTGTCAAGGTGTGCATAATTTTCTAGCCAGTCCCAAAGGTCGATTTTTTTAGAAAGTGCTTTTTTTTGAGGTTCAGTAAGTTTCTCTCCACTCATAGTCCAACATATTGTCCTTAGAAGGGCTTCAATCTCCTTTTTCAGATGGCATTTGGTGGATTCCTTTGTACTTTCCGTGTTAAATTCTTTTAATAATCGAGACTCTGGTTGATTAGCCATCTTTAAGTACAGTTCTGCTCTCCTTTTCAGGACAATGGACCTCAGTGAGGAAACCCCAACTTCCAATCTTAGCAATGCCATTGGGATGGATTGAGGGAGACCTAGGATTCTTCTCCAGAACTTCCCCTCTATCACTTGCAGCCAGCTTAAATCCATCTGTAATAGCGCTTCCAGTCCATAGACCACCATTGGGGTTAGTACCTGGGTGTAGATTTGACAGATTCCATATAGTGACATTCCACAGTTCTGCCTTGCAAATTGGCTGATCAATGACGTTACTTGTGCTGCCCGATGTTTTCTTGTTTGAATGCAGATGTTATAACCCAACCTGGCCTCTATTTCGACCCCTAGATATTTATATTGTTGGGTATATTTAATTTCTATTTCATGCAAAATTAATCTGGGTCGTGCTATCTTCTTATTTGAAAAAACCATCACCTGAGTTTTCTCCTGGTTGATGATTAGGTCGTTGTTTGTAGCATATTCCCACAGCTTCAGTGCGGACCTCCGTAAGCCACTAAATGTGTGATCCATAATAATCAGATCATCGGCGTACGCTAGTACCGCACAGTGGATGGTACCGACAACAGGGGGGCAATTATGTTCACTTAAAATGACACCTGGTAGATCATATGTGAACAAATTGTACAAGAATGGGGCCGTCACACAACCCTGCTTGACGCCTCGGTTTTGTGGGATCTTCGCTGTGAAGTCCCCCTGATTACTAAGTCTGCAGGCCACTGTGTTGTCCTCATGCAGTAATTTTAGATAGTACAGGAGGATCTCGGGGCAACCTAATAGTTCAAGTTTTGCCCATAGTTTTTCACGACGAACCGAGTCAAAGGCTGCTTTGAAGTCTACAAACAGAGCATATAGAGGTGGATTTCCTTTCCTCATTGCTTTTGTGCGCAGGGTGTCCAAGATAATGATATTATGGGTTGTTGAATATCCTCTCCGGAAGCCACTTTGAAATGTGTTGAATATTTCAGTTTTAGACGCCCATTCTTCTAATTTCTCCAATAGAAGTGCTGCAAAGAGTTTCCCTGTGCAGTCTAACATTGAAAGTAGTCTGTAATTACAGGGATCTTTCTTGACTCCTTTCTTAAAGATTGGGATTAAATAGGCATGTTGCCATGATTTAGGAATCCCCCCGACTGCTAGTACTTTGCCAAATAATATGCTTACAAATTTAAAAGCATAATTTGTTACTAAAGATGAATTCTCAATTGCTTCTTGGTTTTTCATCTTATTATACAATCGTAAAATGCTAGGAAAATAAATATGCACAGTGCTTATGTTTACTCCATGAACATTACACACAACACAGCAGAAGCTGAACAGAAAGAAACCATTCCTTATATCACTCTGCTGTTTTCTTTCTAAAAGGCCTCGGAGAAACATCTGTTCAGAAGCCTTTCTCCATGGCTTGCAATTACATCCATGTTGATAAAAATCAAAAGAAACCTTCTGGTTTCTGTCGAGTAACCTGACCTTTGCACTGCCCTCTCTGCTCTAAACCGTGCGTGAGTGACGCAGGAAAATAATAAAGCTGTCGTATTTACAAGATTTACATGCATATAAAGGCCTGCTATGACCCTTATCTGGGGGGCTGACAGCAGGCATGTTTTGCTAGTCCAATCGTTGCTTTCCTTTTTTGGAAAGAGGGATTATGATTGGTGTAGTTGCCATTTTGTTTGTCTACATGCTTTGGGCCGTCTAGCCCAATGAAGTATTTTCCAGCCTTCTTCCTGGCCTAAGAGATGTGACTGAAACTGATCCGGGTCAAGCCCTGGTTTCGATTTTGTTAGAGGTTAATTCTAGGATGTGAAGTTCTTTCTGGTTTGTTTATCCCAAAAGGAATGGGATCTACTTCTTTTATTGCCGAGTGGTGCTATTGCCGACCTGGGGAAACACACCAAGGTTGATGTGGTGTAGTGAATATGGTCAGTTTGCCAACCCTACAGTGTCCAGCCAAACGATTTTTCAATCGCAATGCAACCAATACAGTTCCTGGAGCCATGCACGCAAGTTACCAACACACACAGTAGCCTTGATGCTCCAAGATGCACAATAATTCAAAGGGTATTTTGAAGTGAAAAAAAACCTATATAGACTTTACTTTCTACTTGCCCAGGGGATAATACGTTTGCAGTCGTCTTGTCCTGGGAGTGGGACTATAGGAATTCCAAACCCTGAATTGGCCAGCGGGACCAGGTGACTGTTAGAGATATAATCTGAATGTCATAGGGAGCAGTGATTGTGGAAATGGGGACATGGTGTATTCGAAGGAGGGGGATGAGGGAGTAGGAGAGATGGGAAGTTTGGAAGATACAAACAGTCCTATACCACCAGCCCTAAAGGTTGGACAGAGCGAGTGGGTGAAGGCCTAGGCAGGGTCGTAGAGTCCGATGGAGAAATACAGCTTTGTGTAAGAGAAATGAGGTCAAGAGGGAGAATGGGAAAGAAAGAAGTCTGAGATAAAGTAAGTCTTGTTACAGACAGATTGTGTATTCTAAAAAGCAATATGAGCGTGGGATGTAGAAGCATACTGATGTTGAGTCTGCGAAGTAGAGAGGCACTGGGTAGATGCAAAACGAATTGGGATTGAAATTTAAGTTGGGTTTGGAGTTTTGTGAACAGAGGGAGATGAGTTGGAAGAGGGGTGGTGTTTAGGAAAAGAAATGATGGTGATAGGAAGAGTTGAAATGGTTTTGAGCAGAGTAGAATGAAGAGGGAAATGGAGAAAGGAAGAGATGGTGGTAGCAGTGCATTGTGAGGGCGGGGCTGAGCCAAAACATAATTGGTACTCCCTCGCAAGCAGCGGCACATAACTAAGCGATTGCCTCTTGGGCGTAGAGGCAACGCAGCTGGAGATTGGCCCTTCACTGTTTGCTCTTTGAGTTGCCCCAAATCAAAGAGTCAGTACCTGCAGTGGTGAGCAGCAAGGAAGGGAAGGAACCACCTGCCTCTGGCTACAGAGCAGAGTAGGCCGGGTAGATGGAGTCCTGGCCCGGCTGCCCTGTTCGTCTCTTGATGGTGGTGCAGATGGATGAGGGGACCGGCTGGATGGAGGATGCTGAGCAGCAGGAGCCAGTGGGGGAGGCCAGGCCAGGCTACTTCAGGCAGATGGAATGAGTGCCTCTGGTGCTGTAATCAGGAGCTCTGTGTTTTCTCAGCCCAGTTGAAGCCTCTTTCGAGGGGTACATGTTTTTGTTGCATAAAGGGGACGGTTGCTCAGAAATGTTACTGGCCCATCGATCCGGCATATATTTTTTGAGCATACGTCGATCAATCTTAAAACAAATTCTAATACATCTTACCTTCGTTTTTCTCACATTTACATGTACGAAAATGATGGGTGGTAACGCCATCTTGTGCTAAGCTGATCTGTTGATCCATTGCCCTAAATTCAAGTGCCCTCGTGGCAGTAATTCAGATTGCCGTCCCCTAAAGCTGACATCCCTAGTGAAAACAATATGCACCAATTTTTTTCATTTCGTTCGTGGGCAGTGTGGCCAAACTTACCCGGTCATAACGTTGCCTAACGCAGAACCAGGAACATAAACGCACACATCCCCACACAACGCAAAAGTTTTGTTTCTTTTCACAAAAAAGAGAAACATGTTTTGAAGAAAACCGCAATAGTCTAATGTAACAAGTACTTTTATTTTTGACATAACGCTCAAAAGAGAACATTATGTCCACAAAAACATTGACACCTTTTGCCAACAGAAGTTATAGCTAGTAAACATTGCATGCGTTGCATTTTCTCTAGCACTGTCAACGTTAGTCATATAATGCCGGTTACGTTCATTGCTGGTTAAATCCCAGTATTTGTGTTTATTTAGAGAAAATTCCATGTAGTTAAATTGAATGTCGATATAAGATGCGACAAACTGTACGGATAGTAACCTCAAGGGAGTCGACTGACTTGGTCATTGGCCTCGTTGAGGTTAGTAGCTACCCTAAAACTCAAGGCGTAAGAAGAGTACCACAAGATCATTTTGGAAGGGTCTGCCCTTACTATGGCCGAGTCTGTTTCCATCTTGTCTCCCTTGGTCTTATATCCCTCTGCCTCCTTTTATTTTCCTTTTTTATAGATTGTTTTTTTCTGATTTTATGGAATGAAAAATTGATGCGAGGATGTATGTTAAATAATTTGTTAAAGGTGTATTTGCTTTCTATATGTTTGCATAAAACCAATAAAAAAATGAATGTGCTTATGTTAATCACCGATGTCTGATCGATGCACATGGTGTTCCGTTACCGAGAAGAAAGGAGGAGTTTCACTTTCAAATGCAACACTCTTACATCTGCACGTTTTCAGACCTTAAAGGCTGCCATGTTGCTCCTTATTACTGCTACCACAAAAGGAAAGGTTGGTGTCTGGCGATCGTCCTAGATAATTGTCATGACGGATGCGTTGACGATTATTGTCCAATTCCGGTTGTGGAGGCCGTCAACTGGAAGATTGACCCTATGGCAAGCGCACAAAGGTAGTATGTAGCAATGTAAATTTGAGAATGCAAAAATATATTTCAGAACTCAGTTTATAATAGAATATACACAGTACACCAATTTACGTTAAAATTAACACGCATGTCTATTCTTTGCATCAAATTGAACATTCATCCATCACATTGTTAATCGAGCATACAGCACACATGCCCTCCTCAGTTGCCTAAAGATTATGTAAAACTATGCTTAAATGATGTCTTTAGTTTCCATTCTTTCTGTATGACAGTGACCAACCGCTTCGAGCGACAGATCTCAGTAATAGAAACTTCAACTTTCTTATGTCTGCTTTCAATATAGTGAATTTTAATGATTCTTTGTGGATATTGGAGACATTGTGTCATTCAAATTGTTACTATGGTTAATTCAAGGACAAATGACGATGAGACCCTTTATTGTGTGTACTCGGCCAGCCAAGGTGTGGTTTTGTTTTAGGGAAAACCTGCCACATAAATGTATATTATGCTCTTCTTTCAATGGCAGGCTGTGCAGTGAAACGCAATGAAATATTTCAGCTATTCCACATAACAATAACAGTATCAAGGCGCCTGATCCTACAACATTTATGGATTCTTTGACGGATGTGCCTAGGCAAGGTGCAGATTCTCGAACTGGCCTATAGGACAATATGGCAATACCCAGAAACGTACACAAAATGTTATGGTGGGCAACTTTTTCAGGCCAAAGTGTGCCCCTCCTTTGGCTAATGTGGGCCACTCTGAGTTACTTCATGATGTAACTAGTAGTTTTGACCATTATTGCAGATTAACTATCCTTTACATTTCACAATTTGCATTGCGTACTATTCAAGCAGTCTCTTGCAAAAGGAATGAATTTTCATTTGAGACTGTGGTCCACTTTTTTCATTTAGCTTGAGACAATTTTATGCCCCAGTCTGACCCTGGGTTCAGAACACGCACATAGACACGAACACACACACACGAACACACACACACGAACACACACACGAACACACACACGAACACACACACGAACACACACACGAACACACACACGAACACACACACGAACACACACACGAACACACACACGAACACACACACGAACACACACACGAACACACACACGAACACACACACGAACACACACACGAACACACACACGAACACACACACGAACACACACACACGAACACACACACACGAACACACACACACGAACACACACACACGAACACACACACACGAACACACACACGAACACACACACACACGAACACACACACACACGAACACACACACACACGAACACACACACACACGAACACACACACACGAACACACACACACGAACACACACACACGAACACACACACACACGAACACACACACACACGAACACACACACGAACACACACACACACGAACACACACACACGAACACACACACACGAACACACACACACGAACACACACACGAACACACACACGAACACACACACGAACACACACACGAACACACACACGAACACACACACGAACACACACACGAACACACACACGAACACACACACGAACACACACACGAACACACACACGAACACACACACGAACACACACACGAACACACACACGAACACACACACGAACACACACACGAACACACACACGAACACACGAACACACACACGAACACACACACGAACACACACACGAACACACACACACGAACACACACACACGAACACACACACGAACACACACACACACGAACACACACACACACGAACACACACACACACGAACACACACACACACGAACACACACACACGAACACACACACACACGAACACACACACACACGAACACACACACACACGAACACACACACACACGAACACACACACACACGAACACACACACACGAACACACACACACGAACACACACACACGAACACACACACACGAACACACACACACGAACACACACACGAACACACACACGAACACACACACGAACACACACACGAACACACACACGAACACACACACGAACACACACACGAACACACACACGAACACACACACGAACACACACACGAACACACACACGAACACACACACGAACACACACACGAACACACACACGAACACACACACGAACACACACACGAACACACACACGAACACACACACGAACACACACACGAACACACACACGAACACACACACGAACACACACACGAACACACAAACACACACACGAACACACACACGAACACGAACACGAACACGAACACACACGAGAACACACGAGAACACACGAGAACACACGAGAACACACGAGAACACACGAGAACACACGAGAACACACGAGAACACACGAGAACACACGAGAACACACGAGAACACGAGAACACACACACACACACCTGTTTGCTAGTGCCCACAAACAAGCATTTCTTCCCTGGGCATGTCTGTTGGTTGCTGTAGATGGGAGGCCATCCAACAGCAGTGTGTTTTGGGTACATATCTGTCTGCCCATATGGTTCAGATCGGGCTAGGTGGTGAATGCAAACCGGCTTTTCCACCTTGAACCCAATATGACTTCTGAAATTGTCAATCGGTTAAATCATTTCACCCTTTGCGGATTAAAGATGCACAAACTCATTTCAGAAATCATTTTGGTCATGTAGATGGTTATAGCGTGAACTACAGATGCGTGGATCTAGATGGATGAAAAGTGGTGGGTTGATATATAGACGGCACGGGCGGACCGGGAAGGGGTCACGGGGGCGATTGCCCACCAGGCTGGCTGGAATGTTACTCCCAGGGCCAAACGTGCAAATCACTAAAATTCCAGAATGCCTAGAATTCGCTCATTTCTGAAAGGCTTATTGGCTTCTGTGTAGATCAAGTACAGCAATCGTCTTGATTTTTGCAATGTTGCAGGCTCGCCTGGGCGTCCTTCACATGTGGGCCTTCACAGTGAGATGTAAATGAGCAAAGGCCAAAGGGGCATGTTCTTGGTGCACACCGGCAAAATATGAATTTAATTTACATATTCTGTCACCCGGGATTTCAATGTTGGCTAACACTGTGGCCCATAAACCTTTGGTCTATCTGCTGCCACTTGCCGTGATTCCTACTTGGACTTGATAACTTTTCTTTGCTTTCTTTCTGTATGACTACTTCTCCACTTTTCTGATGAGATTCTTGAGTTCATTACAATAAGGTTTGGTACTGCCCCGAGTAATAACTATGAATAAGGAAATTATGGTAGATTGTGGTACTCGCTTTTGTGCACAGTTCAATAACTGGCGCAGAAGGATGTAACTGTTGGGAATTACATATTATTCTAGTACCATACTAGTCATATGTTATGCACATAATGTCCACATCAGGCATTTCCTTTGAATGAGTGTGTGCACATCTGTTGCTATCCATTTTACCCATTTCCATGGCCCTTTCTAAAAACGGTGTTTTGAAGGAAAGCTCCTCCACTTCGTGCACAACACAAAAACATATTGGTCAGACTTGCTCCCTCTCTATCAACAGTTCCATGGATGACACCCCATGTAGTTACCTCTGTTTCCATTAATTAAAATATACAGCAAACCTTACAAGAAAGTGCAATGTCTGCACAGTAAATGTCAAGTCCACTCAGCGTCTTTCATTGTGCTGTCCATGGGCAGTCCCCATAGCTACAATTACCATCAAGTGCCCGACCACAACTCCTTCTCGTGTCTTGCATTACATGAATGGCTAATGTGATCTACGATTTACATGTCAACCAGGGCAATGGAAGGTGGGTGAGTTACAAACATTTAGTCATTGGGCAATGTGGACAAATGAAAAGGTTTGCATGCCAGTTAAGGGATGGGAAGTCAGTAAAAGGAGTAAAGGGATGGTGCAAAATGGTAACCAGTATGAAACTTTATTGTAAGTAAGCGTAGGATGAAGGGGCATCAAGGACGTGTTGCAATGGAAGAACACCATATTGTGTGGTGTATGTAAAATAGGGTAAATGAGACTGGTATAAATCATGAAAGATGGGCCATTAAATTGAGTGGAAAAAGATTTATCTTTGACTTGCAAGCCTATGCAACTCCTTCTGGAACTGGCTCAACTCCTTACTTGTTCTAACATGATGCTTCATTGCATTCAGAACATATGTTTCAATTACGACTAGTGTCAATTACTCTTCTCAATGCTATGCCATGCAACAGAGAAGTAATGTTTGTCTAAGTTTAAAATGTAATACATCTTTGTTGCATGCTGAAATACATACATGATCACCTTATTTGCTCAGCGTTGTGCACGCTCAGACCTTATTAACATATCAAATTGAATGTGTCACCTGAAATTAGCATATGAAGGTGTATTCTGCGAAAAGTGGGTGGACTTCTAGGAAAAAGCGGGGCTAAACCGTCCACGCCTGTGTCTCCAACTTCAGCCCAGTACTAATGCTTGATTACTATCAGTCACGCAACTTAGTTATTTTTCCCTTCAATACATGTCCTGTGTGCAAGATAACCATTTTATTATGACATTGCGCTTCTGTTGTATTGTAAATATTCAGTTATGCGAATGTTGCTTTTAGTCTATGTTCAATTACTCCTAATTAACATTTTACCGAGACTTTTTAGGTTCCCACAGTCAAAGATATAGCTTCCTTACTTGCAGAAGTGTTTTCTTCTTTAAATCACACGATTCCGATTTTGCACGCACATCTACATTCTGGTTTGTGAGGGCTGAGGGGGAGCAGAGCACACGCGGCTTGATTGGTAGATTCCCAGTAAAAATGATGTCAAACAGTTAATTGTACTTTGTTTTTAAATATGCACGTGAAGCGAACATCACACGCTCAATGGTTGCGACACATGTGTTTGTGCCTCTTTCTAGATCCTGATCAACTAACAAAGCACATACTCTATCCACAGCACATGTGCCTGGTCCTGAAGAGGGCTGGTCCCTGCTTTTACCGGAGACCTTGGGTAGCCTGAAACTAGAGTCAGCAGTTATTAAAGAGACTTTATCAAGTTTGAGAAATTAACACTTCGAACTTGGGACTTTTTTGTGTATGTTAATTTATTCACACTACCTGTCAGTATTGTACATCACCTGGAAACCTTGTATGAGGCACAGGCCACTGGCAGACATTAAACGGGTTTCAAACATTATGGGCACATTCGAGCAGTGAGGGAAACCGACAGGTGGTGTACATCTTTAGACTTGCATTGTTTATTTACCTTTTCTTTGAAATACCAGTTTGAATGAAGTGTATGAGTATGATGTGTGCACATGGAAGTGATATGGTTCTGTTGGTTACAATTGGAAGTGTCTCTAAGGAAGAGGCAAATTGCTTTTGATCATGTTGAGAAATTGTTGCATGTATTTGTGCACTGAAGCTTTTATACCACAATGTTTATGCAATTTGGATTATGGTGTTTTTTTTTGTTTTTTTCAAAATGAATACATATTTTTTATTACAAATAGAGGTTGCCCTGGCTGCTCATTGACAGCAACTTAAATTATGCAAAATTGAGGTTGAGGTAGATGTTATGTGGTTGTATCTTTTGATAAAGCCTTTAGCCCCAGCCAGACAAGTTTATTTTTGGCTTGACAGCCTGTTTTGTGATATTAAGGCAAGAAGGCAGTACCCAAAGTGCTGATCCATTTGGCTGGAGTGGGCCACTTTTAGGGGACGTTGTCAGACAGTTTTATGAGTTGTGTACTGTGCATCTGGTAGATTGTGGCACTGTGTGCATCAACATGTACTATTTGCGATAAATCTGAATGAACCATCGGGCAATTTTTGTTAGTGCGCGGTACAAATATCCTTTAACATTATCACCACCGGAGTGGTCCCCTGGTGCTCTGGCGGATCTGAAAAGGGAACAGGGGGGTGAGTTAGTGGGAATGAGCGCGAAAAGTGTAAGCGAGCAGTGATGTGCTGTTGTCAGCCTCAACACGGTTAACACCGTTCGCTGTGCTTGGGATGTTTTTGGTTCGGTAGCTTTCGTGTGCTGTTGTGCGAGTCTGTGTGGTTTGTTTTGTTCTTGCGGTGTAGTGAAGTTTGTGCGGTTTGTTGTGGTGTTTTTCTGCTGTTGGTTGGTGGCTGGCTTCAATGGCTTCTCCTGCTGACACCTGCAGACACTTTCTGGAGCCGGCTATGTTGTGATGAATCCTATGGATCCCTCACTGAAGGTCTCCTCCCAAGTGGCCAGGGAAAGGCAGACCCTTCCTGATCCTAACGTTGGGGGTGTACTGCGGGAGGATCACCTGGGAGGATACTGGGCCTATGGTGGTGAGGAGATACTGTGGGATGAGACACAGTATTTGTCCTCTGAAAGAAAGTGCCTTTTGGGATTGCCAAAACAGGTAATGGCATATTGCCATTATGTATCTGGCCCACATATAATATCTGTGACCCGGGGTACAAGTTTTGTTAAGTGAGCAACCCTTATTACCAGAAAGGTATTTCAAAGTAGATCAGGATAACCACCCTCCTTACTCCCAAAGGTATAATGTAAAAGGATCTAGAGAAAATGCCTTAACTCCAATATCTTCCTCTGTAAAAAAACATTCTAACAGTCCATCCTTTAATGAATTAAGAGAAGTAAATGTACCCCTAAAATTAACTTTATTCTTAACAGAGCTAACTTGTCTGAAGGTGGATTACAAGTTCCATAATCCCAGGAGTACGGGGACGAGGAAGATGGATAAAGAGGCATGCAGTTGCAGTAGTCAGGGCAATTAAGCCTGACGGCTCACACCTGAAGGAACCTGGGAGGCATAAAAGGCCCCCTGAGGTGAAGGCAATTGGAAGGAGCTGGCACTGAGACTGGAATGCAAGCTGTATATCTAGTTGCAGAAGGAAGATGGCACAAGGCTGGCAAACCAAGCAGACCTGGGAGAACAAGAGGGACGCCGGAACGTAGAGACCTCAGATTTCACCTGCTTGTTCTGAGAGGGCTCTGTTCCCCCAAACTCTGAAGTGCAAAGGATGCACAGCGTAAGGCGTGCAGGAGAAATGTCATTCCCATGTGAGCCTGGTTGCTGTGCAGCGAATGTGCTGAGGACAGAGGCAAGGAGCAGTTGTCAATCTGTGGGTCTCGAGAGTGAGAGGGGCTCCAGAAACGGGTGGCCGGACCAGAGACAACTTCAAAAAGTAAGTGTGTGAGAAGCCAGAAGCAGTAGAAGTTGTAGCAGAAGGTGGGTGAAGCAGTGCGATCCGCAGAGCAAAGAGCTGGTGATTGAAGAACGGCGTTCTAATACCTTGGCTGAGCATTGCCGGCAACTGTGTCCAGGTCTATATTTACTAGCCCATGGTTTAAAGTGAGTAGACGTTATTCGTTGAAATAGTGGAACAGTGTAAATGTAGCACTCGCATGTAACCTGAAAGTTCCTTTGACTCACGTAGAAAGCTAACGCTACTTAAACCAATTGTTTAATCTAAGGACTTATTGTCTAAATGGGTGGTTGCGTGTCACTACAATTGAATGCTGTGAAGACCATGACCGAATAGTTAACCTTCACAATACCTTTTGTAGAAATCTTTAAACCTTGAAAACCACATCAAGAAGTGGTTGTGTGCCTAATTGTGATTTGAAAGAAAGACTGAATGTGATTTACTTTAACGCGTCAAAACTTTCATATGAGAAGTCAAAAGTGTATAAACTATTGAAGAGAACAAGCATTGCCCAAGCCAAGAGTCACCCCATGTTAACATGCAAGCCAACCTTTCTCGGAGTTGGAGCAATCTAACTGTACTGTGAAGTTAATAACAGGTCATTGGCCTAAGATGCAAGTGTGCAAGCATTACCTGAAACTAAGAGTGGCATCAATGCTTCTGGGTAATTACTTGGGCTAACTGGCAGAAAGGTGCAGGTAAAGTTGGGGAAGGGAAACTGGCTGCTTGTAAAGACTATTTTGAAGTTGACATAACCTCTGGTGCCAGAGACACTGGAAGATGGACAAGTGAGTGTTGCAGGCAAACCGAGGTTGTTATTGTCATAGACAGACACCAGAGGCGAATGGGCTGCCCCTTTTGAAGAGTTATTCAGAGGAAGAGTGCCTTGCCTAATTGAAGTTGGTGAAGTGCTTTAAAGTACTTTAAAGTATATCTTGTTAAAGCCTGTCTAGAAGTACACATCACTGAAGCTGTTGTAGTCCACAGTACTGAAGCTGTCGTGGTATATCTGGTTGTCAGTATATGGAACATTGTAGTAAGCTAAACAAAGTGGAGTACTGTGAGACAAAGGTGACTGATCTCATAGTGAATCAAGTAGAAGTGAAGTTGTTGAAGTGGACACAGCAGCACGGAGGTCTTCATGACAAATATATCATTTGTAAATTCTAAAACTGTAACTAAGAAGAAATACAAACTGTTAACAAAATTGTGTATCACTGACAGTTGTGGATATTTGATTTCTTCTGAACTGTGGCAAGTCTTCTTTAAGAGGTGACCAAGCATCGAGGCTGGGATTACCATTGGTGCTATGAATTGGAAAATAGGTATTTCACCAAGGAGAAGAGCTCTGCTATCATTGGAACTTTGGTTAACAAACTTTTAACATCTTTATTTGACTCGGAGCAACCAACAAACGCAATACACCAGCACATACATTCGTTTTTTCAATATTTGCTGTGGAAGCAAAGGTATATTTATCTAATGGGCTTTAACTTCAAGAGTCTCTTCCTTGGTGTCCTCCTTTGGTGCCCTGAGTCCTTTCGTGTTATTGATGGCAAACAGTTAAACATAGCCATGAGACCAACAAGCGTCTCACCAATTGTAACAACCCAGAAAATAACTGCTAATTTCCCCCCCACCCCTTGACATGACATTGATTAAGCATGACTCAGAACCATTTCCTAATTTGATAGTCATACCATCCTTTAACCCTGTGTATGACAAAGATTCCCAGTCTTATCATCTCACACACAATGTTTTCAGTAATTGAGGTTTGCGAAAGTGATGTTCTGTCTCGGACATATTCATGAAAGGGTATCTAGGTCTTTAAGATTTTCTGATATGTTCCGGCCTTTAAAGCACATACCTTCTCCAATGCTAGTACATTCCACGTTTTCACCCACCAGCATTCAACTATCGGACCTTCTGGTGTTTTCCAGTTCTGAGCCAGGGTCATGCGCCGCTTTCAGTAGATGTGTGGTAAGTGCTGCAGTCGCCCCTGTTGAATAGATCCCTTCCACCTCTGACCCCAAGAGTGTAACTGTCGTCAGATCAGGTAATTGTGTCCCTGTGATCTTTTTAATCTGAGCTAAGATTTCTTTCCAAAATATTTTGGCTTTAGGGGCATGTCATCACATGTGGCCCAAAGTACCTCTCCCGCATTGCCTCCAACACATGGGTGAGTGGTCCTTGTTCATCTCATTTTACCTCTGGGGGGCTCAGATACAGTCTGTGACAGATTGTGTATGCCAACTCTTTTATGACTGTACATTTAGATTGGGCCCTCCTCCAGATTTGTCCCATTTCCTCTTCCGATAGTTACCCCGCAGGTCCTCCTCCCATCTGGTCATATTTGGCAGGTCATCGGTATAATGCGTTCTGTCTAACAGCTCATATATCCTTGATATGCCATTTTGTTGTTACCCTTTCTTGCATATTGAGCTCCAATCCCATTGGTGGTGTTGTACCCGCCTTTTTTACCTCCCTCTGCGAGATCCAGTGTCTAATTTGGATACTTTTTCCTTCCCCCATGTGAAATTTACGTTTATAGGGAGAATTCTCTGTTAAGGATAATTTCCCAAACCTAGTGAGTCCCCAGCAGCTTTGCTGGATTTTTTGGGGTTTATTTTTTTCTCCTGCTAAGAGTGAGCCTCTTTTTCTGTTAGGCATGATTTGGGAATGTCCTTTGACTATGTAATGGGCTATGGGGTCTTTTACTCCATAGGGCTTCATGTGTTTTTGGTATGTCTGTTACACAGCACCCTCAGTGCAGTAACACAGGGGTGTCATAGTGACCCCCAAACATAGACCCCATACCCTGGGACTGACTACTGTCTCCCAGAGCATGTAAAATCACCATTGGCTTTACTAGTCTCAAATTGTGAACAGAACCAGTACAAACCATCATATTGTGGAAGTACTGGTAGGGGTAATTCGATTGCCCCAGGGTCTGTTTTCCAAGGGGGCACTGTCCAGTCCCCCCTTGTCGAGTTTCTGGCTGGTGGCAGTGGATACCACGCAAAATATTCCACCAGAATATTTCCTATGGGTTTTTCCCATTGATTTTAAACGCACCACTTTTTGGTGCAATGTTAAAGATACCGCCGGGTTATTTAATATTTGTTTCCCGGTTGGGTCTTTTTGCCAGGACTCGGTTTTAAAATGACGTTTGTGTTCGCCTCTGAAACTCTAACTCAAGTCGAGCCCTTTGTTCTACCAAATGGTGCCACTCTGTCTGGGGTCAACAGGATGTGTGGGACAGGGATTAGGCCCCCTGGACTGAGTTGCCTTGGCAACTCAAGTCGCACTCTTGTGTGTTTGGCCGAGTGGTGAGCCGATCGGCTCACCACTTAGCATGTTTGAGTGACAGCTAGGCTGTTGAATGGGGGTTTTTCTGCATAAAAACAGGGCTTTGGGGACTGGAATTTCAGAAGTCTCCACAGGACCTAAAGAATCCGAAGAGGGGAGAAGCTGAGCCATCTACAACGACACCACCGGTGGAGTCCTGCTGTACGAACTCGCCACTTCCCCAACGACAGAAGAGATCTTCTTCCAGGAGAGTCTTCTTCCCCTTGAGCTGGTGGGACCAAATAGTTCGCCTTTTTCGCCTTCCTGGATCGTCTCGTGGTCGAATCCCCCGTGCCAAGCACCCCGGCGGCCGGATAGCCACGCTTCACCACTACCGCGAATAAAAGGGTCGTACCTTTTAACCGGGAAACTCCGCGGCTGGTTTCTTCCCTGGCAGTGCAACGACCTCCAGCTTTCCTCCACGTGCAAGTCGGAGCTTCGTCCAGGGGAAGAGATGATCTCAACGTGGAGGAAAGCTGGAGGTCGTTGCACTGCCAGGAACAACTGCCCCCGCTGGAGCTTTCTCACCCTTTCAGGTACTGTCCCGCCTGGTCTCCCTTGCAACAGACTGTCCAAGGTGTCCCGTAAATCCTTGACTCTCTATCCTGGGGTGACCTCGGACCTGCTAACATTACCTTGCTGACTTGATCCAACCTCTCTTGACTTTTCTGCAAAGACTTTGAGTGCATTTCCACTGTGTGATCTTGGGCACATTCCGCCTTGCTCTCTCCAAGAGTGGGCCTGGTTTATGAACTTTTTGCCCTACAATAGACCCTGCCTTTCTTGACTTGCTGTGGTTTCTTAAGTGTTAGTACTGTGTTTTTTTCCTATTCTGCCTTTTCTTTCCCTTTTTAAACAAATTATTGGAGTGCCATCTACGGTTACGCGCTCACCTCTGTTTTGCTAAATAAGTGGTGTCTTAACCTAGACTTGTCGAATAAATTAACTAGGGAGGTGTATATACTTATAGTGGCTGTGTTTGAACTTGCTTGACATATTCGTGCCAGTGTATTTTTACAAGTGTGTTTTTAAATAAATAATTAGATACTTTTATACCAAAGCTCTGGTCAGTGTTTGCTTGTGCCACTGTATTTTTAGCCCTATTGTGTATACTCTATATACTGCCTAACTCTTCTTGCGAGAAGTCTGACTGCTCAGCCACAGCTACCAGGTAAATCTGGGTGGTGCAGACTGTTACCAATTGGGTTTACTGCTTACTCCTGTAGTCTTAATCTTTTTGCAGTGGTCCCTAAGGGAACTGCACAGGTTTCTGCCTAACAGTCTTCAAAGAGCAAGGGGTTGCCTTGCTGATAGAAGTCTTCCACTTGCAATTTGTCCCGACCGTCCCATCTCTCCAGTAGAGTGCCCCCATTCCCGGGGAGAAGTCTGCGTGATAACACATTGGGCTGTGCGGCCCTAGTCCCGGAGTTGGTTTCCCCATTTCAGTGCGAAGTCCCATTTCTGGAGTGAGTTCAGTGTTGCCTTCAGTAGTTGGCGCCCTGCAGTTCTGTTCCTGGTGTGCCACGCTTGCAGCACATCTAAGGGGATATTGGTGACTTCCTGTTCCATTTTACTCCATCCCTTGTGCGAGTCAGGATTCAACCAACTCAGCATAGGAGCGAGCTTGGCTGCTAGTATGTACCTTTTCACATCTGGGACTCCCAGTCCTCCGGTCCATATTGATTGAAGGAGGACCGCTCTTGAGATTCGGGGGTCTCCTTTTGCCAGATAAAGGCGATGCTCTCTTGTAGGATTTTAATCCTCTTGGCAGGTGTATTTATGGGGAGGAAGCTGGTGACGTATAACAGGCGGGGTAGGACTGTCATTTTAACTGCCGCTATTCTAGTAAACCATGAGAGCTCTTGTACGCCCCACATGTGTAGGTCTTCTCTGTCCTTTCCAGAGAGGCGGAATGTTTGACCCATATAATTTAGAGTAATTTCTTGCTAGTTTTATCCCCAAATACTGTGTTCCTCCTTCCAGGACAGCGGGTGTCCCATACTTAACAGATTTCTTTTTGGTTGTCCGTTATATTGAGCGCCTTAGTTTTATCAAAATTGATCTTGAACCCTGATACTTCAGCAAATTCCTGTAATCTGGTCAAGACTCTCGGTAGGGTATGTTTTGTGTCCCTCAGGAAGAGCAGGAGATCATCCACATAGAGAGCTAGTTTGTGCATCTCCCCTTAGTTTCTATTCCCAAGATCTGTCTTGCTGGATTGTAGCTGCAAATGGTTCCATCGCCATAGCGAAGATCAGAGGCGACAAAGGGCAACCCTGCTTAGTCCCCCTCCAGATTTTAACCTGTTCTGAAAGCTTCCCATTCATCATAAATCTTGTCGATGGCAACTGAAAGTTAGCCAACACCATTTGCTTGAATGCAGGCCCACACTGAAATCTCTCCAGGACTCACTCCAAAACCCCCAATCCAGACGATCAAACGCATGCCTTGCGTCCAATGCTGCTATAGAGAATTTCTGCCCTGTTATTGCGCCTACGTCTATCAGATCTAAAGCCCTCCTGATGATGTCCTGTGTGTCTCCGCATTATAAACTCTGCCTGGTCCTAGTGTATGATCTTTGGTAATATTATCGCTAGCCTCTGCGCCAGGATCTTGGCATATATTTTAGTGTCGCTATTCAATAAGGCAATTGGGTGTTAGTTGGCGCACTCTGTTTTATCTTTCCCCGGCTTGGGGATGAGCACTGTAAAGTAATGGATCTACCCATATCTTCCGTTACTGTTCACTCTTCCCTAATTTTTGTCATGGGTCCCAGAAGTTGCGTTCTAAAGGTTTTATAATATCCATTGCCAAACCTATCTGGCATTTTATTGGCAGGTAGTGGTTATGGGTTCATTAACTTCTTCCGCTTTAATGGGCCTCTGTAGGGTCTTCCCTTTCCTTGCCGTTCAAGAGTGGGAGATTCGCCTTTCTAATGTATGTTTTTTTGGAGAAGTGGGTCCAGCTCCTCGCATTCTAACAGGGTCGAGTGAAATGTTTCCATGATCTGCATTTTATCCTCCTCCCCGTGAGTAGAGTGCCCCCTTCGTCTTGTATTTGTGTAATGTAGTTACAGGTTTTCATCTTCCGCAGCTTCGCTGAAAGTAATCGATTAGCTTTGCCTCACTGGTTATAGTATGCTTGTTTAGTGTTAAGCAGGGACTGTGCCGAATGTTCTGCCATAAGAGCTTTTTTTTGGGCCCTCAATTTACGCCAGGCTTCTTGTGTTGTGCTTCTGCCTTTTGTAGCTCAATTAGAGTTGGTGTTCTCCCTTTTTTAATATAGGAGGCTGCTTGTGAAATAAATTCCCCCCCTCCCTACTTCCCACTCATCACTGCTTACCCTGTGTCCCATTCCACCCGTCAGTCCACCCCTCCAGTATCGTTCTCGGCAAAATTGATTTTTCCATGTGAGCTCTAAGGGCAATGTCCTTTAAGATTAACTCATTAAGCCTCCATTGTTTCTGACCCCTTTTACTGTCTAATTGTTCCTCGATTTGTACTATTACCGGGGCCTGATCTGTGAGGTATTTTGTTCCAGTTTTTATAGCTATAACTTGATGGATTGATGTAGCTGAAACTAACACCATATCTATCCTCGAGTAGCCTTTATGTGCCGCTGAGTACTGTGTATTCCTTGTCAGTATTATGAAAGGATCTCCAAGTTTCTATTAGGTCAAGATCGCAGAAGAATTTCCCCACGGCTTTTCCGTTCCGGTTATCGTAACTAGTAGAGGGGAGCGTCTTGTCCAGTTTGGGGTTCATAACGTGCAAGTCCCCCACCCCGATTACCTGGCCCTTCCACCAGCTGCCTATTTTTTTGCAATACTGCGCTCAAGAATGTATCCTGCTTGTCATTGAGGCCATACAGTGCTACCATGGTGAACATCTATTTAAGGTTATGATCTTTATGTCCGCCATGTCTGTCTGTCCATCTCTTGTTAGTATTCGCTCTGTCCGTATCCCTTGAATTCATGATGTCCTGAGCCATGTCTTCACTCCATTTTCCCTGTTAAGTAACTAAACTTAGCCCCTCCCCCCACCCGACTACCCCCCCCCCCCCAACTTCCCAACTCTGTGTTTCATGCATACTTTCAAACTTACAAACGCTTGGTCCATGTACGTACAACAATAGGATTTTTATCTAACACCACCCCCCCCGCCAGAGGCCCAAACACTGCTTCCCATTGACCTTCAAACAACTTCAACATATTTCTGCTCCCCCTCCGATGGGAGAGTATCTGACCGATCTTGTGTATGTTCCTTCACTCTCTTCAGGTGCTCCTTCAGGTATCATCCTTATGTTTAGACCCTTGCCTCTCCCTCTTCGATAAGGGCGCCCCTGTCACCACACTTATTTCCTGTTTGTACGGCCTGTGCGTTGGTCGGGGTCTTTCTCTGGTGACGAGTCTCTCAGGGATGTGACGTCATTTGTACCCATCAAGTAAGTCATCTCTTCTTCCTTGCTAATATGGTATGCCTTGTCTTGATATTAAAAGCGTATCCCGCACGGAAAGTTCCATCTGTACCGGATTCCTTTCTGACGTAATCGGTTTGTCACCATCCAGAGCCTTTTCCGTCGCATCAGTGTTGCCTGTGCCATGTCTTGATAGATTGTGATGCGTGTGTCCCTGAACTTGATTAGTTCTGTACTAGGGCTGTACCGAAAATAGCATTTAGTATTCGGCCAAATACCGAAAAGTTTGTCAGCTATTCGGCCAAAGCCGAATAGTTGCTATATTCAATAAATCATGTTCCAAACTTCAAAAAACACACTTATTAAAATAACGGACCATTTTGAATGCATTCTATTTTATTTCTCTTCATTTTAATTAATGTAGCATCTTTATTTAAAGTATAAAAGCCAGAAATAAAGCTGGTTTAAACAAAATGAAGGGACCAAAGGTACAGAAGATTGTTGCATATTCAGTGCCAGTTGAAGCAGGAGGCTTCACAAATGCAAAAAGACTGCCTTTGTGAATCAGATGCATTGCATTCTCTATCAAGTTGCAAAGCCGATGCGTTTGCGTTTCGAAACTTCTTCTTTGCAGCTCACATAGAAATATATAAAATGGTTCATGTCGGCTCATGCAGGACACAGGTCAACAGGAAATCTGAAATGCGGGAACTTCATCTCAACTATTCACTCCACCCAAACAAATGCTGCTCACATTTCACTTATCCTAGCCACTCTTTCTCACCAATACACAAACATATGCAACTTATAATTCCTGATAAAATATCAGATAATATTAAACTCAGGACTCGAGTCCTTAAAAAAAAGAAAAGGGGGGACTATGATGTACGCAATGGGAAGTGACATGACAGGAACTGAAAGTATATATGCACATTTCTTTCAGTTTGTTTTTTCCAACTGAAAAAAGTGCACATTGCATATAAACATTCGCCAAAAGAAAAGATGTTCCTGTATTGTTGCAGGCCAAGTATAAAAGATGAGCACCTTTCTAAGAATCTAACAAAACATGCCCTAAAGGGCAGATTACAATATAAGATATTTTTCAGCTGTGTGATAGCAATTTGTTTGGTCTAATTCTATTCAGTTTTGCAAACTGTCTATATTTGCCTTTCTGAGTTCATGTTGCATTGTATTCAAATGAGAAAGTCAAAGTATTCGGCCAGAGCCGAATAGCTTTTTTTCAGCCGGAATTCGGCCGAATACTTACTCGAAGCCGAAGTTCGGTACACCCCTATTCTGTGCCCCTCACTGCTTTCATTATTTGTTCTCTGGTTCGGAAGAATTGCACTCTTGTGATTACATCCGTGGTCAAGTTGTATTTTTTCTTTTTGTTGAATCAGTGAGTTTAGCTGCACTGCAGTCTGTGTTTGTTTCTTTACGGGGGCCTGGCTCTACATCATTGCTTTAATATCTCCTGATAGGTGGCTTTTCAGTTTGCTTGCATTCTTCGCCATCCTGCCCAAGGAGGTCTTATTGCCCTTTTTAGCCTCTGTAGGCTACCATTTCGCCACTGCTTTTCGCTTCTGCCACTTGCCGTACCGACTGTGCTTCAGGCTTCCCACTTCCAGTGCGGAGGGCTTCCAATTACCTCAAATTCTTGTAGTCCCTTAATCTGGCGTTACCTTTGCTTTAGCTTCTGTGCTGTAAGCAGGGAGTCCATGGCTCCCATCCACCGTGTGTGCGGGGTAATACATTTTTTAAGGGTGCCTTAGACGCTTGTACCTGCGGTCCCTGGGTTGTGTTTATGCGTTTGGGAGGCTTGCATTCGTCCTGTTTTCATTGAAAGCTGTAGATAGCCTGTATGTCTGCAGCCTCATTTATACCGGCTCCTCCAGCTACTTCACTTGTTGCTGCTCCAGACCAGTAGGTTCTTTGCTGAATGCGCTTTATTTTATGTTGGCTCCACTGTATGGGTTAATCTCCCTGCTCTTAATGCCGGTTGCGGTGTTCGTTTCTGGCTATGTTTAGCTGAAGTGCGGTGGGTTCTTCCTTCACTGCCGTCCTATTTGAGCCTGCGTATTAGTTGTACATTGTGTACCCTTCTTTTCCCCTCCTACATGCGGCTGCTTGATTACACGGTCAATGTGCTATGCTGATCGTTTAATAGCATGCAGCGCAGTTTATTTGCTTCCACCACTTCACTTAACAGTTGCGCCTCTGTTGTGGCTGCCCGACGGGATCCAGCATACGCTGTACAGTGCTGTCTTCGCACACACTTGTCCTTTGATTGCCGGGGCGCTTGTATGGTTGTCGCAACCTATCTCGCGTGTCTCGTCCCCGTTGTAGGGTTGTCAGAGTTGTAGGGTTGTCACAGCTATATTCCTTGATCCCTCTGGTCAGCCGCGTAGTATATGGTGTGATGGAGCTCCTTCAACGTTTGATATGCCATTTTGTTTCGCCGGGTCTCTGCTCATGTTTTCTTCTTATATTTCGCTCAGCATTTGTTTGTCAGCAACAGCGCTGCAGGGGGGGATTCACCCTGCCTTCCGCTTCCCATATCCACGCTTACGATCAGTGTGGAGTCCTGTGGGGTTTTAAAGGCCCCTTGAACGGACGCGGGTGCCAGAGCTCACTGAGAGAGCATGTTCCTCCGTCCTCAGCTAGCCACGCCCCCTCCCTGGTTAACAAACTTTTATATTGACTTTGAAACATCAAGAACTGATTTGAGACGTTTCTTTGAACTTCTTTGTTTGAACATCAACAAAATTAACCTTGAATCTTGGGGAGGGGAAATCGCCCAGGACCTTAGGTTATTCAGACTGTGACTGTTGTTCAGTTCTATTGTCATATATTTTCTTTTTGTATTTGTTGCTTAGTATGAGGGTCATTTATCCAGAGTATTTCCCCTGGGCTTTGGTTAGGCAGGGAAATACTCAGCAGAGTAAGGACATTGAGGCATTTTTATCATTTCTTTTAAGAATAAAAATGGCATATGCTGATAAAGTTGTCCACCTCACATTACAGACCCCCTCACAATATCCATAACCATTATATATCTTAACTACTCTGGTTCACACACATGCCCTGGAACGCTTCAATATACAATGCGCATTCAATGTATCTTTTTGGGTGTGATTTCAAAAGGGCAGAGAACAGACGATTAATAAAATGACTGAATAAGCAAAGGGTTTTTGCGACGCTGTTATGTCCCACCCCCATTTTGAGCAGTAGGGAGGCCTGACAGCCGATTAACCAGATTAAATGTGTAGCTGTACTTTGGGGGTTGCGAGGCCAGGAGGGGGGGGGGGGGGGGGGAGTTCTTTGTGTAGGAAGTAATAAAACGAGTAATTCGGCTTGATGATCACTAACCATTTATAAACATTTGAAGTTGCAAGCTATTATCAAGGGAAGTGTCACTCGCCCACTCAATTCTCGGCATGTGCGCAGCACACCATTTCCTACTTGCCAAGAGTCCATTATATTTTTTAGTGCATATTGAGGTCTGTTTACAAGACAGAAAAAAATGATACGTATAGTATTTGTAGTTTCCATATACAAAGGGCCTCATTACGACCCAGGCGGTAAGTTACCGCCTGGGCCGTGACTTTACCACCATACCATGGCGTAAACTACGTTTACGCCATGGTGGTTGGCGGACTTACCGCCCCATTCCGACCTTGGCGGGGCGGTAAGTCCCCAATCCCCATTTACCCGTCCCCATTCCCATTTTTGCCCCATAGGGCATAATGGGAGTGGGGAAGGCGTTAATTACGCCACCGTAAATTACGGCGGCGTAATTAACTCCATGGTCCCTTAGCGCCATGGATTTTAACACCTGCTAAAAGCAGGTGTTAAAAGCGCCATGGCGCTAAGGGACCTCGTACTCAGGCGGTAAGGGTTGGCGCTGTTAACGCTGCCGTAAACCCCTTACCGCCTGGGTCGTAATGAGGCCCAAAGACTTGTAGTTTCAATATACAAAGACATTTTTTTTTTAACTTTTAAGTCACTTATGTAAATTACAAATATGAACATTTTGATCCTAATGAAAGTCTTAAAGTACATAGGTGTGACAACAAAATCCACAAATCAATATCTGTCTAATACATCAGTGTCTGGTTATATAATACGTTAGTAGGAGTTGCATCTATATGTGTGGACATAACCTACTAAGGGTAAAGGAGTAGGTAGGGAGAGTAAGGACAATCGAGCAAGCCTGTTTGAGCAGGACCACGTCGGACAGAGCTGGTGGCATTTGCATCACAATTCATTAAAGGGGTCCCAAACTTGGGGTACAATCTGCCAGGGATCTCTTATTTTTAATACTTTTTTTTTTCGTTGAGAAGACCATCATCCCATTCTTAACTAGGTTTGTCAGCATTCTTGCATTTCTTTAGAATTTGTTTCCTAGCCGCTAATAATGCCCTATATGTCCAATACCCTGTATCATGGTAGAGATTAAATCTCACTGGAAGAGTCCCCACATACACCATTGTTGTACCAAATGTGAAACAACATGATTATGGAACATCATAAATAATAAAGCTATATTCCAGAGAGCAAAAATCCATCATGGCCTTTCTAAGGCCAGTTGGGAATAACACTTTGCCAACAAGGTCTTTGGAACTAATGCAAATCAGAAGAGAAAAACGTCCGTAGCCATCCATTCCTGGAATGTTATTGAATCGAGAGAGGACATATAAACACTTAAAAAAAACTCTCGATAGGCTGGACCTGATGGCCTTACCAACGTCATTTTAAAAGCAAAAAAATGAGTATTGGGCAACTTTCATTGAACATCTGTTTCGAGTGATGGCTACCGCAAAGTCGATCCCTGCATCCTGGAACTATGCCATCATAGTTCCCATTTTCAAAAAAGGCAGCCGTGATGATCCGGCGAACTACTGTCGAATTGCCCTTTTGGACATTGTGGGTAATATTTTTGTGTCTTTTTTACAACAGAAGTTGTCAAAGTGGGCTATCTCCACAGGTCACTTCGATATACATCAGACAGGTTTCACAAAGGGTGTCGGAACAGAGGTAAACTTGACTATATTGAATCTGCTGAAACTCGAAGCCTTGCAACAAGGCAAAAATCTGTTCATAGCATTCATAGACATGAAACAAGCGTTTGACTCACTCGACCGATCAAAATTGTGGGAAAAATTGAAGATCTGGTCATGTCCTCTTGAGATATTGCAGCCAATAATGGCCCTTTATAAAGAAACTTTGATCAGAGTGCGAATTAACGAAGCAGGTGACCTCACTGAAGAAATAAGCACCAACAAGGCCGCCCTTATTCATATCGGATGTTTCTGAAGCGTTCACTCAGACACAATGCTTTCCTCCAAAGATCAACAGCCACAGTATCAGTTGGACAATATACGCAGATGATATTGTCTTAATGGACTCAACACCAATTGGCCTTCAGATACTCCTATTGGCCCTAGAAAAGTATCTAAGTGACAACTCTCTGCAAATCAACGGGGAGAAGACAGATTATGTCGATTGGAAACACTTCAAAAAGTATAACTAAAAATTTCAAATGGAAACTTGCAGAAGTACAGATTCAACAGACTCAAACTGTGCGATATTTAGGCATCCTATTGAACACCTCGATCAGAGAACATGACTGGATGTCTGACCTCAAACAGATGGTGACTTTTTTGCTGCAAGGGGCAACGCTTCATGCTGAATACAGGAAGTTCACCTTAAAACCTGTATTAACTTTTTTATATTCAAAAAGTGATCCCGTCGATTACATTTGGAGCCGAGGCCGGCTGGAATCTAGATTATCATCTGTGGACAGCCCTTGAAGGTTTGTTTTGGAGACGTATCCTGAAGGTATCAAAAGGCGTCTCAATGATATCCATAAGGTACAAATTGGGAATTGAATCTATGTATAACATAATTGTCTGGAAATCATTGGCTATGTTACGGAAGATGTCGCTAAAGGATCAAGCTCCGACATACCAAGTTTTTTCAACGGCAGGCCAAATGCAGTATCGTGGTATTCTGCAAAATTGGTGCACCAAATTAAAAATGATCCTTGAATATGCAGATATTAAGTGGGACACACTTACAGCAATGCCTCAAATTGCTAAACCGAAACTAAGAAAATGGAACTGAATACAAAACTTAGAACAAAGAAATCTGTTGTCTTAGTCGATTGATTTGGGGCCTCTGACTGTTTAGATTGTCTGCCCAGATATCGTCTAAAATTTCCTTCTAGAAAACATTGTAACCAATTCATGAGACTGCGTTTAAATGCTTACATAACTAAGGAGATCCAGTGGAGGCGAAGAATCACTAACATCGATAATAATAATCTCTGTAGGTTCTGCGAACAGTCAGTTGAATCAGTGAAACATCTGATCCCAGAACGTCTTAAATTAACGCAGTTAAGAAATCGCCACCTTGGACCCTTTGCTCCGGTAGATGAAGATATGGACAAATGGTGGTATTGGATTTTGTCTGGAAACAATGTTCCTCTCACATGTGCAGTATGTGAGTATTTGGAAAGTAATCTAAGAGATGAACTATCTTAGTTTGGAAACTTTTTCCCACATTCATTTTCTGTTGATGTCAAGAATGTCCTTGTTCTTCTGTTTGTCGTCTTGTCTTTGTGTGAAAGTTGGAACTGTTTTATTGTAATTGAAGTTTATAAATAAACTAATTGTTACAATAAAAAAACATGATTATCAAATCTCTGTGTTGCAGAGCATCGTGTTAGTATTGTGCAAGTTTATTACCTTCAAATGAGTACCTCTTTACTCCTTGCATGTCCAGCAGAGGTCGGATAACAAGACTTGGCATTCTTCCATTCCCAAAGGGGTCAAATAAGTGGTGAATGATTTTGAGTATATCGCAGGCCTAGATTCAGTCCTATGCAATTATTCTCACGGTCTGTCCATTCAAGCCCGGCACCTAAGGGCCGGAGAGCCAGTGGTAAAGCATTGAAGCGGATAGAATTCAGTTGGTAAAGCATTGAAGCGGATAGAATTCAGTTGTGAAAGGTGATAAAGGTCGGGTGCCTTTTATGTAATGTGCATTCAGTGGTGGAAAGACGGATGCAAAGAGAGTAGATAATATGCTGTATCAGTCTGGATGTCTTCTATACTCTTAAAACTGGCAAATGGGCCAGAAGAACATGAAAAGTATTTGCAGATCGCATGAACGACATTGTCTAAGTTGACATTGAATCCACCAAGTAATGGTGGCCATTGCTGCTCCTTTCTTCATACGGCATGGTCCCAGGTTTGCTGGTAAGAGCGGTGCCCATTTGAATCCTCTGCGCCTTTGTGTGCTTGCCTAGGCACCTAGCTGCCGTGTTGCGTCTGTTTCCCCTACCCAACCTGCTTCCGTGTGTGTTTTGGCCTTTGTCGCCTCCCCTCCTGTTACATCCAATCCCCTCTCCATTTTTCCCCAACTCCGCCCGCCTCCCCTCCCGCCCAGCACCTACCATTGGCCCGTGGGCACTCTTCAGTAGCCCTCCAGGGCAGCCCTCTGCCTGGTAGCCCCTGTGGCTAAGGGCCCCAAGGCAAAGGGCGGCTCCTACAGACCTGGCTCCAGTCAGCATCTGCAGGTGTCAGCAGGGGAAGCCAGTCATCCAGCAGCGATTAAGGAAGGTAGGAGTGGCCCGGGTTAGGTTTAGAACCTCACTCTACCCTGCAAACCTGACCGTATAGCATACTCTCAAACTTAGGTGTGTCCTTTCTTCTGTACTCTAAATTTCATTGTGCAAGTATTTAAAATTTGCATATGAAACATAGGCCTTTTCCCCACTATTCAGGACTCTCAAACGTAGGTTTGTTTTTGCCGGTACCCAAAATTGCATTATGAAAGTTGTGCCATTCTGTGGCTTACCTCCTAGCAATCGCACTCGCTGGCAAACCTTTCTACCACCATCTAAGCGCCTGCCGTCTTGTCCAATTGTCAACTTAGATCTCTTCAGGAGACTCCTTCCCTAGTGTTCTCCGCTAACCCTTCCCACTCCCTTCCTCTTCTCTCCTCTCCCTACCTTTATGGTGCTCTGTCTCTCCTATCTTTTCTAACTGCTTCTTCATCGACTATCCTGCTCTCCTCACTAAATCTGGTAGGAAGACGTTTAAAAAGGACATCCTGGTCTCCCTATCGCTGACACCTATACCAGTGCCTCCTCCAGGCATACATTCATTGACATCCTCTTTGTCGTTCCCTCGCCAGACCTATGGACTCTACATACAGTCTCTGTGCCATCTCCCTTCTCTTCCTCTCCCATTAATGGTGGCACTCGGTGGGAGGCCCTCCTGGCCTCTTTCCACTCCTCTAAAGTCATAATTAATGTTTACTTGAATGGTACCGTCTTGATCCAAGGCCCTCAAGCTAACCTCCTCCTCTTTGATATACGCTTCCCGCACCTCATCAATTTCCTCTCCTTTTGCTGTCCCCTCTCTTCCCGCCATGGCTTCCTCGCCTCCACCTGCTGTCTTCTCCTTGGTTATCTTGCCCTCGCCTCCTCCTTCCTCTGGCCCCCTTTGGGCTGCTTAGACCTCTGCAGGGCGTACCTCTGATTTGTACCCCTCCACGGAAGTCTTTCAAGGACGACAACCTTCTCCATATTGCCACTCTAAACCCTTTCTCAGCTTTTCAAACACTCCTGACATCTGCCGCCTCCTGGAGGAACTTGACCTCAATGTCTTTGGTCTCACCGAGACATGGTTAACACCAACTCTCACAAGCTTTGACACTCCCTGATGTCTACAAGATCCTCTCCGCGGCCAGATCCAACCGCTCCGGAGGGGGTGTAGCCCTGATCTTCCCTGAGTGGATTCCTGCCTCTGTCATTCCTACGCAGGCCTACTCCTCTTTCAAATGTCTCGCCTGCAGGCTCTCTCCTGGCCACTCCCTTACTGTGGCTACCATCTATCGGCCACCTGGTCAGATCTCCTCCTCTGAGTGGGCAGACCTCTCCTCTTCCTCCTGGTCTAAACCACTCAACTCCTCCTTCTTGGAGACTTCAACATCCACCTGGATGCTTCCTGTCCTTCCTCTAGACTCTTTTGTGACCTTTGTGACTCACTCCCTCACTCTCAGGTCTCCCCTCTGGCATGACTCACTCTGCAGGGCACAGTCTGGATGTTCTGATCTCTTCTGACCTCCCCCTTTCGACCCCTGTCCTCTCTCCGTAAGTGACCACTTTCTCCTTTCCTCCCATCTCACCCTCTCTACCCCTCAGGCCAAGCCAACCCCAGCACTACCACCTACCTTCTCTGTTATCCGACCCATGAAGCGTGTGTCAGTTGAGGCTTTCGCTGCCACTTTTTCACCTCCCAATACTCTTTGGCTCACTCACACCCTGACACTCCTTTACATGCTCCACTCTGCTATATCTGAAACTCTTGATGTTCTTGCCCCTGTTATGAGGATCTGCCTGAAGCCCAACGCCAAATGCAACTCTTGGTATGACTTGGACCTAGTCACCCTTAAACGCAAGTGCAGGGTGGCTGAGAGGAAATGGCATGCTTATGGTACTTCCTCTGGCAAACTGGTCTGCCGCCTGCTCCAAAGGCAATACCGGCTCTGTCCGCACCAAGAGGAGAGCCCACATCCAAGCCTGCATCTCCGCGGCATCTAACAACTCGGCCAAACTCTTTAAAATCTGCATGGAGCTGGCCAATCCTGCTGCAGTCTCTACCTCTCCTGTCCCTTCCTAAGCCCTCTGCAGTGCCCTAGCTTCGCATTTCATCTCTAAAACTCAGGACATCCTGTCCACTCTCTTCCTCTCCTCCCTGATCTTCCTCTGGTCCTTCTTTGGCTAACTCCCCTCCCTCCTTCTCCGCCTTTCCCCTGTTCTCCTCAGATGTTTCTAGACCAGTCCGATCTATGAGAGTCTCGTCAAAACAGGTTCACCCCTGTTCCTCCAAAACCATCAAGGACCACATTGACACCCTGCCTCCTGCTCTAGCTGATATCTGCAACAACTCCTTTGCCACTGGAGTCTTCCCCTCCCCTGAAGCACTCCCATGTGCACCCTCTTCTTAAGAAACCCTCTGCCGACCCTTCCTGCCCGGCTAACTATTGGGCAATCTCCATCACTCCTTTACTGGGCGACCTCCTGGAAAAGCTGGCCATCTCCCAGCTCAATCTTCACTCTGAATCTGTTGGCTGGCTCCATGATCATCAGTCTGGCTTCAGAGCTGCCAGAAGCACGGAAACTGCTCTCCTGAACATCCGTGAAGACCTGCTCTCCAACCTTGATTCCAAAACCCCCTGTGTCCTCAACTTGATCCCTCTTCTGCCTTTGACACGGTCAACCATGCCATCCTGCTCAACCGTCTCTGCGATAAACTGGGCATCACTGATCAGGCCTTGGCATAGCTGACCACCTTCCTCTCCTATCGACCCTCCCAGGTTCAACTCGGGTCCTTCCTCTCCTCTCTACCTGTGGTGTTCCCCAGGGGTCTAACCTCTTTTCGTGGCTGTTCAACCAGTACCTGGCACTTCTTACCCACTGCATTGCCGCTCCCTATTCCAACTTTCAATGCTATGCGGATATCACTCCACTCATTTTCAGGCTCCCTTCAGCCACCTCTTCTCCTTCTCTCATCTCCAACTGTGTGTCTGCCATCCAGGAGTGGTGTACTGCCAATGATCTCTGCCTTAATGCCAGCAAGACCGAGATTCTCCTCATCGGCACACCTGCTCCCTCCTTTCCTGTCATGTCATTCTGTGGCCAGCCTCTCTTGGCCCTCTTCCTGCTCCCACCTGTGAGGCTAACAATCTCGGGGTCATCTTTGACTCTACGCTTTCCTTCTCTCCTCAGTCACAATACCAGCTGCACCTCCTCAGAGTTATTATTCCTTTTTTTCTCTCCTTCCCCCAGAAGCTCACTGTCTCCAGAGCTCTGCTTCTCTGTAGGCTGGACTACTGCAACAGCCTCTTTCTAAATCTGCCTGCCTTTACTTTCCGTCCTCTGCAGCTCATCCAGAACAGGACTACGAGACTTGCCCTTGGCCTCAAGCCCAAGGATCGTATCTCTCAAAACTGAAATCTCTTCACTGGCTCCCAGTAGCGGCGAGGATTACAAAACCCTCTGCATTGTCTACAAGGCCTTCTGAGGCCTGTGACCTCAATACCTTCAACTCTCTCTTCCTAAATATTTTCCTTCTTGAGCTCTTCGCTCATCTGCCTCCAACTCCCTCAGGGTCAGTCGCTTTTCTAAGCAGCGAGTTGGTGGTAGATCTTTCTTCTGCTGGGGGCCTCGCTCTGGAAGAGCCTCCCTGCCTCTCTGAAACCTGAAAACCATCTCCGGTTCCGGAAGCACCTCAAGACCTTGCTCTTGGCTTCTGCTTTCTCTCCTCCTCTCCCCTGCTGAACTCCTGGTTGTAACTGAAACTGCACTGGTTACCTGGCTACAGTCTGATCTCAGGCACAGGCACAAATAGTTTGATATTTGCTCTGGGACCTATATTAGGCATGCAGCCATCCCCACACTGGCATCTTAGGCTAAATGTAGTTGTATCTTTGCAATTATGGTCGTTCAGGATAACTATTCATACAAAACCAAGCCACATTAGCGATGACGATGGATGGAAGGACAGATGTTCAATGACAACTGTATGATGTGTAACATTGTGCCACTGAATAGATAACCGGCTAATGACAATAATGTTTGAATAATATCATATCAATTTAATGCAAAACTTGTGCAAAACTCATGCATTTGTAGGGACAGAGAGATGAATAGGATCCGTAGCTTCTTCATCAATTTTGGCATATGTATTTAAATTAAGACGAGCTTCCAGTGCTCCAGATACTATGATTTTGAAGGAGTGTTTACGCCCTATTTTTTTTTAAATTGGCTGTAAGATTATTTTTTGGTGAATATAAAAGTAAGTCTCATAATAAGTGAGTAAAAAAAATAATTTTAATTTGTTTTATTGCCATTTTACATTAATAACAATTATACTTGTCCGTGCACGCCCTTCCCTGACTCTCCCCGACCCTGCCCTTTCCCACTGTGCATGAAACTGGCCTCAAACAGCAGTACAAGCCATCATACTAATACAATTCCCATTATTCGCAAGTTCGGAGGGCAATAAGCCACATTATAGTCCTTTAGCAAAAAGTTCAGTGCGACATCCCAGTCTTTGACGAAGCTAGAATGGTCCCCTTGTATAAAATGTCATCCATTCTAATGCTTAAAATATTCCACCCTTCTTAAAATATTTGTTTAGGGCTGTGTCACAAGTTCTCCGGGAATAATGCCAGCAGACATGATTTCAAAGCACTGGGTTCTTGTAGACCGAACATTTGAACCATATATTTGTTAACCTCATTCCAATACCCCACCAGCCCAGGGCAGCTCCACCAAATATGCTTCAAATCGCCTGCCATTTGACACCCTCCAACATTCTTCTAAATAGGTTTAATTTTGTGTAAATTGGATGATGTGTAGTGCCACTGAACCATTAACTTCTACCAGAACTCCCTTCTCTGAATTGATCTAGCAAATGTAGGTATTCCAACCATAATGAATCCCATTCATCCTCCAGCACCATCTCCCCCAGTGTTGGGTGCCAGCGTAGTTTGTAGCTTAAGTGTTGTGGGAGTGACGTCAGCCATAATTTTGTGTATGTTGGAAAGAAGAACTTTGGTCACTGGGTTAGACGTCGCAAATTATTCGGATGGTGTGAACTGCTGCTTTCCGCATTGGTGGCGCAATGTCAGACTTGAAAATAATGATCTGCTGGTTTCCTGAAAACCAAGCTCCTGTTTGCATTGTATAAAAGATTTTGGATTGTTCCCCTGATGCACATCTCTCACTTACACCCTGCCTGTTTCCATTCTATAAATGTGTTTGATTCTAGACCTGTAGTGAATTGGGGATTATTAAATAAGGGCGTGAAAGGATATGTAGTCAAATGATATTTCTTGATGGATACGTCGCAAATTTCTTAAACCAAATTGCTTGCATGCATATTCGGGGCTCAATCCTATTTAGGTAGCCACTATTTATCCCCAGGATTAGGGCTACATATTGCCTTCTCCATCTATACCCGCCTTTTCCCCCGAATCCTCCATGGACTAATCCTTGAAAACCCTGATTTGAGATGCTTAGTAATACTTCAAAAAATCTGCAAAGCCCAACCCACCCTTGTCTTTAGGGATCATTAACATACGCAAGGCCAATCTGGGAGTTTCGCGATTAAATGAAATGCAGAAATTGCCTTGTGTAGTGTTTTGAAAAATGTAGCAGGAGCTCTAATTGGGAGTGCTTGGAACATATACAACATTGTGGGTCATGTAACCATTTTAACAAACTTAATTCTACTGGCCCAGGAAATAGTTGAAGGATCCCAACTTGCCAGTTGTGTTTTGATACTTATTTTTTTAGCATAGGTGGATAGTTGACTTCAATAGCCCACCTATTGTTGGCGTTAGACACCACTAACCGTTTGATCCCTTTTTGGGTCCATCCAAATTGTTTAGGCAACCGTAATGGTTGCTCTTCTGTGGGAGATGGGGATAAATTAAGATTTCCGATTTGGTCACATTGATTTTTAAATCTACCTTTCCAAACTCAAAGAATTCTCTCATTGTCGCTTGTAGTGCGTTTACGGGATCTTAGGCCAAAAGAAGCTGATCGTCTGCATGGGCCATCATTTTATGTGAGATTCCCCAAATGTCATCTTTGTCTAACCCTGGCTAACAGAAGTGCATACAAGGGACACCCTTGTTTGGTTCCTCGTGGTAGTGAAATAGGAGGAGATAATTGACCATTTATTAATAATCTAGCAATTGGCTGCTTGTAATTTGCCTTGATATTATCAATACATTTTGGGGCAAATCCCATCTTTGCTAGGGTGGGAGAGAAATGACCATTCTACACGGTGAAAAGCTTTCTCTGCGTCTGTGGATAAAAGCACAGCTGGGATCTTTTTCTTCTCTATTTTTTGTAAAATATATTGTCTTGTGTCAGTCGCTGCTTAATAAAGCCGGATGATCCTCAATCATGTTGGGCAACACTTTGGTAGAGATCTTCGCATCTAGGTTTATTAACGCGATAGGACAAAACAAACCACATTTTCTTGGGTATTTACCTGGTTTGGGGAATAAGACCATTTTCGCTTCATTTATTGAAGGGGTAATGGTACTAGAGTACTTGAAAGAATTCTACAACTGGGTCAATTTGGGAGCTAATAAATTCTGGTACATTTTATAAAACAATGCCGAAATCCATCAGGGCCTGGTGATTTATTTAGCCGAAGATCCCGAATGACCCAGAGAACTTCCTCTTGAGTGATAGCCAATTTAGGCTGCTCCTATTTCAATAGGCCTCTCCCTAGGAAGCGTGACCATCTCCAGATATTCTAATTGAGATTGCAAATCTGGGAGTCCCAAGTGATAAAGATTTGAATAAAATGAGTGGACCCGAGTGAGAATTTGAGGGATTTCTGTGATTGTGCATCCCTCACGTAACAATCTGCTGTATAATGCGAGATGCTGCTCTCTGGCGAAGTTGAGTAGCCAACATTTGGTCTGCCTTGTTAGCTTTTAATATAGTTTTCATGTTTAAGGAAGAGAAGAGCTTTTTCTGCCTTATTAGTCTGAAAAAGGTTAAGCCTGCCCTCTGCAGCCCTAAACGCTTTTTTGTATCAACGCACTAGGATTTGTTTCCATCCTTTTCATCACCCGTCTAAGCTCCTCCAGGTTGGTTTCAAGTACCTGTTTCTGCTTGAATCTAGTAGCCGCTTCAACTACAAGGATATGTGTCCCATAGTACGTTAGGGGTGGTCAACTCCTCAAGATCCTGAATCTGTCACTCCATTTTATCCCTAATTACTTGATCATTTAACAATTCAGACGGGGGAAACTCCATGCCCAGAGCCTCTGATTCTCCTGGTCTATAATTATTGGTGCGTGGTCCGATACTGAGATTGTATGGGTTGTCATTTCTGTAATATCTCCTACTAGTGAAATAGAAGCCCGGGCATAATCTATATGCGGAAATGAGCAGTGAACATGCCTGTAAAATGTATAACCTTTGTCTGTGCCCTGTAATCCACACATCTATCAAGTAAAGTTGTTCAAATCATTTAGATTCACGGAGGGCGGTGCTTGTGCAAATCGGGTTTTACTATTGTCTCAGACGGGATTCCATGCCAGATTGATATGGCCGAGAAGCAATATTTGACCCTCCGTGAAAGACTCCCAAGGTATATTTCAAAAAACCTTCTTGGCCTGAATTGGGGGGGGGGGGCATATATAGGAACGACTGTTGATTTAATAGCACTTAATTTGAGAATCGTGAAAGTATATTGGCCCTGCTTATGAATCTTAGTTCGCAAAACCTTGCTTTGGGTGCCTGCCCTAATTGCAATAAGCACTCCTGACACTTTCCCTTCAGCATTTGTATGCAAAGTGTTTAGGGTACTGACGCAAACAGAGCTTATATCTATCCACAGACCGAAATATGGGTTTCTCCTCAACAAACCTAATTTCCTGTGCTTTAGTGGCGTATTAAGCCCCTAATGTTCATTGATAGGACCTTGAATTATGTATAACCCAATTGCCTTCCTTTATGGTTGCTAAACATGCTTGCATTCCCACTGAAGAATATTGACATATACCAGTGCACAGCAGATTCCCCTACCCATCTCCCTCCCCCCAACCTCACCCACAAACATTCCTCACCTCCACCCCCTAAAGCCCCCCCTCAATCCCCCAATGACCCCTGGGGTGAGTTGCAGTACTACTGTATCCCAGGGAACTAACCGCCGGCTGTGAGGCACCAACTAATCCAGGGCCAAGTGCAGGATATATTAACACCCCCATCTGTTACCTGAACAGATGAATTCCAAGATGTGACAGACTTTCTCTATGTTGAATTGTGCCTTCCGCATTTCTAAACGGTGCCCCTAACTGTTTCCTTAAAGTAGCCTTATTTTCTTCTGCTCCTTCTGCTGATCCCAAGGCTTTATCTACTTCTATTTGAAGCAATGCCATACCTGAGAGACTCGAGGTTATTCTGTGCTGTTTACCCTCCACGGAGAAAACCAGCCCAAATGGAAAGTACCATCTTTAGCGGATTCTGCATGCTTGAAGAGCTTTCACCACTGTCTGCATGTTTCTTCGCTTTTGCAAAGTCACCAATGAAAGGTCTTGATATAGTTTCTGCCCTGGTGTAATTTATCAGTGCCGCTGTTCTGGCTGTGTTTGAGTATTTGCTCCTTTTGCACATGCTGCCAGAAAGACAAGCTCCTGCTTAGGTCCTTTGGTCCCATCCTGTGGATCCTGTGGACCCGATCTAACAGAATATAAGTATCTTCCTTCGGCAGACTGCAGGCTTGAAAAAATGTGTGATAGCCCTGCTTAAGTCTGGATCCGTGACAGATTCCGGGAGATATTTAATTTGCATGTTGAAACGCCTGGATCTGTTCTCCAAGTCTTCGTATTGGATTTCTAAATTGGATCAGCCAAGACAATTCTTTCAGAGAAACAGCCACTTTACTGCCATCATCTGTGAGTTCTTGAATTGCACACTCGTTCGTAGCAACAAGTTCCCATAAAGAGGAAATGTCCTTCTAAAGTCTGCAAGTAACTGCCTAATTTCCGAAGTAAACGTGGTGAATTGCAGTTGAAAAGAGTCAGCAAATTTGTCGTGAAAATCTTGAAAGCTTTTTTATAAAATCCTCCTCCGAAGGTGCCATTTCTGGATCTTTGGTGTGCGATTCCGATGGCCGTGCAACACCGACAAAGCCAAGGACGCAGATGTGTCTGGGTCCCTTGCCCAAAATGTTTCTTGTGGATTGTACAGTCTTTGATGAGGCTGCGTATTCTCTGAAAGTGTCTTTTTTTTTTTTTTTTTTTTCTTTTTTTCTTCCTGTCTCTTGGCATGTGCTTAAATTCGTAGGTCATATATGGACTTGCGGA